>NC_081772.1:8263685-8593685 GCF_963082965.1 Carassius carassius | reverse complement strand
TCCCCTGATAAATGCCTACTAATGGATGAGCCAGTCTGATGTGATATACCATAATTAACCTCAGCTGACTTCCTACTGCATGAGGATATTAAGTAATATAAATGTTTACAATACAATAGGCTTATTAAGCCATGACAAAAATGTCATGGCTTAATAAGCCACACTGTCTTAAGTGTAAATTTTTTTAAATTAAGATTTATAAATCATCTTAAAGCGGAATAAATAAGCTTTTCGTTGATGTATGGTTTGTTCGGATCGGACAATATTTGACCAAGATACAACTATTGAAAATCTGGAATCTGAGGTTGCAAAAAAAAAAGAAAATGTCCTTTAAAGTTGAATAAATGAATTCTTTGCAATACATATTACTAATCAAAAATTAAGCTTTAATATATTTATTATAGGAAATTTACAAAATATCTTCATGGAGCATGATCGTTACTTAATATCCTAATGATTTTTGTCATTAAAGAAAATCAATAATTTTGACCCGTGCAATGTTTTTTTTTTTGGCTATTGCTAAAAATATACCCCACTTAAGACTTAAGACGAGTTTTGTGGTCCAGGGTCACATATGGTTACCAGCAGGGTGCGATTTGTGAAAAAAAAAACAGAGGGGGGATGTTTTGAAACATTTTAATTCATAAAAATAAATAATGAGAACATGAACTAGATGACGTCATGTGCTAATTAGCATATTTATGACGTAAGTATGTCGTATTGTATTGCCTCCCTATGCTCACATACTGCAATTTAATTTAGCCATTTAATTTAATTATCAATAAAACTGTTTTTTTTAACTATATTTTAATGTTTCTGTTGTCAGAAAATGGAATGAATATTATAAAGACTGAAACGCGGTCCATTTAAGTGTTAGTTCACCCAAAAATGAAAATTATGTCATTAATAACTCACCCTCATGTCGTTCCAAACCAGTAAGACCTCCACTTATCTTCGGAACACAGTTTAAGATATTTTCTATTTAGTCAGAGAGCTCTCAGTCCCTCCATTGAAACGGTGTGTACGGTATACTGTCCATGTCCAGAAAGGTAAGAAAAACATCATCAAAGTAGTCCATGTGGCATCAGATGGTCAGTTAGAATATTTTGAAGCATCGAAAATACATTTTAGTCTAAAAATACCAAAAACTACGACTTTATTCAGCATTGTATTCTCTTCCGTGTCTGTTGTGTGAGAGAGTTCAAAACAAAGCAGTTTGTCATATCCGGTACGCGAACGAATCATTCGATGTAACCGAATCTTTTTGAACCAGTTCACCAAATCGAACTGAATCTTTTTAAACGGTTCACGTATCCAATACACATTAATCCACAAATGACTTAAGCTGTTAACTTTTTTAATGTGGCTGACACTCCTTCTGAGTTAAGATAAAGTTCGGAAGATAAATGGAGGTCTTACTGTTTTTGAACGACATGAGGGTGAGTTATTAATAACATAATTTTCATTTTTGAGTGAACCAACCCTTTAAGACTACATAACCAGCTCTCAAACATTAATCTGCACTAATGAAATCAAATACACATACGATAAAGTCAGTGGTTGTGCTGTGACTGATGTCGGCTATACTTGCTTGTAAAATAGAATTAGAAGCAACAGAATATATTTCGTTTTTTAACTGAAAGTGCTGCTGCTCTCTGCGCTCGCTCACAGATGCAGAGAGAAGCTCGCGCTGGGAAAGAGAGATCTCGCGCTCGTACGGCAGCACCAGAGAGTCTCAGAGACTTAATAATGATTGCCCAAAAAGTCACTAGATTTGTCGCTAGTCGCTTTTTTGGAAAAAAAAAAAGTCTCTAAATCTAGCGACAAATTCGCCAAGTTAGCAACTCCACTGCCCAGCGGACCGGCTTAAACCGTCTCGCAAGTGTTGATAGGCTATTACTCGTGAGGTGTAACCAATCAGATAGCGCCGTGGGCGGGCCATTGAGCAAGTCTGCAGAGTGGTGAATACAGAGAGGCTGCGCGGCAGCTATATCAGAGCCAGCCAAAGTAGCGCATTTTAAAATAAAAATTGACTTTAATCAAAACACGGATCCGTGATAAGTTTTGTGTTCCGTCTCGCCACTATCGTAGTAGCACTGATCACATTAAGGGGAGGATAAATTTATCCCCACCGGGGATAAAAATAATTCAGCAGAGGCAGGGATACATTGACCAGAAATGGAAAAATCCCACGCATCACCCCCGGCAAATCGCACCCTGGTTACCAGAATGGACGTGTTTCTAAGTCTTGCTGATTTAAACATCCAAGCGTTTTAAGCAATTCAAGCATAAGAAGAGGCAAAAGAGAACTCAATTCTGTACTCATGGGCTGTTGTTTGCGCACACAGAAAAAAGCATTCCAGACAGCGCGTGAAAAAAATGTATTCCCCTTTCACATATACATGCGCTTATATTTTGTGCATTCTATAAATACCTGCTGCAGTTTGTCAGCTTTAAAGATCTATATGTAATTTATACATTAAACATTATGCAGTGTTATTTTACACTTCTAACATTTCTCTGCCTGAAAACTAATGTTAGACCTTATTTTATTTATCTTGTTAATTTTTTCTTAATTTACAGACTACTGCCACTATGGGTGTAACGATGCATTCTAGCCAGTTGAAAATCAATAAAAATATGTGATGTTTCAAGTTGGTTGAGATGTTAATTGAATCGAGATACATTTGGGTGTGGGGTTTATATGAAAATTTTAGTAGGTATTTTCTTTTCATCTTGCCTCGGTTTAATGCATATTAAAGTAGTAGCTGCTTTTTTTTTACAGTGGTAACCAAGGAAATGCAGTATCTCTGCTGTTCCATAAGCGCCACCTGCTATCAGAGAGTGGATTTACGCTCTCATTCGTCATCTGCTGTTTCTGCTTCATGCAGAAATGTTTTATGTAGAAAAAAAACTCAAATCAGACCATTCTGTTTTTGCTTCAGATGTCTAAATTATACAGTCTAATTACAATCTAAATAACATATGCAGCATCTTTGTTTGGATTGTGATTAGAGGTTGACTTTAATTTTCAAAGAGTACAGGCAAAGTCTTAGTTTGTTTATATAAAAATATGTATTTATTTTGTGTTAATTTATTTTTATTTTTTTTACATTTCAATTTAGTTTTGTAATTAGACATATTTCAATTTAGCAAAGAAATGTGCAGAATTTTGTCTGAGAAATCATAAAAGGAAACCTTTTCATTTATAATGTCTTAAATCTCCCTTTGCTTAAATTTTTTTAATCTAATTAAAATATTCATCGGACCGCATCGCATCATCGGGAGTTGAGTGAATCTTTATACCATCATATCATCATCATATATATATATATATATATATATATATAAAAATTCAAGAATAACAAAGTGTACTTCCTATTTTTAAAGGCTACCTTGTAAAATAGGTCAGGCTGTGTCCCTAATTTAACCTTTAACCATTCCACATTTGATAAAATTCTTATTTAACAATTTTATTATTAAATATTGACAAATGTAAGACGTACCACAAACAATAGCCTAAAATGAGGGTGTGCCACCGTAACTATTATGTTTAAAAAAGAAAATAATTGCCTTATTATCCTGTCCTAATCTTTTGTTTGGGCTCCATCCTCACTACAGTATTCACTAAGAGCGACACCAGGTACAGCTACTGTCCCTTTAAATCCAACAAAAACTAGAATATTCGAGAAGAAAAGAGAAGCATAATGCGTACACAAATGTCTCCCCCACTTACCATTATCAGCGACCAAGTCATAGACATTTTCTCAGGCATTGTCCCGGTGGAATCACTTGTTTAAATATGCCCAGGTGCACATCTGTTACTTCAGAGGTGGAGCATCAGCATCTCCGCATCAACAGGATACCCACATTGTTGCGAGGTATTGTCCCTTTGCTGGATTATTCCCTCAGTGTACAAATTTCGTCCACTGACGCCTTTTTATAGTCTGTGCTCCCGAGTGCACGGGTTTCAAGTAGTACGGGATAAGCGCTTCGTTTTGGAAGAAGAACGCTATAATTCCCATAGCGATGATGGATGGATCTGTGGACTAAAGTCTGGCTGCTGTTTGTCCAGGTTACTGATTGCCTGTGCCGCAACGACGGCCTGCGGATGATGGGCGGGAACTATCGACACACGTCACGACCGAAACCTGCCACTGGCTGCTTGTATGTGCCACACACCGTATCACAGGGCTGAAACGAGACCGTTTCCGGGAAGATACTGGGGGTGTTGTGGTGTGTACCCTACAGAGTGTTAGACTAACAAATAGTATGACTGAAGGTGTTACACAGGTGTACCAAGTAAGTTAATTATTATCACTGTGGCACACATTGTGGCAAATCATTACAGTAAACTGTACAGTGTGAACTCAACCTTATAACTTATAAAGTCAATTATAAAAGGCCTATATAAAATGTATAAATACAAAAACAAATATAAGATAACATGCTGAACAAAAAAACAAACAAAGAAATCCCATATTTTATATAAAATTGTATTTTATATTTATATTTATATTTAAAACAAATAATTATATATTGCAGAGCTCTAGCTATTTAAACTTGCAACTCGCTATACACAATTACACACATAATTTGTGCATATCTGGTAAAATTCTAGTAATTAGAAATTCTAGTAACAAGAATGAATAATCTTATCATTTTATTATAATATGAATATATGTACAAATAATATATATAAAACGTCTATAAATATTATAAAAATGTATTAATACCACAAATTCATGATAGATATAGAAATAATGTAAATAAGAACTAAATAAATAAGGTTTTAAATTATAGAAATATTACATATGCTGAATAAAATATACATTTATATTTAAATTTGTATAATTTATAGTATGAATTTATTAAATTTTACATGGCTATCTTTTACACATGACTTTTATTGTTACCTCAGAGTGGTGGTATGAGTGATGACACCCTTGTAACTTCTGAATGGTTAAACTGATGGTGTTTCAACTCACAATTACAGTTATACACACAATTACACACACATATATACATACAACTTAAAAACATATCTAGAACTATTACTATTATTACTAGTAGTAACTTTAAAAATAATCATAATCAAGTAGCCTACCTATAAACTAAATCACAAATAAATATTGTATGTACACACATGTCTGTATGTATGTATGCCTATGCCTTCATCAGTCTCATTTGCATTATTGTTCAAAAGAAATTACCTCATCCAAACAGTTATTCTCCTGCCTCAAACGTATGCAGACAGCATATAAGGCTCTTTTGTGTCACTGGCACAAGGACAGGAGATCATTTCCAGAGTGTCTCAGACAGGCAGAGCTCAGAGCCCAATGGCAGATGAAGAGCACACCATCTGGCACAGGCCTACATGTGCATCTGAGAGCTAAAGGGAATAAATAGGAAATGCTTTCACGTGCCACACAGTTTTTGCCCGGGGAGCTCTCTCTAAGTGGGTTAGTGAGTTAGACGATGGGCTAAGAGAAAAGCCTTGGTCTGACTAACATTAGTGCATTCACATTGAAATATACAACAATATACCTATTTGTGCCACTGTGCAATCACACACTACCTAGTCCTTTAAACATACAATATTCCGCCAGCACTTTTTTTAATTATTTTTTTATGTATAACTTAGGCTGACATTATGTTTGTCAATCAGCATCTGCTACAGGATATAAAGAGATGAATCTGTAGTTCTAGAGTTCAAATCATGAATATGTCTGAAGCTACACAATCAAATTATATTTTCTCATTTTTTGTCAGTTATGAATAATTAGAACTGCAATACTAAAAATTGCTAAAAAAATATGTTTAAATAATTATTATATTCTGTAATATTATATTATATATTTGATTTGATTTCAAGTTCAAATTAAGAAATTTAAAGTAATATGGAGAACAGATAGTAAGATAAAGAACTACATGGTTATAGTAAAAGAAAATAGTGTCATGCTACCCTTACATAGTTTTGTATGTTGTTCATATGCTGCCCTCTGCTGGCTAGATAAAACACAATTTTGAGGACATAATGAGAATTTTACAATATCTTGAACCTATTTAATGATTTGATTTTGAAAAGCATTTATACAACAAATAAGGACATTTAATTGAGAAAGGCATAAGATTAGGACTAAATAAGTTTCCTCAGTTAGTACTAAGGCAATTGTCAATGTTTCAATGGTATATTTACCGGATCATCAGAGCCCACTCTGCAAGACTGTTCAACAGCTTTGTCCCCCAGGCTGTGAGAGCCTTCAATTCATTCAATTGATTCAATTCCTTAATCACCTCACCCCCCTCTGAAACCTCATCTACAACCCTAGCTCCTGAAACCGGGATCATGAAAACCTCAAGAACATTGTGCAATTCTGAGTGTGCTACACACAGGTGAGTGGGCTGAACAAACCACCAGTAGAAAAACACACTTTTCTCTCTATGCACCAGACACTTTCTTATAAACACTCCATGTTACAAGGACTTAAAGGTCCCATGACATGAAAATGTCACTTTCTGAGGTTTTTTTAACATTAATATGACTTCCCCTAGCATGTATGTGGTCCCCAAGTTTCTAAAAAATTTAATCGGTGTAAATCGAGATTTTACTATCTTTCTTTGCCTTTGAAAAAATGGAAGCTCAAACGGGCTGATCTGGAATCTCCTCTTTGTGACGTTGTAAAGAGAAATGTTACCTCCCCTTTCTCTGCTTTGCCCGCCCAAATATTTACATATAATTCAGTCGCAATGTCAGCACAGGCGTTACAAACAGACTTTTATGATATGGATTCGACAGCACCGGCACAAACAGTGAGTAACCGTGTTTATTAATGCCTGATCTGTGATCAGTGATTTCTGATGTGTAGTTAATCATTCAAGTTCACACAGACTTTCTTTCTAAATCGTTTAATACTGTTTATGCATCAGTGAATCAAGCCAGTGACTAAACGATCAACTTCACGTTGTTTCTCTTAGTAGCATGAAACAAATCTGTTATTTAAATTGTGATTTAACTACAGAGAGCGATCAAAGAACGCTCCCTTTTTTTCGGAGCTCTCACACATCGCGAGTATATCTGCACACTTGCCTAAACTGCCGTTACAATGAATAACGCTGTTATGCTGCACAACAAAGCTCTTACTGTATTCATGTGTTTGCTGTTAGTTGTGGTGAAAGCATTTTGTGAGAGAAAACGTGTTGCAATAATGACGAGATGACTGCATTCACGCGATAAACAGACTCTGTCTACTCAATGCTGCTCATCACTGCAGCCTTTCATGTGATGGGAAACGATCGAAAAAATAATTATATAATCAACAAATCCACGATTCGTTAATCTCGACAGATGTAGTATATATATATATATATATATATATATATTTATATATATTTATATATATTTATATATAATTATATATATATATATAATCTTTTTTTTTTTTGAGAGGGGTCCACATGTAATACGCATTTCAAATGCAAAGATGTCAGCCAATCACAACAGTTGTCGTTTCCTCGGAGTCTCACAGCAGACACGCCCCTTCAAACAGAGCATTCAAGCCAGAGGGCTAATATCAGGATCAAAAAATGCTTTTTATTTCTAAATTTTAAATGTAAAAATCATACTAACAATATAAGTACACCTAAGGAAACATTAAAAAGCATTTAAAGAAAAGGAAATAATCCATGTCATGGGTCCTTTAATAAGATAACACAAATGTTTACTTGTGAATGCACCACAAATCATACTGCACTACTTTCTTCTTAACCTTAAATACCTATTTTGCACAATATCATTCTATTATGTAAAGTATAGTCTGTTTTAGATTATATGTATGTATATTCAACTATTTATAGTGTATGTATAGTTAGATTAACGCTTCAGAAAGTTAGCTATATAGGTCCAAAAAATTGTTCTTACGTCTAGTGTTGCATTTTCATATTTATGTAGCACCGTGGTCCTGTGAGACACAACATTTTGTTCCACTGTATGTCCACACATGTAGCGGATTGACAATAAAACTCGACTTGACTAGAAAAGGAAGCAGCTTCTGTGGTTTTGAAAGTCTTAACAATATGGAGCCAAAAGAGTCTCAATAAAGATAAATGCACACACTACATTCACATATGCACACATAGGATTCATACATGCACACACATAATTCATAAATACACACACAGGATACACAAATGCGCACAAAATTCACAAATGCACACACAAAATTTAAAAAGCACAGAAGATTCACAAATGCATACAAAATTCAGAAATGCACACAAAATTCAGAAATACACACACAATTCAGAAATGCAAACAACAATTACAAATGCGCTCAAGATTCACGAATGCACAGGACAAGATTCAGAAATGTATTTCTGATGCACAAATACATATATCTTGATTTACAAACTGCTTGCGGTCTGTGAACTTCACTGCATTTGTGTGTGAATTTTGAGACTCCCCTGACTTGGCTCACACACAAATGCCTTTTTTTTAAACAGGGAATGATCTGCAACCAATCAGATATCTCCCTTGTTTTAGCCAATCACAAGAATGCACCCCACGTAGGGGATTGTTTACTTATAAGCCAATCAGCGAAGGACTCACTTTCCTCACGCAGCGAACGACTCACTTTCCTCAGCAAACAACTCACTTTCCTCACGCAGCGAACGACTCACTTTCCTCAGCGAATGATTCACTTTCCTCACGCAGCGAACGACTCACTTTCCTCAACGAACGACTCACTTACCTCAGCAGCCGGCGACCCACTTTGCGCAGCCGGACACCCACGAGACTCACTTTCCGCAGCCGGAGAGTCACTTTCCTCTCGCAGCGAACGACTCATTTTACTCACTCAGCGAACGATTCACTTTCCTCACGAGTCACGCAGCGAACGACTCACTTTCCTCAGCGAACGATTCACTTTCCTCACGCAGCGATCAACTCACTTTCCTAAGCGAACGACTCACTTTCCTCACACAGCCGGTGACCCACTTTCCGCAGTCGGAGAGTCACTTTCCTCTCGCAGTGGACCACTGACTCTCTCTTCATGTAGGGACCGAATATTATAAATAAGTAGGCTATAATATGTCGCACCACAGGCATGTTGTGCTGTGTGAATGCGTTCATGTGATTGGCTTATAAGTAAACAATCCCCGACGTGGAGTGCGTTCTTGTGATTGGCTAAAATAAGGGAGATATCTGATTGGTTGCAGATCATTCCCTGTTTAAAAAAAGGCATTTGTGTAGGGGTGTAACGATTCACTCGTTTTCTCGATGCATCGATTACAAACCCTGTCGATTCATATGCATCGATCTTGAAACATGATTTTTGAATCGTGAATCGCCGATCTTGGACCGTAATCGATTCAAAATGCTAAGAATCGAATGAATCCCGATTTCTATAGCGATTCAATGCTTTCAAAATGTATACATATTAAATTACTACACGCATGAATTAATGGAGACCTTGAAGAGTGTTCCTGAATCGTGCCTCTTATCTGTCCTTCACGCGCTCCACTGTTTACCGACTGAGACTGTCACAGGATTGCGCTCGCGCTCTGTTCGTCTCTGACGCAGCTGACGTGTGATCTATAGGACTCGTGGCCAGACAGGCCAGTAATGCTGACGTGAAGTAGTTTTACTTTTCTGTAGTTTGTCAATGGCTCTCTGCATCTTACCGACGGAGTTACCGGAGCCGTCGACAGCTGTATTTGTTGCATGGACGGAGCAGAAATGTAAGTGTCTAAATCATACGCACAGTTCCATTGAATTATAAATGTGTTAAACAATGCGGATGAACCAAATATACGAAGGAAACTTTTAAAATTAACCACAGCATCAACAACGACCTTGAAATAAGAGCGCGAGATTTATCTGATAATATGCATGAAAGTAGCGTTTGTTTCATTAGCAAACAGACATCTGGCATGTTTTCTCTCAGAATCATTCGCTGATGGAGAGGAAAAGTTAAATAGAGATGAAGACGTTTTCACACTAAAGAGAAGCGATCTCGCTCTCAAAGACGTGCCAGGCTATATCTGCAGCTAAACTGAATAAAAGCAGAATGAACTGATGAAACCCACAAACAATTTATGACTGATGCAGTGCTAATTGACATTTATTACAGTACAGAAACTATCAAGTATATTTTCTACCTTATTCTGTGCAGAAAATTTAAATAATTGCTAATTAAATGTAGCCTAGTATATAAAACAATCATAAAATTGCCATTAGGAAAAAAATATCGATTACAAATGATTGATTATTGTCCAGCAGTGTATTTGATTTATTACAGCTAATTAAAAGTAATTAAAAAAGAAGATAATTCCTTGTAAAAAAAATAAAAATAATTATAATTATTATTATTATTATAGGCTACATACATAAAATTATTGTATTTGACATTTCTGTCACTTCTGAAATTATGGCTACGCCCCTGGTGTGACAAAATGTTAGCTTATACATAATACTCTTTAAGCTCTTTTTTAAAAACTTGGCTTACATACATTTTTTCGTATGCCATGTCGCATCATTAAACTATCATTTAACAATGGACAAAAGTGTTTTTTTTTTTTCTAACCTATGGTTCTCTAACCATAAATGCTACTGTAATTTGCCCCCTGACTAAGCATTTAAAGAATTTAGTAGAAGCATTTAAATAATCCCATGAATGCACTTAAAGAATGCAGAATCGAATCGTTATAATCGAATCGAATCGAATTTAATTGTGAATCGAATCTAATTGAATTGTTCTAAATTTGCAAAAATCGTTCTTGAATCGAATCGAAAACCTATGAATCGTAATCGAATCGAATCGCTGCCTTGCCAAAGATTCACAGCCCTACATTTGTGTGTGAGCCAAGTCAGGGGAGTCTCAAAATTCACACACAAATGCAGTGAAGTTCACAGACCGCAAGCAGTCTGTAAATCAAGATATATGTGTGTATGCATCAGAAATACATTTCTGAATCTTGTCCTGTGCATTTGTGAATCTTGAGCGCATTTGTAATTGTTGTTTGCATTTCTGAATTGTGTGTGTATTTCTGAATTTTGTGTGCATTTCTGAATTTTGTATGCATTTGTGAATCTTCTGTGCTTTTTAAATTTTGTGTGTGCATTTGTAAATTTTGTGCGCATTCGTGTATCCTGTGTTTGTATTTATGAATCATGTGTGTGCACGTATGAATCCTGTGTGTGCATATGTAAATGTAGTGTGTTCATTTATCTTTATTGAGACTCTTTTGGCTCCATATAACAATTGCTTGGAGTTCCCAGCAGGGAGAGACAAAAACCACCAGAATATATTGAAAGAAATGCCACTTATACTTCACAGGCCTATATAAAGAGGGTAAAAATAACAAAATAACAGAAACATCAAGCAATATTAAGGACATTTTAAGATGTATGACCACCCTTAGCCCTTGAAATGCTGTTTTGGAATGCTGTTCATTCTGAACTGTGTTTATGAGAGAAAGAATTAAGTGCATATAAATCTAACATCTGTGCTTCAGAGCTACCCATAAAGTTTCACTGATGTTTACATTATGATTAGGGAGGACATGGAAAGCATGACTGATGTTTACATTATGATTAGGGAGGACATGGAAAGCATGACTTCATTCTAAATCAATCAATCAATCTATCTATCTATCTATCTATCTATCTATCTATCTATCTATCTATCTATCTATCGGCACCTGCCCAGGGACTGCAGATGTGAATTAGCTTTTAGATAAATCTGGTACAATACATATATTGTGCATTGGCCCTGTTAAATAAATCTATCTATCTATCTATCTATCTATCTATCTATCTATCTATCTATCTATCTATCTATCTATCTATCTATCTATCTATCTATCTATCTATAGGCCTGTCGATCAATATTTGGCACAGATCACAGCAAATTTATATTTTCTGAATAGCCATGTAATAGAATGTGACATTTTAAACAGGATGTGAGTTACAGATGGTCAAAATAGCCTCTTAAAGCCCAGCACAAAATGAAACAAGAGTCTTTGTCTCATCTTTTTATGGTTAGTTACATACATACAGTACATATCATATCCTAACATTATAATATAATCTCACCATTTTACTTTTACTTTCATGATTTTCCTTTATGACTGCATGGGTTTTTACTATAGCTAAATGTAGTGCAAACAGTGTAATACTGCCATGGTTCATTCATTATATTATATATTTCAAACAAATGTCAGTTTTTATGGCTTATATCATAATACAAAAATGTGTTAAAATTAGGTTGCATATTATTCCACTATCTTGTAGCATAAAAAGTGTCTCATGTTACCTTCAGATGATGCTAAGCCTTATTTCAGTGTAAGCATTAGTGTAAAGCAACCAGTTTTTGTCAGTAAATGTAATTCTTTATGATTATGAACATAGGGTGAGAAGATATTATTTCAATCCTGCCATAAAAACTTAGGGAAGTACATGGTTATGGAAATCGGCTTTGATTGGGGCAATTTCAGTTTACCTTTAACAGCTTAATAGCCAAATATCATGCAAATAATTCAGCCACAGACAGCTGAGAGAAGATGGGATTTCACAGCTACTTCACCGCCTACATAGTCTGTTGACAAAAATATCATGAGAAAGTGAGAAAATGACTGCAGAATGACTGGTATTCCCCACCCCCAATGTAAATGCAACATATTGCTTTATTATATTTAAGAAATGAATCAACAAAAATACGCCTTTTTCATTACTAATACATTTTAATATATACAATAAAACACTAGAGTATATTGCCAGTTGATTTAACATGTTTGACTTACATAATAAGCAAATTATTGGATATTCATAAAATAAAACAAATTTGAAATGATATATTTTTTAGATTTATATAAAATCATATCTTTATATAGGTAAATCACTGCAAGATTTGCGTGGATATGAACATTTATGCTTTAATAACCAATTTACACTCAAATGTCACACCTCAGCCTCTTTCATTCCAGCGAGGAAATCTGACTTCTCGCGGGATCCTCCCGATGAAATATCGCGGAGGTAAATCTAAGAAAGGTGGAGACTTCGGGATAACTTCCTGCACAGTACTCTCAAGAATCATACCTCATACTTAAACAACAGGCCGACAACAAAACCAAGTCGAATGGATTAGTAACGCAAATAAACTCTCTAACAAGCACTTCTCCCTCACGATTCCACGCATAAGTAGGATTTAACGCTAGCATCCAGCCTGCTAGCTACCATCAGCTACCAGGACGGCAGATTGAACACACCAGATCAAGACGCTTTCGTATCGAAGGACAGTATGGGTGAGTTCAACCAAAAACTATAGAATGCCTTAAAGGGACTTTGGTTCAACTCGCTTCTTATGGATCAGTTACAGTGTCACTTCGCGTTTATTTTCCAGTGAAACAGCGCGATCGAGTCACTTTAGCGTCATTTTAAAAACAGAAACTGTATCCAAGTTAATAAAGAAGAAAAAGTGTGATCATCAGATGAATATTTGTGTCGTAAACTGGCTTGACTTGTCCAAACCAGTAAATTCCAGGCGTTTTGCGTCAAGATCAATGACTCCCTGTTCTGCTACTAGAGTATTATTGTTTACCTTTTGGATGTAAGTGGCTTTGACGTTGTTAGATTGTTTTTTAAGCAGTTTGTACTAACGTTAGTGGCTTAATTCCAAGGAAGCCCCCTAAAGGTGTAACTTACTGGTATTTTATAAGTCAAGAAATAAAACGCACTTTTAACAGATCACATTACGATGATATGCACTCGATGTAGAGTTCAAACCATGTCAGTTTTCTAGAAAAAAGCAGTTTTGTTTAACAAGAAGCAGGTCGCCCCCTTATGGGCGACGTCATGTTTACGTCACAACACGCTGTGCGATTACCTGATTTACTACTTTTATTAATAACATCAGTAATAATCTTTTCAGTGTCAATTCCAAAACTAATAGTAAGTTGAATAAAAGCCAGCTAAAGGCTAACAAAACCTTACAGAGTGCACATTTAAGTTGACTGTGCCTTTAATAAAAAGCACCTCCCTTGCTAGAAGTTAGGCAGTTATTAGGTAAACAAATGTTCTAGTGGAAAACGTTAGGTTTGTACCTGTTTTGCACTGTCATGCTCTTGAGCAGGACTGCGCTGGTTTGAATAAAGTGTAAATGGCATGAATTGTCTGCAAATCCTCTTTTGGGAGCTTCATTTCCATATTTACTCCTCTCGATTTCAGGTTGTTGACGCTTATTGTACTTACTGTGTTTTTTATTTGCAGTTATTTTTGCTCTACTACTGGAATAGAGTGGGGGAACTATGATGTCAATTTATGAGAAAAATAAAAAGCCTGCGGTAAACATAACTTGATGATACTTTGGGGTATTGTTCTACAATGTGAATTACACACATAAATTCCCAAAACACAAATTTTGAAGCAGTTATGTTAATTTTTGAAAGCTTATTATTTTAATTAGTAGCTTATGTATGTTATCTCACTCTGTTAGTGAGGAGTTATATCTATGTCAGGTGACCAAGCCTTTGGCTCATGCTTTTATTGCTATTAGCCAGAAGCGAATTCCAATTTCAGAAGCACATTTTTTGTGATTGGTAAAAATGGCTTTTCACAAAACTCTTAGGTCTTTTTTTTGTCATCCATGTGATTATACGAATTATGGGTCTTAATAGTATAACACTTGTAGGGAGAGTTTTTAAATCTCAAACACAGCCTCCTCAAGATGCATACTAGAGTGGAAGATGTGTTCGATGTGTTCTTATTTTCTTTTGGTTGTGAACAAAAGCACTAAGGCTGAAAGGAAAAAGTTCAGAGGAAATGTTTTGGTTTTCAAGATACAAGTTACATGATGGGGCATAATGGTCATTTGTTTTCCCAGCTGTAGGTTAGAGTAAATGTGTGCCGTGGGCTGCCGGCCGGCTGGCAGACAGGTTGCATTCGTGGCCTTGAGTGCCTCCCCCTCTCGTCAGTAATTCATCATGTCGTAGCAGAGTTATGTAAGTGCTGGATTGAAATCTGAACCCATCAGGAAGTATGGAAATGTGTTAGAGTAATAAGTGTAGTTTACCCAGGTGTGATTGGACATTGCTTGGTCATGTCGCATCTTGACTTCAAACAAAATCAGTACAGTCAAAACAGTGCTTCTCACAGGTTTGAAATATACTGGCGGTCTTATTACCTACGGCACAAAAATGGTCTACTACATGTGACCAATAACAAATAATGTGTGACCTTTAACAGTATTTTTATTTATTGAAATTAATATTTATTACATAGTCTACTATTACATTTTATTACATATTCATATTATGCATTGTAAATTATGCAAAATTACAACATTTAAATGGTAGAGTTCTCCTTGCTTTGTCATATTTTGTCTCTCTCAGTGAATGGGACATTTATTTTACTGATATTGGTAAAATATATTGAATAATATGTGTCAAATAATTACTTTTCTTCCTGTGGGGAAGCATGCAAGCTAGAAACTACAATAGTTTACTATAAATTAAATGGAAATTAAATTAAATACAATGTGTTAACATTATTATTATTGTGTAACATTATTGTGTACCCAAAATGAATACCAGTAATGCCCAGAAAATTTTTATTAATTAATGTCTGACGTTTAATAATAAACAATTTGAAACAAAATTTGAAATGCATGTCTGTATTCTTATGGGCTGATCCATTAGATGAGAGATAAAATATGCAAACAAGTAATGCGGGTCATAAAGTAGAGATTATCATAATTCATCAAATCGAGTTCATGAGCAATCGATTGGCATAAATGTGTGCTATTAATTTATTGAGAATCACTTTGAAGCAGTCTGAAGTGCAGCTGTGCGATCCTGTAATGCCTTGTGACACTGCAACGTGCAGCGCTCTTGTTTTTTTATTTTTTATTTTTATAAAATCATAGCCTTTTGAAGTTTAATAGTCAATAGGCTGTATCGCACACAGAATGAGCAGATACAAAACATGTTGAGAGATGAAGTTAATCGACTGCGGATGGCAGACAAAAAAATAAGTATTAGAGGATAAAAATAATAAAAGCAAAAATGTTTCTCCAAATATACTTGGGCTGCCGTTAAAGGGGTCCTATTATGCTCTTTTACAAAGTCTTGATTTTGTTTTGGGGGTGTACTGGAACATGCTCTCATGCTTGGTGTTTTGAAATATGCATTATTTTTCACATAATTAAAATACCTTTCTCTCCAGCCTGGAACAAACGGCTCAATTAGTTCTGGGTTTAATGAAGGCCTGCCTTCCAAAAGCAGAAATGTGTTGTGATTGGTTAAAGTTAACCAACAGTTAACAGTTCTGTCCCAGTGCGTTGTGATTGGCGAACATCTTAGATGGTGTTACAATACTGCCACGCCCCTTGCCAAAGCAGCAAGTTATGTCTGCTCCAGTATAGTTAAGGATAGTGTCAATATTGCCATTAATTTGAGCCGGATTCAGACCCTGAGAGTATTACACTAGAGGACCGCGCTGCAGAACCTTTGCACACAAGGATATTGCAAGACATAATTAGAGTGGTAACATTATAGGTGTTTTTTGGCTAAATCACGTTTTAGATACAGTGTCAAAAACTACTTAAAAATTAAGTGCATTTACTATGTTCAACGGTCATGTATTATGTTTATTGTTCTTTAATTCTAACATTATAACATGAATTCTAGTAAAACTGTTCTACAATTGAATTGATTTATACCATAGTCTCATAATTGAAGTGTAAATTCTGCAGATTACATCGTTGTCCAATATTTTACTGTCTGCAATTTATTAAAAACAGCATTTCTTGGACATGGCGAAAACCATGTGTGAATGCATAGATATTTTAACTGAACATTTTAACTGGACTGGTGGTGGTGCTTTGTTGGTCATTCTGTATTTCTGTTAAAAAAAATGCCAATGAGATTACTGTTTGTGCATTAGCTCCGCCCACTTCCGGAAATCCGACAGTTCTTAAAAGCTGAAATAAAATCATAGGAAGTCCGTTATTTTAACAGGAAAATACAACAAAGTTTATCGTTTACATGTAGCGCGTCAATTCTGCATGTATGTAAGACTCTCTCGCTCTCTCTGCTCTCAACAAAGCGACGGCGAGTAGTGAGCCTTTACAGTAGAGTTTACGGTACGTCAAACACAGGTGCACTGTGCATCCATTGAGATGAACTGAGAATTATCACAGATCACTTGAAGGAGAGAGAAACTATAAAGCGCTCAGTCAGAGAGTGTTCGGCGTGTGAACATTTATCTGAGCTAAACTTATAGTTAGCCTCCAACTCACATACTGGCGAGTAAAATCTGAGAATTGATTAGCCATTGGCTAATATTAGACATCATTTAGTCGCCCAGAGTGAAGATTTTGTCTTATATGTGAGTGATTTACTCGCAATGTAGAGAGTTGCCCAACCATTTGAATTTCCGTAGGTCGGAATTTATTTCAACGCTGTAGTCCAAACGAGCCGTTCATTGTAGTTCTTGAATAAATTAAATATCTACCTTTGGAGTGGACTTTGGGATTTGTAACTTCATAGATCTTTTTTTGCCCAAACATACACACTACACAGTACTGTCTAAAATTAAAAAATTACAAAAGCATAATAGGACCCCTTTAATATACCTGGGCTGCCCGCCCAAGTCTATGTGTGGGAAACAATGCAAAATGACAATAGGTGAATATTTCACACTGATCTCTGGTTTCAGTGTGGATCTTAAACACTGATCTGTTTTCCCCTCATGTGGGAATCTGCTCAACAGATGGCCTTGTCATGTTGTTTAACAATTAAAGGGTGGCCTAAAAACTTTTATGTGATTAGCAGTGCACTTTATAACCTGTGTAGGTTGCATTCTCCAGATTTTGGTAGCACAAAATAAATGCATCTAGCTGGAATAAAAGAGACATCAGCTGAACGTCACTGCGGACAAATCAGCATGATCAAAAATTCTGTGATTTGATTTTTCCTTCACACAACAAGTCAAGAGAGTAGGGGTGCAACATATCCCAAAATTCACGGTTCGGATCATATTCCATACTTTGAGTCACAGATTAAATAATTTTTCAAATGAGAAAAAAAAAAAAAAAAGGATTTCTTTTATTTGCAGAACATCTCTTCAATACTACAGCATGAGATAATATTGTGTTAATTCATCCATTCAAGTCCAAAGTAATTTCACAAGAATGCAGATGTCATAGTGAAGGCCTATTAATAATAATAACCGATGCATGAAAATAATAATTCAGTATTTTTATAGAAAACAAAAATAGAACCTGTTCTGTCAACATGTCAAACACAGCTCTTGACATCATGCGAAAGGCTGAAAATATGTGAGGAATTTCAGCAGCCTCTCCCTACATGCTGACTACTGTACTTCTAGATATTTTATCAAGTGATTTTAAAGAAAGGACTCTGGTTGACCCCTGAAGTATGTTTAATAATCTTATGTTTGATTGTGTTTGACTGACATGATTAAGAATCCCAGATTTTCTCTGTGGTCTAAACTTTGGAACTCTGAACCTAAGGGTGCTTTCACACCTGCCTCATTTAGTTCAGTTGAATCGTACCAGAGTTAGTTTCCCCCTTTGGTGCGGTTCTTTTGGGCAGGTGAGAAAGCAGCAATCGCACTCGGGTGCGCACCAAAGGTGGACCAAACAAGCGTACCGAGACCTGCTTGAAGAGGTGGTCTCGGTACGCTTTCAAACGAACTCTGGAGCGGTTCGTTTGTGGTGAGAACGTGATCCGACCTCGAACAGACCCAACTGCACAAAGTACTGATCATTTTTGGACTAAACCAGCTGTAGTAGTCAGCTGCGCTGTGGATTATGGGATGAGGAAGTGTTTGTTGACAGTTTGCACTTTAGCATGGCAGCTCATGGACAAACTTGGAGTAATGAGGAGGTGCGGAACCTCATAGAAATTTGGTCAGATGACCATGAGCATGTCAGAGTTAAGAAGAATTAATGCACGCCTCCGCTTGAAGTTACGAGCGATGCCCGCTCGCCGTTTGCAGTGCATTAGAACGTTGTTTTCAAGCCACATCCGTGCTTCCTTATAGAAATGTATTGTTTGCATATTGTGGTGTATACAAACAATGTAATAGGCTAGATTATGGCCAGGGACAAAACTAGCCCGCGCAGTCGTCTCTCCATAGTTGTGTTGTCTCCGTGTTGTTTGCTGGCTTTTCCTCTTATGTTGGAATTTTCCCGCATGTAAATTCTGACCAATCGAAAAGCAGTTTAGGAAATATGTCATGGCCAATGAGTGATGTGGATGTTGTCATGTGACTGCATTTTGGTTTCGTTTCAACTGGTTCGGACCAAAGCAATCAGTGTGGTATGAAAAGGAACCAAAAAAGCTGAAAAATGCTACAATGTATAATTGTTTTTCCTTGGTTCAGACCAAATGAACCGAACTAGAGATGTGAAAGCATCCCAAGAAAAAGTTTTGCTTGGAGAACCCAAAAACGATGCAGCTTCATGAATGACTTTGAGGAGGAGCAGATTAGCTCAAAAATGGAGACAAAATAATGGTCCTTTCAAAAAAAGAAAAACAAAAAATTGAAAAAAAGAAAAACTTGATCTTGAACCAAGATCTTGAAAGCTGTCGCCATATTTCACTCTAGTCAAAAGGCCCTCATAATTTTTGTTGGAAAAACCCTCTTTCTTGAAGTTCTGCAGGAACTTCCTTTCTGGTTGGTATAAGTATTCCTTCCTGTGTAAAGTTCAAATCTTGAAATGAGGACTAGTTTATTTACTGTGTGTGTGTGTGTGTGTGTGTGTGTCAAGGCAACCAAGGGTCTTGATTCGCTCAGTTCAAACTGCTTGAGGGCACTGTGAGAAATGAAATGTCCCATATTAGTTGCTCTATTTCCTCCAAACTCCAGTCACATATTGTTTTGTTTAGTGTAGTAATTTTATTTTATTAAACCATTGACCTATTTAACGTTTGACCTCTTTCTCCGATTCACGCCACACATGACTCGCCTGGCTTGTGCTTCTACAGTGAACATATGCTCTGAATTTTTTTTTTCTGTGGAATTTTGAGGTTTTAACAGCATTTTTTTTTTTTTTTTTTTTATAGAGCATCTTCATGCTACTTTTATTTATGTTCAGATTGAATCAAGGACGTTTTAGAATCATAGCTAGAATTTACCGTGGAGTCATTGTTCTGTGTCTAATTATAGGGATGGGCGTTTTCCGCAAATATCACATTCGAATATTTGAGCTCACAAAAAACGAATATTCGAATATTCGTTTATTTAAATTAAGTTTAATGAGACAGACGTTATTTTTCAGCAACACTTATTGTTTCCGTCATTTTGAACAAGCTTACACACAATAAGCTTGAACATTACACATGGTGTTTTGTAGTTGAAAACCTTTAACAATGCGTGCAAACAAACAAAAGTACAGATTAAAAGCAAAAAAAAAAAACTCGCATCAAGGAAAATGTTCTGATAATGTTCAAAAAAGTTTTTTTTGTCTTCGCTCATGTTTTCATCGAGAAACCTGAGATGTTTGTGCCGAGGGTCTAGGGTGGACGCGAGAAGAGGAGTTTTCACTGCATTCTCCAAGTTAGCGGTGTTTATTCGTTGCTTGAGAGATGCCGCAACAATGTTCTTGAATTCGGGCACTTTCTGTGATTCTCCATGGCATATTTGAAGTACTGTAGAAGACCGCAGTTCTTAGGGGCCTTTCACATATCGTGTCTTTTGCGCGCTCAAGTTCGTTATTTCCAATGTAGGCGCGCGGTATACGCGCTCATAATGGAAGCGACGCTGCCGCGATGCGCACGAGGTGCGACGTGCCCGTTTTTTCCAGCCGCCTCCACACCGCATCGAGTTAAAAACATCTAAACTTTTCAGATTGCTGCAACCGCACCGCGGGTCATGTGACAATAACTTACTTATCAGCTTCATCCTTTCCCGTAACAACGTTGAAAGCTCAGCCAAGATGAAGGAACAGCTGATCATAGCTGTATACGGATTGCCATTTTGAAATAAATAAGCGTTTATTTTGTGCTGCAAATCCATTTATCCTTTGCTGAAATTTCTATGTCTTCATGGATAAATCGCGTCATTGTTGCTTAGCAACGGCAGACGCCTCATGGAGCGCTTCTGCCCAAGCACTTTGGAAAAAAGGAGAAAGCGGCGCGCCTAGCGTTTTTTACGCGTTTTTAGGCGCGATTTGTGAACGGCCCATTATTCATTCATTAATTATTTTTTGCTTGCATACAGCTTCAAATATGCCGTGGAGAATCACAGAAAGTGACCAAATTAGGTTTTATTGTGTTTTTTTTTTTTTTTTCTTTGCGAAATTCGAATATCATTTTTATTTATCGAATAATTAGAGCAGAACGAATATTCGAATGTTCGACTATCCGTGCACACCCCTATCTAATTAGTCTTGCATAGTCTGACTTTTGACTATAGACAGAAACACCAGGCCAAGAGCCTCCCATTTGTTCTGACATGAATGTTAAGTAATCAACCCTTGTTGTGTTTGTTTATTTCATTCATTATTTTTATATAAATATGTCAGGTACAGAAAGGTTGTACAGATAACATTGAAAGTCTTGAAAATGTCAAACTCAGAAACAAAGAGTGTACATGCCAGGGAGGCAAAAATTATAGTAAAATAGAGATAAATAATTATAGTAAAATAGAGATAAATAGTTTTATTTATTTATTTTTTCACGATTTTTATAAATTAATAATACTGGAGTAAGGTAGCAATGTTCAAGTGGTCAGTAGTCTATGAAAAGTTGAACAGACACAAATGAAGCGTAAATATCGCAAACTTCTGACAACTCTTCTATGTGCATTATGCATCAGATGGTTTATTAAAAATCTGGAAACTGGTAAAAAAAAAAAAAAAAAACAGGATTATAGACATTGTGTTAAATGACCTAAAGATGCTAATGATCAAAGTTATCATAATTTGCATTGCCCGACTGTAATTTCAAGGAATCGTTCACCCAAATTAAATATAAAAAAATTATAATATTATGAAATAATAAAGTAATATTTGCTCATGTTGTTCCAACCCCATATGCAGTTGTTTTTTATTTTCATGGAACACAAAACAAACTGAAGAAAAATGTGAATGTGATGTGAAGATTTGTTTTTTAAAAAATGTGAAAATAACAGATAATAATAATTTTCATTAATTAATGAACTGTTCCTTAAAAACTATACAGCGAAAGCTTTCTAGCGCTTGTTTCTCAGCTCTTTTTCAGTTTCTAGAGTTAAGAATAAACAAGGAGCATTTATCTTCAGCTCCACCTATGGAAATTAGTTTGAGAGGTAATTTCAGAGATTGTTTTACTTGTTGGATAAAACATAAACAGTCCTTTAATGCCTTGGTTCTTGGACTCAAGGCCATAATTATTTCCTTCTCTCTTTAGTCTTTTGTGTTACTTCACTGACCCGGTTTATTCCGATGAGCTGGCAACTTTTGAATAGTGTTGTAAGCAAAACTTTAAGAGAATTTGGCAATCAGAATGCATCGTAGTAAATGACCTAATCCGTTTTCTTTTCTAAATGGCGGTGTGGGGAATAAGAGCAAATTAAAGCAGAGTCAAAGGCTCAAGATCTGCTCCTGACACTCACGCCAAGTCGGCCAACTATGTCATTGACAATTTCTGCAAAGCTTTCTTTTAAATCAGAATGCTTCGGCAGACGAAAGCAGAGAGGCTAAGTCAGCAAACTGCCCTTGAAACATGGGATTCACGAAGCAGCCATATTGTTGTTTTACTAGACACTTTCAGTTTCCAAAATCCTGACCTCAGTTAACCTCTGCATTTCACAACTGACCGGTGTTCTTTGCAATAACAGCACAACATACAACATAAAAGATATACATTTTAAATACTCGATGATGTGATTAAGATGCTTTTTGAGTGAGTTCATTTGGAGTTCATCTTAATTTGGAAGTTCTCCCCCCGAATGGAAATGTGGTCAAGGCTACATTAGAAGCAAAACCTAGCCACAATTTATGGTGGTTTGACATTATACTGTATGTAACTTTGTCTTTTGCAAACTGCATCAACAAGAAGAGGAAGAGACAATGTCTGTTTTCACACAGTGTTAAAAACAGACAGTGGCCTTAGATTTCAATCAAAGACGACGGATGACGGCACACGGTTTGGCATTTGCTCATAAAGGTTTGAGTTGGGTACTTGGTTATCTATTGTCTAAAATTTACTTCCCAGAGAGCTGTAAGATTCTTGACCTTGTGCCATCTGTCCCTTATGAGATCCTTTAGTCAAGTGTAGCTGTGTAAGATGCAAATGAAGTATGAAATTTGAGCGATGTAACTTTTATATATAGCTTTTTTTCCACAGAGTTTCTATAAAAAATAGAAAACTGTTGTAGCATATTGATTTTTTTGATTATTCACACACTGCTAGGGCTTTCCCACTAGGGTCTAATGCTGGAATCGAATTTGGTAGTTCTGGGTATTTTCCAGAATCAGAGTGTAATGATAAAACCTTTCATATTCATCCGGAAGAAGGAGGCGGGAACCGGCGGACAATCAACAACATTTTAATAAAGCAAAATAAACACAAAACCGCGCACCAGCCCCTCACGGACGACTGGTGCGCTCAAATAAAAATCAAAACACAACTAAAAGCCCAGGCCTGGTCCTCTCTCGTCCTTCACTGTCGTCGCTCCAGTTTTATATCCTTCCATCTCCTCCATGGGCCTCGAGACCGGCGGGTCGAACAGGTGTAGTTCATCTCCAATCACTCCACCGGCCTCGCTCCCATGTCCCTCGGCCCCGCCCCACTCGTCACATACCCCCATCGCCCCTCGCAGGCCAGGGGTACTCCCGAGACTGCGCTCTACTCCCCCCCCCCCCCCCCTCCCGCCGGGGGGGCCGCTCACGGGGACCTGCGGGAACCTGGGGGTAGGACAGACGAGGCGAGAGAAAAGGAGATGGAAGGAGGAGCGACAGAGACGAGAGAGGGGAGAGAGGAAAAAAAAAAAAAAAAATTCCGGTTCCCAGACGCACCGCTGCTTGGCCCTCCACCAGCTGGGCGATCTCCTCCGCGGTGCCTGGCGGTGGCACTGGACGGCCCTCGGCGGACGGCACGACACTCCTCCGCCGCCCGGTGGACGGCGACGGCTCCTCCGGTTTTGGGCAGCCGGCAGGAGTCCCCCGTTCCCTGCTCCTCCCCATTCCGGCGGATGGCAGCAGGCTCCTGCCACCTGGCGAACGGCGCCGACTCGTCTGCTCCCTCACGGACGGCAGCCGTCTCTCCACATCGTGGGCGGCCGGTAGCGAGCTCGCCCGTCCCCGGCAACTCGCTCCAGCCCACCGCCTCGAGCGTCCATGGCGGCACACTCCTCGCCTGCTCGTTGGCACCGCGGATTCACCACAGCGGCGAGGGATCTTCAGCAGCGCGTCCCTCCTTCTCCCGGGTTTCGGCACCACTGTAATGATATAACTTCCTAATCGTCGGGAAGAAGGAGGCGGGAACCGGCGGACAATCAAAAACATTTTAATAACAAAATAAACACAAAACCGCGCACCAGCCCCTCACGGATGACTGGTGCGCTCAAATAAAAATCAAAACACAACTAAAAGCCCAGGCCTGGTCCTCTCTCGTCCTTCACTGTCGTCGCTCCAGTTTTATATCCTTCCATCTCCTCCATGGGCCTCGAGACCGGCGGGTCGAACAGGTGTAGTTCATCTCCAATCACTCCACCGGCCTCGCTCCCATGTCCCTCGGCCCCGCCCCACTCGTCACACGGAGCCTTGTGTGTGAATGCAGCTTAATGTCTGCCAATATTTTCTCACTTTGGACTAGTTGCTTATTAACATGTATATTAACATATTACTAGCATAATGGTTGTTTATTAGTACTTAAAAAGCACATATTGATGCCTTATTCTGCATGGTAATATTTTAGATCCCTTAATCCTACCACATACCTAAACTTACCAACTACTTTACTAACTCTTATTAAGCAGCAAATTAGGAGTTTATTGTAGCAAGTAATTGTTAATCTACTGACAGCCCTAAGACAATAATAATATTATTGTGAATTCTTCTGGCCACAATAATCATGTAGTGAAAATAGGATATTGCGACAGCTTTATTATACTCTAATATACATTTCTGCATTTTGTATGAATCCAGGTTTAGCAGCAAGAAAACTGCTTCTATGTCAAAACCAGAACATATTTCTTAACCGCCAACGCAACTCATTTGGATTCAGGTTTTCAAAACTATGATGAGTTACACAGCACACGATAACAATAGGAAATCCAGCAGCTACAAGTGACCTTCATTACACCGATAAAATCAGTGTGAAGGAGGTATAACAGATTTTTCATCATCATGTTGGCCTAAACTGGTTTATTTTGCACCTCTCAACAGATGCTACAAAAAGAATTCCCCAGAAAATGCGGGCTGCACATGGAATTCTGAAATCATTGATGGTTACAACTGTCACATACTTGTTTGTAGAAATACTGTACACCGACATAACCAGATAAGGTGGGGATGAGATCCTGTCAAACACGCTGACCTCTTCCCTGTGTTTTCCATGAGAAGTTTCTGCTATGTCTGGCATAGCTGTGTAAATAACCTTTGTCAACAGAAGTGCTGTGTGCGTATGCAGCTAATCACATTCTTCTCAGACTCTCACAGCCAGATTTAGCACTTTTCCTAAGGCATTGTCTAACATGGGACAATTTCCAAAGACTCTGGAAATGGTTGGGAGATGTTTGTGTCTGGGTGTCTGTGGTAGTGATTGGTAGCAGAGGAAATGCACATCGCTTCGACATTGTAGTTGTTGTTTGCCTGAAACTTGATGGACACCACTTTAATTGGAAATGGTCATTCCAAAGTCATTGAAAAAGTGCTTGAAGTGCTTGAAGTGCTCTTCTTGCTGTTGAAATGATATGTCCTTGTGAACAAACTTATATTTGACTAAAACATTGTCTATAAGCTGTGCGTTTCTGGCTCTTTAACATTAATACTTGCATTACTAACAAATAAAATAATCATAAAATGAGTTTGTAATAGCAATATTGTAAATTCCACAACACATTTAACTTTCGACACATTGTAGGCATGTATATGATCAGAAGTGAGAAAAAAATTCAAGAAAATCATCAAAGTAATTAATCAGTACTTCTAACAACATACAATATGAAATAGGTCATACCTTTATGGTGGTTTTTGGAGAAGATGGAGGCCAAGACATATATAAATTAGGGCTGGGCGATATATCTAACGATATGATCATGCGCATCTAGTCAGTAAATCTGGTTCCCTGATTAGCGCTAAATCGCCATCACTTGCTTTTAAATGGAGCGGCATTTAATAGACAGAGCTGTAGATCACTGACAAGCTACGCAATATTGCGTAGCTTGTCATTGATCTACGGCTCTGTCTATTAAATGCCGCTCCATTTGAAAGCAGGGGATGGTGATTTAGGGTTTTTTTGTGTGAACTATTCCTTTTATTTGAAAATGTATATAACAATATAAGTTTCAATGTATGTGTCAATGCAAATGGATGAGTTGTTGTGCATATAAACCATTAACTAACTTCTGGATTTGTTTTGCTTTATCAGTTTGTATGTGTTGTGAAAAGGCCCTGCTTTTTACTGTACCTCCTTGTTAAGTAACTTAAAGGGTTACTTCACCCAAAAATGAAAATTAGCCCATAAATTACTTACCTTGAAGTAGTGTTGTCAACAGACCTGGTACTTCGGTACCAAGTCGGTACTTAAAAAATGAAAATGTGACGGTAACAGGTTTCTTTAAGTACCGGTGGTACCGAGGACCCGGTCAACCCGGTTCTTGATGCATACAGCGCTATGATTTCCGCGAAGCAGAAAACGCAGACAGAATCTCAAAATCCAGTCATGAAAATGAAACTTACATTTTAATATGGACAGTCACGGAATTTGTCAAAGTTATCATAAATTAATCAAATCAAATCTCCGTATGGACCAGTATCTGTAAATGGTAAGCCGCAAAAGTTGGTTGAAATATGAATCCTGCATGTTCTGCGCGTCTCTGTGTGAATGAATGAGTGGCAGAAACTTGCGGGTTAGTTTACTGCATAGACTGAAGCGGGTGACGCTTGCAGTAATTTCAGCATATGCCATCTCAATGAGGACATAAATACATCAACTACATCACCAGAACTGTTCTGAGTCACTTCAGAAGCATTTTACCTTTTAATTTGAGTAATACCAGTGTCAAAATAAAAGTAGCCCGTCAAAATAAGTTCATTTTTACATAAAGGCATTGTGCTAGGAATATTACTATTGTTTAGTAGAATGTATGTGATACTGCTACTACTATTGAAAAAGTTAATAAAACTTTATTTTTTAAAGAAATAAATCCCACAATATTTCTTCCATGTTTTAATTTTAATAGCAAATTTATAAAAAATGGGTATAAAAAAAATCATTATTTAAAAGACAAATTAAATTTGGGTGAAACCTGTTTACTGTTTTTCATAATTATATTACTTGTAGAAAAACTTTAAACATAATTGTAAATAAGTATAAAGAATGGCATTGTTTTTATTTTTAGTGATAAAAAGTGTTTTTTCTTTTTTTAATTAGAATATTTTTGTGTTTTGGTTCGAAATTGGTACCGAGAACCGTGGATTTTCACTGGTATCGGTACCGAATACTGACATTTTGGTACCGTGACAACACTACCTTGAAGTCATCCTAGGTGTATATGACTTTCTTTTTTCATACGAATCCAGTCAAAGTTATTTTAAAAATTGTCTGTGATCTTTCAAGCAGTTTGATGCAATTTAGCGGGTGTTGCACTCCATCGTTCCATGAGAAGTTTAATAAAAAGCTCATCCAATATCTATGTTCAAAATGTAATAATCACTTTAATCGACCTTGTGCTCACTGTTGTAAAATGGAAGCAGCAGTTCTGGGGGGAATGACATGAGGTCAGCGTTGCACATGCGCCGGTGAGTCTCGTGAAAACTAACGTTTGTTAACAGGAGCAAAGAAAGCAAAGTTTCCTTAATTTAGCAAAGGAAAATCGGTCTCCTCTTGGTTTATATAAAAATCCTCCAACATTCTTTACAAATCCTCGTTTTGTACTTCTAATTAGTGACCGTTGTTTTGTTTTAATCTCTCCGCTGCGTTTCCACGTGCATTACATCTGAGCGGCGCATTCACGCAAAGCTCATACGTCATTCCCCCGGAACTGCTTAGTTTACAACTGTGAGCGCAAGCTAGATTAAAGTGATTTTTACATTTTGAATATGGATATTTTTCTTACAAAGATGTATCAATTAGCTATAGAAGGCCTCTGAGTTCACCCACCAGTGCTGAAAGAAAATTATATACACCTAGGATGACTTCAGGGTGAGTAATTTATGGCTTAATTTTCATTTTTGGCCGAACTAACCCTTTAAATATCTGTGCCATCGTGTCACGAACAGCCTTTATTAGATCACAGTCTCAGGATGACTGTGTTTTCTCCTTGCAGTCGAGGTGGTGGTGGAGCATGAGTATGAAGCCCTCCAAGAAGATGAGTTGACCCTCAGGCTCGGAGATGTGATCAGAAACGTGCGACGAATTGAGGAAGAGGGATGGATGGAAGGAGACCTCAACGGGAAACGAGGCCTTTTCCCGGACAACTTTGTAAAGGTAATTTCAAGATTTTTATTTTATTTTTTCATTTTTTATGTCATTTAATATATTGGCTTTATGTAAGGGATTGTAAGGAAATAATTGAAGCCAAAAAGCCTTGTAGTTGGCCAAAAGAGTTAACAGAAAGGAAGTATTGCAATATTGCAAGTATTGCAATCACATCTTCAGTTTGTGTACCTCTTAATTAGTGTTTTGAATTGTTCCTGAGGCCACATGAGGAAACCCACATTAAAGTCCGTTGTAATGGCAAATCTTGTCAAAGGCAGGAAATTATTGGTTTTGCTTCCTTGCGAAGATCCTTTAGTAGGGTGTGAGGGAATCTTCCACTCCCTTAACTGAACTTTGATCCTGGAAAAATTTGATAGTCAGCACTTGATAGTGAGGACAAGAACATGGAAATTGAGCAGGTAAGGAGCTCATTTTAGTTTGTCTGTCAGTCAGTTTGTTTCTAAAAAAGATCTTGAGCTTGTTGTGTCTGGAAGACGTGTTGCTGGTAATGTTTTGTCTTTAGGTGGTTTTCTGTTCATTCAGTTTCTCATAACGTGGCACTGGATTTGATTGCCTGTTTTACTGAATCACCAGACAGATCACACATAGCACAGGATTGAAATAGCACCTATAGGAAAACCATAGACAGAAAAGTTTTTACACAAACTACACTATTTTATTGTGTTAAGTTCATTTTCTGGAATTGTGCATTGAGAACATTGTGTTTTGAAGATTTTATTTTTATTTATTTATTTACTTTTTCACAGTTTTATTTTTGTGATTTTACACACTTTAACTGAAGACATCTGTAATTTCATGTACTGGTTCAGACAGGATTAGTATCGTTTTTACTAAGATAGGAGTGTCTTCTCTGCACATGTGAAGATCATGTGCTCTAGATGCATCACAAAACCCACTGAAATAAACCTAGACACTTCTGTCTGTAATAGTACTTTAGTATATAGTTTTTCATTTATTTGTTTATTTCAGTTCAAATTTATTTGTACAGCGCTTTTTACGATACAAATCGTTGCAAAGCAACTTTACAGAAAATTAAGTGTCTACAATATTTAGTAGCAGCTTATCAGTTCATTGTCAGTTTATTTGTTTATTTAGGTTTATATTTTAAGAAAACCAGGAGCTTTAAAAGGTTAGGAAATCTGACCTCAAATTAGTTATCAAGCGGGGAGTTTCAAAAAGGAATTTCTTTGTCAGCTTTTCATTCAGGAAGTTTGGAGCGGATGTAGATTCTGGCATTCTCCATTCTGCATCGGGGCTGCCAGGAAAAAAAGAGCACTACTCCACATGCCTTTCTCTCAAACCCAAACCCTGTCTATGCAGTATAGGCAGTGCTATGAAAATGCTATGGTACTTTGATGTATTACATAGCACTGAATAATCACCATAGGATTAAAGTGTACTTCAAATAATGTCATGTTATTAACCAAAAACAACAGTAGCGTGTTCCAAAAACCATGGTAGTTTTTTGGTTGGATGAGATTAATGTAAACTAAATAAAGCAAATGCAAAGTGTTCTGAGATTTATAAATTAATATTTTAAACAAATTTTTGATTAAATTGATTTAAAGTTTTCCACGTGAAATGATTGCATGATTTATTTATAATTAATTTATTAACCTTTGAATTCCTGTTATTTCAAATTTTAAGTATCAGATTTTGATTTCACCATACAATCACTGCAAATACATCTTACTACTTTAAATCATTTCATGAGTCTGGGTTAAAACACCCCATATATTGTTTATACTGACATGTTTATTGGTAATTTATATGGAGAAATTTGATTTAAAACCACACTTGAAATTGTAAAAGAAATTTAATTGCATTTTAATTCTACTTCATTACGTTCTAATTGATACCTTACGTAAAGTTCAAGAAATTAAAACTATTCTTATTTAATTGCTGAATTGATCCCTACATTGGTGTAATACATGTAATAAATGAATCTTTTTTTCTTGTTCATAGTATTGAGTGTTATACTTCAGACCTTTTAATATCCATATGCTTTTTAGAACAAAGCATAGTAGAGATAGCATTCATTGAGTAAGAGAAGCACAGAGCAAGTTTCAACTGGTTGAGTCTCAGGGTGTATGAGAACACAGCTGTCTGAAGTTGCTGGAGTTTTTATCACTCTTTCGTTTCTCTTGTCTTTCTCTTCCCACCTTTTTCTGAATGTGTGAGGGAGGCTCTGGTGTTGGTGAATTTACATGTGTTTGGAAAGTGTGAAAGTAGGTGCTAGTTGGTGGTTTCTCTGGAGTTTTACAAGATGTGAGTATGAAGAATGTAAATGTAGAATGTTAACCACATGGATTTCAAAATAAACAAAACGTACAGTTGCTGTTTGGTTTGTAGATGTTGAATTCTCTCAGACATTTCCATTGTTCATGTTTACATGACAGCGTTTTCAGCCAAAAACGGGAAACTTTTAATGAGTTTTACCTGTTCGTTTGCACGACAAAACGTTTGGGGAATGAAAACGCATATTTTTGAAAACGGGTTTCAAAATGCATAATTTAAAAAAATGCCACGTTAACATTTCCGTGTAAACACCCAATATGGGAGTTTTTGAAAACTGAGACGTCAGGCATGTGCGTAGTTTGGTAGTTATGTTAGGTATGTATGTATGTTAGGTACAGTATGTAGACATGCACAGTACAAGTCGATTTTAAAGGCAAGTGCAAACAAACATACACACCAATGGTGTACTATATGGTAACTTACTGTTGTTGCTGCTCAAGAGTTTGCTAATGCTTCTACAGCAAAATTTGGATTTACTTCACCAATATTATAACAAACAACAGAGACGCAACATATACAACACATAATCGTCACTTTCCTACAGGTACTGTTTGCTAACAAAGTTAAAGTGCTAACTACTGGCCTAGCATACATAATACAGCATTTTTGGCCGTTTTCGCGGACATGTAATCGCGAATCATTTTGAAAACATCACCGTGAATATGTGAAACTTTTTAAAAACACAAGGGAAAAATTTTCTGGTTTTGACTACATCGTTGTCATGTAAACTTAGCCTCAAATTCTGCTTTATTCATTGTATTACTGAAAATAATTTTTTTCTCTATTTATTTGTCAAACAGATTTTGCTAAATAATTGACACCATACTATTTATACCATACTTTATGTTTCAAATAAACTGTTAAAATAATTAAATATAATGTATTACCTTTTATTTGTACAGTGTTTCGTCAACTGGATTTTCCAAAAATAGGCAGTGTCATATTATTATTTCATATATAAAGCATATTTATTTAAATTTCCAGGAAAAACTTATTTGTGTCTGTGGTATAAAATTACTCCTACCATGATGTATGATTTGCTATACTGCTATTATATGTGATATTATATTTGATATTTAATTTTTTTTTTAATCAAGGAGGTGAAAAAAGATGATCCAAAGTCCAAAGAGGAGTCAAAGGAGACTAAAGAAAAGGAAGTGAAAGTCGAGAATCCGATACAGCGGCGAGCATCAGGGAATGTAGCGAGCCTGGTACAGAGGATCAGTACCTATGGCATCCCGGCAGGAGGAATTGGCTTGCCACCCCAATCTCAACCCCGAGCCTCAAAAAAGAGTGCGTCTTTTTTCATTTCAAATTCTAACAGCTTTTATCTCTTCTTTAACATTGTTTTGTTTAGAATAGCACACATACAATTTCACGACTACCTGACGGACCACACATCTGTCTCTGTGACAGCCCAAGATTCATTAACGGCAATAAAAAAATAGTAGTCATGAAGGAGCCCACGTTTTTTAGCCACTGTGGAAAAAGTAGCCAATCAGAAATGAGTTCTACCTGTAAATCATTTTGCGCGTTTGAGTTTGCTGACATCAAGTTTACTGACACGTCTTTGGATGAAGGCCATGCGGTCAATATATTGTGGTGGTTCAATTTAGTCTAGTGGAAATAATCATGGGTAACCATAGTACAGCATATGGTAAAATCTTGCACCATTTAGTGTTTTGGTGAGAGTTTAGCACAAGAAGCAGATATAGCAGATGACCACTCTGGCCTGTAGTGGGCAGCAGTAGCTTTCTTATTTGCTCATAAAGCTGTTTTCTTTCCCTCTGTCTTGATTCTTGAGTGTATGGCTGTCTCAGATTTTAGAGGAAGTCCACTTGATCCTCTCCAGCTGTATAGGAACATTGTCACAGAACACACAGCAACTGTGATGCCGTCCAACATTCAAGGTTTCTGCTGAACAAATCATCTACAACACTGATAGCAGTGGAATGTGGTTACTCTCTTCCTCTGTGCTGCTGTGCAGGTTAATAGCATTGTACCCTTGAGGAAATAACGTATTTTTGGTTTAGCTTCTGCTCAGTGCAGCTTTCATTTCAAGCTTTTCTAATTTCTGACATTTCTCACAATCCACAAGCAGTAGAAGATTTAATAGATTTCTCAGTTGAGTTTTTGAGGGACATGTAACATGTCTTAATTTGGCACTTAATATGGACCAAACAAAGCAAACTTTTCTCTTTAAAGGGCAGGTGATTCATCTCAAGGTCAGGGTGTGGTGTTTGTGTGTGAGAGTGTGTGTGCATATAAGTTTAATAAAGACTCTTCCTGAAGGTGTTAGTCTTTACTCGCTGAGCCCTCTTCAGGTAGCTGGAGGAATTGTTCCCCTTGCATACTGGCATTATTAGTTAAGCGTGTCAGGTCAGTTCCAGAGTGACTTGTTGTGTTTTCATTACAGAGCTCAAGAAGCGTCAGTGCAAAGTCCTGTTTGATTATGTGCCTCTGAATGAAGACGAGCTGGAACTGAAGGTTGGAGATATCATTGACATCACTGAGGAGGTCGGTTGCTTCTGTCTTTTGTGTTTAATGTAACTGAATGTTTTGAAATTGTGCTGAATATATTAGTTCTCTATTTAAAGGGTTATAAATATTCTTTAATAGGGTTTATGCATGCTGCAGTGTGATATATGATGATAAAGTGGTGAGATGTTCTTTTTTTTAATTCCATTTCTTGCAAAATGAGGAGTTTCTTTGTAATTTTTAGTTTGTGACTTTATCAGATCTGTGGTTCTCCAATGGTAGGTTTTGGCCCCAAAATATAAATGACAATATAAAATGCATTGTGAATAGTTAGTAAATATATCAAATACAATAAATAGGCATACATAGGCTAAATGCTTCACTTGCTTCACCAAATGCTTAGTTGGTTGTGTAAGACAGTGTGTCTGATCAATCTCTTTGGAATTGTGGTGCAGATTTGTCTAATTAAAATTCTAGAGACATTAAAAAAACATTATATAAAAGTATATATTTTTAAGCCTTTTTTAGGGCAGTATTGTAGGGCAATGTATGCCTTAAACAATTTTGCTACTGTGTTGGTTTGGCACTTGGTGCCCAGTGTACAATTTGTGTCCTGAAGTGAAACCAGTTGAAACCCACTGTCTTTGAAAATGAGTGTTTGACCGGACAGTTCCTGTATTAGTGCTGACTGTAGGTGTTTTTTAGGTTGAGGAGGGCTGGTGGAGCGGAAGCATGAATGGGAAGTCTGGACTCTTTCCTTCCAACTTTGTCAAAGAAATAGAATCAACTGAAGACACCGAGACGAGCAATGTAACAGACGAGCCAGGTACTTCTCAGCTCATCCTGTGATATATCTACAGAGAGGGCATGTCCTTACATGAAAACACTCAACAGACACTTTTTGTTTTTTGTATGTTTAAGGGTGTGTGTGCGCGGTATTTTTGAGGTGTTAGACCTAATCCTGGCATCTGCAGTTGACAACCTTTTAGTTTGTTTGTTTTCTGAGGAACTATGCCATCTGAAGAAGTCTGAAGAGTTTGAATATAATTCCATAAAGCCACCAAGTGTACTCCCCTGTACAAAAGTTTGGAGTCAGTAAGATTAAAAAAAAAAAACTATATAATAATAATAATACTTTTACTGAGAGGAAGAATGTTTATAATGTTATTCTCTTTCAAATAAATGCTGTTCTTTCGAACTTTGTATTCACCAGAGTATCCCGAAAAGATGTATCACAGTTTCCGTGAAAATATTAAGCATCACAACTGTATACAACATTGCTAATAACAAGAATTTCTTTTTTGAGCATCAAATCAACATACGTGGCTGCTGAGAACTCTGCTTCGCCATCTCAGGAATAAAATATATGATAAAACAATTATTTTAAATTGTAATAATATTTCACAATGTTATTGTTATACTTTATTTTGGATCAAATAAGTGCAATCTTGATGGGCATAAGACACTTTCAAAAACATTCCAAAATATGGATCGCTTTTATGATAACTTTTGTAGTGCTTTTGTGTTTATGTGAATTCATCCTCCTCTTCATCTGTTATTTGAATAATGTTTACACAGTTTATTTTTCATATTACTTTTTTGCAGTCAAAACTTTGTTATGCTTGTTGTGGCAGTACTCTTACAGTGGCGTGTGTTTACAGATGGCATAGATGGAGCGACTAGCCCCACGTCCCCTTACCAAGGCAACGGGGTCATGGCCCAACCAAAGAAGATTAAGGGTGTCGGATTTGGCAACATATTCAGAGAGGGATCTGTAAAACTCAGAGCCTCTCAAAGAACACCACCTGAAATGGAGGAAAAGAAAGAAAAAGTAAGTGTTGTTCTGCACCGGACAATGTCTTATTTGCCTTCCCTCTCTTCCTGTTTACTGCAGGACCAGTATCCATCCCAGTAACTGCAGCAAACACTTCAGATTAAATGGAAAACTTTTAGTTTTGTGAATGTCACATTCAAAATGATTACATTAAAAGTGCCTGTGTGTGCCTGTAGTTATATGTGCAAGATATGCCAGTACTGATGAAGTAGGAACTCTACCCCAAACCAGTTTACCACATAATAGAGCCGTATAAGATTATATAATTGTCTTGGCATGTATGAAAATCAGTGTGGCCCATTCCCATAGCCATGAGCAGTGGAGCGTTGAAGGGTAATTATATGTCTAACTGCTCTACAAGTTTTGCCAGTGATTGCTCAAGACCTTACCGTATAGGCAGAAAGTCTCTTGGTGAGACCTTCCTTTTTAGGAAATGTGTCTCTATTTTTGGACTTCGTTATTTAGTGGCTGTTTTTGAAGCGTTTTGGTATGAACTACTTCTCTTATTATCATTTGTGCTCTGTACAGCTCCAACCGAGAGCAGAATATCCCCGTCTGTGCTTTTGTTAAATCTGCAGACAGCTGGATATGGAGATAGAATTTTCGCATAATTCCAAATAAATAGATCATGACCCACAAAGAAATCTAAAGAGATGAACCAAAATGAAACGTATTGACAAATAAATAGAATGAGATCCACAGATAAATCTTAGTTACTTTTACTAATAAAAAATGAGATTTTTGAAATAAACTTTTTATGTCACAAACACAACTTTTCCCAGCATTCATTTGTGAATCCCATCCTGTACTATACCCACCGTCTGCTCAAGCCAATCAGATAACAGCCACATTTCGCTGAACAATCATTGCACATTCTCGCTAAAGCTGACAACATTTGGCTTCAAATCAGGGAGGTAGTAGATTTATTTAAGGATCTGCATTGTATGGACACTTGCATCCTACTAACATCAATTAAACAGCTTGGCTAAAAAACTGGGAAACTCTGTTGTGTTACTGCAGTTTAACCTTTTACACAAACTTGCATGTTTATCATGCGGTGGAATCCAGTTATTTATTATTTGACACTTTTTTTCATATTTCAAATGTAAAATATAAAACTCTATTTGACTTGATACACAGTCTAATGGTTTAACGAAATCCAACTTAAACATCTTTTACCGTACCAATTTTTATGGGCCTTATATTTCCTATTTGAGCCAATGCAGATTAATGAATTTATTTCAGGATGAGATTGAAAAGCATGATGTGATTTGCTATATAGAGAACATGCTACGATTGGTCGGTGCATTTGTAATAGACGCAGCGATCCACAAATGCACAGAAAGCCATTCACAAATGTACAGGGAGCAATCCCCAAATGCATGCAGTTATCTACAAATGCATAGGACGCAATTCACAAATGAATGGCAGGCAAAAAAAAATTGTCAATATTATTATTTTTATTTTTTACTACTTAACTTTTTGTATGTATTTGTGCTTTTATGTACAGTTTTCTTCATAATGTCATGTTTTGTTTTTCGCACACATATATAAATATCTATAATTGAATAATAATGATTATTGGGGCTTGATTAAAATCAACTCCATCCTACATTTGCCCTTTAATTTTCACTTAGTAGTACACTACCTTTTTAAAAATATGGGATTTTGAATGATTTTAAATGTTTTGAAGAACTCCCTTACTCTCACCTAGGCTGCATTTATTTGATCAAAAAATGCAGTAAAAGCAGTGATAATATTGCATTTAAAAAACTTTTTTTTTAATGTAATTTATTCCTGTGATGGCCAAGCTAAACCAATTAATCAATTTAATATGATGATTTGGTGCTCAAGAAACATGTTTATGATCAATGCTGAAAACAGTTGTGCTGCCTAATATTTTATGTGAAAAGTGTTATACATTATTTTATTTTTATTTATTTTTTGTATTCGGCATCTATTTGAAATGGATGTATTTTGTAATGTTTAAATGTCTCTACTGCAAAGTTTTGATTAATGCGTCCTTGTTGGATAAAAGTATTAATTTCTTACAAATAAAAATAAAAACTTACTGATTCCAAACTTTTAAATGATAGTGTACATTGTACTATAGTTGTTAAATTGGCCACACACACAGACAAACACTCTCCCTTTTTTGTCACATTTTGCATCCCTTTATGTCATTCTGATCAGTTGAATCATCCACTGCATCTCATTTCAAGAGCAAGGACGTTATTTACAACATGTCATCTTGTGATGTGACGGTCAAAGGATTTACTAAATACTTATAGGTTTCTTACCCTGTTTTGGATTTGTAAAAGTCTACATTTAGCATGCTCTCCCATTGACACTTTACGTATATAACAATGGTTATTGTTTACCCAGCATTCCTTTCACTCAGGCGTGGCTGATCTGCCTCCGAGTCTGTACCTTTCAGTGTGCAAATGCATGTGTTTGTGTGGCTCCTGTGTCAGTAAATCCATTTGTGATTCTGCTTCATTTTAGCCAATCCCATCATTACCATCTGCCACAAAAACCACCCCTTTGAGCACTCCTGAACCCCCTAAGGGAGAAAAAGAAGCAGAGAGCAAAGGAAAAGGTGAGTTCATGGAAAGGTTGACATAAAGCTGTATGTGATAACCAAAGTAATGACAGGAGATTTATGGAAATGCACCACACATGAACGACTGATAACTGACTGCAGTGATTCTGGCTGACTGACATGAGTTTTCCTCCACCTGTTTATTAGCTAAACCCAAATTATAGATTAGTACGTCTTTCTGATAGTATTGAAAGTGCACTTACAACATGTGCTTCTCATAGATACATCCTCGTTTTTTCTTGTCTCGCTACAGTAAAAGAATACTGTAAGGCCACATTCCACTATGAAGCAACTAACCAAGATGAGCTGGATTTAAAGGAGGGTGACATCATCCACATACTGAGCAAGGTACGGAACAAGCTGAGCAAATGTTTACCCAGCCACTGAGATCTCTAAATAAACAACACGTATTCAGGAAGCATTTTTAAGACAAAGCATCCACATCAGGAATATGAAGCACAACAATTATATTTTAATAACTTAAATTATGTAATACTTAAAGAAATAACGTAAAAGCATAACATAATCTCTAAATATGCAATATGCCTCTAAAAACACTCATTGATGTAAACTAGCTGATGGAGTTGGTCAACATTTTAGCAAATTATGGCAGAGAGATAGAGGTATTTATACATTATAAATATATGAAGAATATTGACATTTGATGCATGGATTAAATCACTAGTTAATGGTTTAAAGGAAAAAAATCACATGAAGATGTTCATCTACAAAAACCTGTAAGACTTTTAATGCAATTGTTGCTAGTACAGAACTCTCAGACGAGGATTCTGATGTAGCGATCTGAAATGAAGAGGAGGTTTTTTTTTGTAGTCTTTTGTGGATTATTTACTGTGTGCGTTTGATGCTGTCTGCAGATACATTGACAATTTATGAAATTGCAGCTGTTGTATTATATATCATACCAGTGTTCTGTTAGGAACCTAAGGATGTGTTTGTTTTAAGACACATGGAGACAGTTTTCCCATAGTCAGCTGATGTTTGTCAAAGGCCTTGAGCAGGAAGCAGATCAAAGTTAGAAATGACCACCATCTAGTGGCAAGGGACATATCTGCATTTCCCATTCATAATAATTTGAATTTAAGCTTTTAAGTTATATTTTATGAAATGAGACATTTATATGCTTGAGTGTTTGATGGTTTTGATATTTTAGGACACAGGAGAGCCGGGCTGGTGGAGAGGAGAGATCAACGGCAGAGAGGGAGTTTTCCCAGACAACTTTGTAGCTCCGCTTCCTGAGACAGTCAAAGAGGTTCATTTATATTTATTAATGATGCTTTTGATGTCTACCTTGAGTGTGTGCATTTTTTGGAAAGGAAATTAAATCACAAACATCTACTGTACTTTGGAAAGTTATTATTCTCAAAATTAATTCTCATTTGCGGCAAGTAAATACGTACTAAACAGTAATCTTTAATCAAAAGTTATTTTTTTCCTTCTATGCAGACACTCCCATCCAAAGGCTTCTTTAAAGCTTCTCCTAAACCGGAACCAGAGGAGGTAGGCAATGCTTATCCTCTTGTTAGACAATTAATTATTGGAGTACACTTCATATTTAGATAGATGTTGGGGATTTGATCTTGAAAGAAGCGTCAATAGTAGCCACTTATCACCATATGTTTCACAAACATGGCTCCATTCTTGCTTTGGGTTCTTCAAGTTTAACCTGAGGATGCATGTTTAACTACATTTTGGCAAACTCTGCAACAACAGGCCGTTTTTATTGTGAAAATCATATTATTTGTTCAGAGCACCAACTACCATGAACAAACAGAGGGTTTTTGTGGGCAAAAATTATGCTCTGCAACATCCATTTTCCAGAAAAATTCCGTGAAGCCACATACCCCTCCACCGAATGAGGTCATGGGTTGATATGCTCAAGGCATAAGTGTCTTTCTTTCTTTCTTTTTATAAATCTCTTCATTTTCAACCTCATTGCTGAATGATTGTATTTGTGATGCTACAGTTAAAATGCGATGACCTGAAGCTCATGTGATGGGTTGTGGAGGTCATCGAGCAGTTAATGAAAATGTGAAAGTGTTCATTCTTCCAAGGGACTCCAGGGAGCCCATGATCAATCCTTTATCCTATAAGCATCCGGTCAGGTGATGAAGCATTGATCTCTGTGTCAGGAGTGAAAGGGACGGAGGGCATTTACAGGAAGGCAATTTCTGTAGTGCATTATAATAGTGCATTCAAATAAACAAGTATCCAAGATGTGATTAATAATAATAATCTATCTATCTATCTATCTATCTATCTATCTATCTATCTATCTATCTATCTAATGTATGAAAGCACTATTTTATTTGATGAACTTTTATTCCCTGTAATGGGACTGTATTAACAATAATGAGCAGGACTTAACAGCAGTTCAGTTGATAAATGTTCTTGGTCTTATTGTGTTATTGTGAACAGTCCTTCAGTGCATGTTATTAACCCACCCCTTAAAGGTACAGGTTGTAGGGCATGCCACGAGAGGGCGCACTACCAAAACAATAACAATTGCGTGGTTTGATGACGCTAAGAAGGAGCGTGGAATGATGGGATTTGTTGTCTTCTACCCAACCGCTGACGGCCATTCAAACACAATAATTGGGCATACATAGCAAACGCGAGTTCAACGATTTGCGCGAGTAGATTACATACAAGTCAATGCAAAGACGCGATCAGACTATGGATCAGACGCGTCTTCGCGCGGGTCTAGAAACGCGATTCCCCGCGTTTGGCGTGTATTGCCCATAATACTAATCTTGTTGATAGTTATAATAGCATACGTTTTCTGTAAAGATAGGAATCAAAACAACTCACCTGTCGAGTAAAACACAAGCGAGATTGGCATCTCTTTCTAGTTTAAGTTTGTCACGAAGCTCTCTCCATCTAGACAATGCAACACCGATATTGATCCTCGCTCTTTCTCTCCTCCTGTCCCAAACTCTTTTTTGTTTCTTTTGTTGGCCCGTACGCTTACATTTACAGGAGCTGTACTTGTCGACAGAACCAGCGGCAGATGGTAAACAGTAATTATGTTCCATAAATAAGTAACACAATTCACCATAAAACGTGCAAGAAGAAGTAAATAAGGAACTGCTTGAAGCAAGATAGTGGTTTGCTGGACGCTAGATACTACTTTCGCATTTGTCCACGACACTGTTGTCACGTGGTTTCTACGTCAGTAAAGGCGGTAACAAAGGGTAACTAACGTCATTGACAGGCGACTGCACTGCCCCATGTCACTGTTTAGAATGGGAATTTTCTCATAATTTACAAGTAGTTGAAAACATTAGAGCTATTGTTAGAAATCAGCTGGACAAAATATATAACACTAGCCTAGTGGTTTTTGGATATTTTACTCCAAAAATCTTACAAATTGTACCTTTAAGAAGCACATGCACTTTTTTTGGATGTAAATACAAGCATGGTCTCATTTATTTAAGAGACTGGTTTAATTTTTTAGGCACAAGATGGAACATTTTGCCTGGATATTTGTGGAAATGGGTTAGGCCTAAAAAAAAAAAAAGTTTGGTTCCGGTTGTCAGTTGAGGTCATTGGTCGGTAGGGATTTTTTTTTTTCTCCAGTGGCAGTTTTACACACACACACACACGCGCGCGCGCGCTGATTTTAAATGTGTGTACCGGTACTTTTACGACAGTGATTCTGTATTCCCGTTTAAAGTCTGTTGTTGCCATAGACACGCAAAACGCACACACACACACACAAAAAGCCTTCGCGGGAGTTTGACAGGCGATCTCATAGTAGATTAACATGGAGGATTTGAACTTGAAAAACGGAGTGTACAGACATCTTTTTGTAGTCAAACAACATTCTTTGTTATGTTCATTTATGTGGTTTATTTGATTTTGATGCTATAAATTAACTAGAAGCAAGAGACGATCAGTTAGTTTTAACTGATGATCTAACTTACAGCGATCTGTTCGACACATTCAAGAGCCACAAAACGGTATTTATTGTTTACATTTCTTTAAAAAATGACCACATTTGAAAGGTGAAATAACCAAATGAGACTTTGTTTCATATTAAAAGTAAGCTGGTAATGTTAATGTCCTGTCTGTCAGCATGTTGTCAGTGCCCTCTCTGTTCCGCGATATATTGTTGACTCCCCCCGTGTTTCTCTTAATGTTACGATTTCCAAACCTTAAGTTATAGCTCACTTTAGGAATTGACAGTTAAAGGGTTTTGATGCAATACTTAATGGTTTTTAACGGATTACTTAAGTGTAAAACAGCATTTAAAGGAAACTGTAATTTAATTAACGATGTGTGAAAGACCGTTCTTCCCCAGTCTCATAAAATAAATTTGGGTCGCACATAAATTGACAGGGTCGGTCGGAAACCAGAACCAAACAATTTTTTTTTTTAGGCCTTATGGACATTTTTAAATTAGATTTATTTTTATTATCATTTATAAATGCCTTAAATCAAGATGGAATGTTGATTCGGGGGTTTAAATTATACATTTGCTTATTGTTAAGATCTTAGAGTATGACCGAACCCTTATATGATCATCTTAATCAGCATGCATAATTGGTCATCCATGAGTGAATGAATGACTTACACTTTACATGAAAGAAGTCATGCATGTCTGCCTCATCATAAATTATATCAGTTGCATATGTTGATCTAGGCCTGTGCTACTGTTTGAACTCTTTCTCCTGCTGTGATTATTTGTGTTAAGTAAGGTGTTTTTTTTCTGGTAATCTGTGCAGAGATTCATTAATATGTTAGTCATCAAATCCTTCAGAACAGTCAAAAAGGATTTCCAGCCTCAGCAGTTTCTTCTGTTTCAGTTCCTGTTAATTTTAATTTGTCAAGCTCCTTAGAAACTTGTATTTTATGTTACTCAGCCTCTAGAGATCACTTGTGAGTTGAAGATCCCTTCTTTGTCATTATTCTGATTAAATAGCTGTGTCCCAAATGACGCACTATACACTATGCACTTATTCACTATGTACTTATGCACTATGTACTCAATCATGTAGTGTATGAATTATATATGGTTATTTTGTCATTCATAATCAGAGTCTGGTAGCCACTCCTCCTTCGCTATATAATTAAAGGTGTGACATTTGAGTGCATGAAGTGTCCCAAAATTACACACTTAATTTTCTCGGTTATTTAAGTGCTTCATCTGGGTGTTTAAAGTGCACTTTTTCTTTTTGGAATTTTCAGTGAACGCACTACTCCCATTATTTATACTAAAAAAACGTCATAGAATAGTACATAGTACGTACTCGATTTGGGACGCACCTAATGTTATTTTATTTTTTCAAAATTTTGTCATTTGTAATATCAGAATAACAATCTGAGAAAAAGGAGGAGTTCACATGATCAAATCTGAGGAAAAGGAAGAGTTCACATGATCAAAGTCACAAATTTGCTTCCTTAACCTAGAAATAAGGCACATTTTTAAAGATATTGTATTTCATGTCAATATATCATTTGTTTAACAGACCTAAAAGGTTTATTTCAAGGTTTAAATTATATTTTAAATGGCAGGTTTGTTTATTTGGTTTTGCTGTTTCTCCACAGAAGCCAAAGAAGCCCCCACCACCATCTAAAACCCCAGGTATGATGTCACATCTTTAACATAGCATTAAAAATCTCACTGTTTACATACATTTGATTACATTACTTTACTCTTCTCTTTTCATTTTAAGCTGCTATGAGACCGCTGAGGTATAAAAGAGTCTGAAGTGTCATCATACTCATTCTGGCTGCTGAGGTTATACTCAGTGCCCCTCTCACAATCATATGTGATAAGAGCCACAAAAGGCGGTTGTTCACCCAGAAATGAAAATTGTCATATTTTTTTTTTTTTTTTTTTGAACAAAGACAACATTTTGAAGAATGTGGATTACCAGACCATGTCAGGTCTCAGGGACCAGCAACTTTTTGGTTGTTTGGGTGGCTGTTTGGTTAGATGACAACATTTTCATATTTGGGTGAAACAACCCTTTAAAGCTCATTGTCATCAAACATCTTTCACTTGTTTTTGCCTGCCAGCCACCATCAAGATTCAAAATATGCTAGTTGCTGTTCGATTATTAGCTACAGGCAGCTAGCATGATTTGATGGCCTCTAATAGTGGTACTTGAAGGGAACATGCCAATATGTCTACGCCAGTATGTGAGAGGATCATAACTGGTGCAAGATGGCATACTGATTTAAGATGCATCCCCTGTGGTTTTCAGAAGAGCTTGCTGGTGAATGCTAAGATAAGAGGTGATGCCAGCTAATCTGGCATATTCAATTATTGTAATTGAACGCAGATCCCTTGTCTGCCCACACATCAACAGCAGCATATTGAAATTGATTTGGACACTTCTTTCATAGCTCTTCATCTATTTTTAGCCTAATCTGCAGCAATGACAATGTTTTCAGAATTGTATATTTGCTTGTATTTTATTTATTTATTTATTTATTTGGGGGGGGGGGGGGCTATTTTAACTGACCCCATAAAAATTTGTTATATGCAAGCATGTTATATTTTCCAGAATGTTTTTTTTCATTTAGTTTTAAAGAAGTTGCTTTATCCAATACATACATATATATATATATATGTACATATATATATATATATGTATATGTGTATAAAACTTACAGCTGACTAGCATTAGTTTAGAAGGGCGGGGACAAAATCTTATGATCTGCAACGCAGATAATGCTGCTGAAGTCGTCTGTCCCTCACAGCTTTTTTCTGCAAAACATGCAAAGAAAAAAAGCGGATGTTGTTATGCATCAAAGGGTACCGCGTCTTTCCAATTGCTTTTCAGAAAGCTTGCATAGAGGGTTGCAAAGATTTGGTCTGTCTCTCCAACCCACACAGGAAATGCAAGTCATTGACTGTATGTTTCCTATTCTCTTCAAACGTCTGTCTCAGAAGTCATATTGTTCTTTTATCTGCCGTGTCTAGAGTCGCTCTATCTTCAGTGTAGTACTTAAAAAAAAAAATCTAAATAAAATAAAAACATATTAACTCAGTCGTTATGCTTCGTTTCTCAGCCCTGAAACCAGAGGCCCCCAGTGTGGACAAGAAGCACCCGCAGTCACGGCCTGAAGATAAAGGTAAGTGAGGGTTCACTGCCCAATTCCTTTTATACCACAAAATCTTGTGTGCCAACTGTGGTGACACACAATGTCATGAAGAATGAAAAAGCAGAAAATGATGTGTAGTTCTTCATATTGGTTATTATAACCAAATATCATGGTGATAATTTAATTGATTGTGTATTTATTTTTATTCATTTGCTAATCACTTTTTGTGAGTGGATCTTGCTTATTCAGGCATGCTTTCAATCAGGAACTGTTGTGATGCTGTCATTTCAGCTTTATACACAATCTTCCCTGCAAACAAGCACTGCGTCACAATGCAACTACATTGCTAAAGAGCAAGAGCCTGACATCACAACCCTCACGATGTAGATGAACGCTTTAATGATTTTAATAATTGAGTTATTTACATTTAGTCATTTAGCTGACGCTTTTGTCCAAAGCGACTTACAAAATGAGGACAATGGAAGCAATCAAAATCAATGTATTTAAATAGATTTTAGAATAACTAACTGGATTATTTAAAAATAGCATTTTTCTGTTAGAGATGATTATTGTTATTATCATTTTAAACACAACTGTTCAAAAGTTTATGTCAGTATGACTTTTTTAAATGAAAAATTTCAGCAGGGATGTATTCAGTTGATCTTAAGTGACAGTAAAGACATTTATAATGCTACAAAAAATAGATATATTTCAAAGAAATGCTGTTCATATGAACTTTCCATTCATCAAAAAAATCCTTTAAAAGTGCATAGCTTGCACAAAAACATTAACAGCAATTTTTTTCAACAGTGATAATAATAAAAATGTTTAAGCACCAAATTAATGTAATTGAATGATTTCTAAAGGATGATGCGACACTAAAGACTAAATTCAGCTCTACTATCACAAGATATTATAAATATTATATAAAAAAAAATATTAGAATAAGAAACTATAAATTGTTATATCACAATGTTACAGATTTAACTGTATTTTTGATTTTGTATTTGCAGTCTTGGTGAGCATAAGAGACATTAAATATCTTAACCACCCTAAACCTTTGAACAGCAGTTTTATAATAAAAGTCATACACACAAAATGCAATTTAAAGTTTACTTCAGCTGGCACTGATAGTGTTAAATAGCAGCTGATCTGCATAGTCTGAGCCATGTTGTTTTCAAAATTAATATTTTTATTGTATTCTATTTCTTTCATATATGATCAAAATGGACATTACAATGGAAATTTTACTTAAATACTGAAAATTATTATTTTAAAATCGAGAGCTTATGACTTGCAATCAGATTGAAGCAGGAAGTATGTATCAGTACTCAGCCTTATTTACAAAGTTAATATAGCTTAATATAGTTCATATAGTAGGTCAGTAAGGTCATCTGGTGTGTGGAAGTACTTCATATAATATCATAAAATGTCCTTCACTCTGAATAGTATCTGCTATTGTGTTTGCATCAAAGACTTCCTGACAATTATTTTCTCAAATGAATGTACCTCTCTCTTATGTAAATCTAAGTCTCTCTTATTTAGAGCAAGTGTCACAAATTAAACACAGGACTTGCGAGTGATTTATATGACAAAAACGTTGAATTGAGAAAATTGAAGCAGATCAGTGTGATGCAAACATCCTGCCAAAATCTCTCCTGACCTACTTCGAGTCACGTCACTGTGAACACTTTGAAAGTGAAAGTTCCCGATGTCATTTCGACCAGTTCAGAACATTTAGGTGCATTATGAGTTACTGCATTGGCTTCCATTCTCACGTCTTTCAATTGATTTCTGAAATTTTGGGCTAAGAGCTAATAGAGATACAACTGGCATGTTTCAAATAATTGATAGTTACAACCCGAATTCCGGAAAAGTGAAAACTAAAGGAATTTCAAATCACATGAGCCAATATTTTATTCACAATAGAACATAGATAACGTAGCAAATGTTTAAACTGAGAAATTTTACACTTTTATCCACTTAATTAGCTCATTTAAAATTTAATGCCTGCTACAGGTCTCAAAAAAGTTGGCACGGGGGCAACAAATGGCTAAAAAAGCAAGCAGTTTTGAAAAGATTCAGCTGGGAGAACATCTAGTGATTAATTAAGTTAATTGATATCAGGTCTGTAACATGATTAGCTATAAAAGCTTTGTCTTAGAGAAGCAGAGTCTCTCAGAAGTAAAGATGGGCAGAGGCTCTCCAATCTGTGATAGACTGCGTAAAAAAATTGTGGAAAACTTTAAAAACAATGTTCCTCAACGTCAAATTGCAAAGGCTTTGCAAATCTCATCAACTACAGTGCATAACATCATCAAAAGATTCAGAGAAACTGGAGAAATCTCTGTGCGTAAGGGACAAGGCCGGAGACCTTTATTGGATGCCCGTGGTCTTCGGGCTCTCAGACGACACTGCATCACTCATCGGCATGATTGTGTCAATGACATTACTAAATGGGCCCAGGAATACTTTCAGAAACCACTGTCGGTAAACACAATCCGCCGTGCCATCAGCAGATGCCAACTAAAGCTCTATCATGCAAAAAGGAAGCCATATGTGAACATGGTCCAGAAGCGCCGTCGTGTCCTGTGGGCCAAGGCTCATTTAAAATGGACTATATCAAAGTGGAATAGTGTTTTATGGTCAGACGAGTCCAAATTTGACATTCTTGTTGGAAATCACGGACGCCGTGTCCTCCGGGCTAAAGAGGAGGGAGACCTTCCAGCATGTTATCAGCGCTCAGTTTAAAAGCCAGCATCTCTGATGGTATGGGGGTGCATAAGTGCATACGGTATGGGCAGCTTGCATGTTTTGGAAGGCTCTGTGAATGCTGAAAGGTATATAAAGGTTTTAGAGCAACATATGCTTCCCTCCAAACAACGTCTATTTCAGTGAAGGCCTTGTTTATTTCAGCAGGACAATGCAAAACCACATACTGCAGCTATAACAACAGCATGGCTTCGTCGTAGAAGAGTCCGGGTGCTAACCTGGCCTGCCTGCAGTCCAGATCTTTCACCTATAGAAAACATTTGGCGCATCATTAAACGAAAAATATGTCAAAGACGACCACGAACTCTTCAGCAGCTGGAAATCTATATAAGGCAAGAATGGGACCAAATTCCAACAGCAAAACTCCAGCAACTCATAGCCTCAATGCCCAGACGTCTTCAAACTGTTTTGAAAAGAAAAGGAGATGCTACACCATGGTAAACATGCCCCGTCCCAACTATGTTGAGACCTGTAGCAGAAATCAAAATTGAAATGAGCTCATTTTGTGCATAAAATTGTAAACTTTCTCAGTTTAAACATTTGCTATGTTATCTATGTTCTATTGTGAATAAAATATTGGCTCATGTGATTTGAAAGTCTTTTAGTTTTCATTTTATTAAAATTTAAAAAACGTCCCAACTTTTCCGGAATTCGGGTTGTATATGAATTCCTATAATTAGTTGAAGGAACTAAAAATTGTGATGTATTAACCTCATTAAAATGTCTTGCATCTAGATAATTAACTCTCAGAACCTTATAAGATAGTGTTGTGCAAAAATCTTTTGTCTTGCTATGTCTGGGGTATTAAATCAAACATATATAAACATGTATATTTGTCCTTTTTCTCTTTAAAGTTGTCAAGCCCTTGCCTGAGAAGCCCGCCAAACCTGCTGGCCCCATCGTACCCCCGAAAAAACCTGTGCCTCCCAGCAAGGCACTTCTGCGTCCTTCCATCCACACAAAACGACCGGACTTGCCTCTCATTCCATCACCATCACCAGCCGCCAAGCAAGTGTTGGTGTCACAAGCTTTATCTTAATACAGTTTTAGATTTTACAAGCACAACAAATTTGTAGCACACTTAAAATATTAGTTTTTTGTTTCGGTATTTCATATTCATTTGGATATTCATATTGGATAAAGCATGGTGATGTTACTCAGAGCTTGTTGCAATGCATTATGATGTTTTTTTTATTCTTCTATGAATAAGATGTATATGTGATAGTATACCATACATCTTTAATCAAATACAATTTTTATTTTTATTTATTTATTTTTTTTAATGTATAGTGTGACCGTGAACTTTGCAGGCAGTTGTTTTAACTTTTCCTCATAAATCCCACAGGCAAAATGGAGAAGTTCCCCACATACGAACAAAGTCAGAGAGCGAACCTGTACCCATCAAGCCAAAATCCGTGGACAGCAGTGAGAAGAATTCAGAAACAGGTAAGTTGTTTCTGCTGATATTGGTTCGTATTATTGACCATCATGTGGCAACAAAACCATAACAAAGTAGTGTAGGACTGTTTGCATGAAAAATAGACCCAGATAAATCTGCTTACACATATAACAACAAAACACAAAATAATTATTATTTTAACTGAAACTCAGCTGCTACCCACCAGTTGATAAACACCAGCAGAGGCCATAATGTAAGTGTTTGGAATGGCTTTGGTTCTTGTTAGCTCAGTTTTTCTCAACTGGGTTTGGGTGTAAAAGAGCTGTGTTTGTGGATTAGCACCATGGATCCCTTGCTGGGAGCATGATTACTCTTCCTGCACAGAGGATGATGGGCCAGATCTGTAGAGCAGGTAACAAATGTAAAAAAACTACCTGTGATAGAGTAGTCAATTATTTATGTTCAGTTGCCTTGGGCGCCATCTTTCCATTGTTGTTGTTTGGTGGATTTTTAAAGGATTTATTTAGAAGTCATTGGCAAGTTATTTTCGAAGATTTACCCTGTTTTGAATCCTTTAATTAAAACTGCTCAATTCTAACCTAACCCCTTAACTATCGATCTGAGAAATGTCTCTTCGACTGTTAAAAGGTGTCAGCTACTATGAATTATGAATCTTATTTTCGTGTGAATATTTTAGACATTTCATACACTATTATAATCACTGCAATGTAATTAAAATCTATTAAATTGCCTGATAAGTGCAACTAATCTGTCAGCTCAAGATTATTTTGATAAGTTCCAGTTAAGTCTAGCTGTTTGTATTCAATAAGTTTTTATGCATTACTTGTTAATACTGTGATAAAGACATGTTTAAATGCAGTAGCTCTTACAAGTATACTGGAAGATTGTCTACCTTGAAGGCACTGTATTTTACTTGGAAAATGTCTACAATCTGCTTTAAAGTAGGAAATAGATGACAAGGAAACAATGGAAAAGAAGATTTCTGCAAAAGGGAAGCGTAATATTTAAATTGATCCTCCACAAAAGCACCAAGATGTTGCTTCAGGCTGAAAGGTTGACAAAAGTAGCACGAAAGCTGCTATAAACGCATCTTCTCGAAAGGTCCTGAGCATGTCACTGCAGCAGGGCTCTGGATTCTTTTTTAGAAAATATAATTAAATATAAATTAATTCAGCTGAGATGGATCATGTTTGACTGTGTGACTGAAGACTGTTCTTATGTGTGGACTGAATCTTTTGTGTCTTATTCCCGTAGTTAATCTCATGAGTTTTGACGATGTCTCCTCGGACCCTGGGAAGTTGACCCACCTTACCGCACAGCGACCAAAGATGCCTGGCAAAAGACCTCCTGGTCACAGAGGCCACTCCGTGAGTATAAGATGCAGTTTTGCTTAGTTTTGCCTTGGGCTCTGATCTCTGTGTTTAAGACTAAAAAAACTAATGAAAAAGTCATAGATAATAACATAAAAGTTAAAAACATTAATTTAGCACATTCATTAAGTGACATCCTTCCACGTGGAGATAAAACATATTGCACCAATTTTCTGTACATTTTTCATTTCATTAAGAAAACTAATTAATTGTGTTTACCTTAAAGAAACATAATAAGGACATCAAATTTCATAAAAAGTATATTCTGCGTATTGACATTTTCCGTATTGACCAGTCAGCATTTATAATTGCTAATAAAAGATTAAGAAGTGTTGAGAAATGTTGTGTTAGTACTTTTTTTGAGTTTACAAAATGTCATGGGTGAAATCAGAGATGTTTCCTTTAAGGTATAGGTCACCTTCAGCTGCTGGTCCCCATTGACTTGAATAGTGTTTTTTCTTTTTTTTTTTCTCCATACTAAGGAATTCAGTGAAATCATAGTCCTGCAGCATGGGTAAACTAGTACCTACTAAACTTTTTGTTTTATTGCATCTATCTTAATTTCTAAATAAAACATTTTTCTTATGATGTGAAGGATTTTTTTTTTTTGTCTGGATAAAAAAGGCTTTACATATGAAGTCCCAGATGGGATGCGAGTCAAGTATAGTGCTATTCGTGCTTCTCTCTTCCCATGTTTTTGTAACATGCTCTGTAATGTCTTGCAGCCGAGCAATGAAATTGCTGAGAAAGCTGAGAAAATCGAGAAAGTGGATGAAGTTGAAACTGCATCTTCCACGCAGAAAAAGGTACTTCAAATATGTAGTACACAATTCCAGTGGTGTATAAAGTATCTGAAAGCCATACTCAAGTAGAAGTACAGATATCTTACCAGAAAATTACTTTGGTAGAAGTTGAAGTCACCATTTAGAATATTACTTGAGTAAACATCTTAAAGTATGTGTTATTTATTATACTTAAGTACAAAAAGTGTATATTTTTTTAAACTTAAAAGTACTTTAGTATTGAAAGTAAAACTACAAGTAAATGCAAAATGGAAAAGCAGCAAATATATATAAAAATGTTCATACACCGCTTGAGTAGCAAGATTTTGTTCAGTTTTAACTAATTTTATATTTGGATAAGAATGAGAAGCACTTCATCTGTACTTAGTGTCTTTCATTCAAACATAAGGAAACATTTTTGAAATCTGCATCCGAAAAATCATTTAGGTATATTAAACGTGCAGTATGGAATTTTTGGCCACCAGGGGTCACTTAATCAAAATAATAACATGAGACGTACTTTGATGACGTCGGGAAAGAGCGTAGGCTCATGGGAGTTGTTGTTCATTGGAACACGCGCTCTGTCGCTCCCCACATTCCTCACTCATTTTAACTGAGGCCGGCGACACACTGCAAGCGTCTCAGCTGTGTGGCGTGTCAGTTTTTAATTCGGCTTCCATGTTAATAGATTAGAGTTTGCAGACTGCCTGCGTGAGATGCGTGTCTCAGCCGCGCGGAAAACGTGTGCATGCTAGAAATAGAACCGACGCCTATTTTTCACGCGACATGCACGCGTGTTGGAAGCGTTTCCAGGCAAAATATAACAGGAATATAGGAAAATATGTTTATATGTAATTTTGTACACAAATACATATTAATTCATGACATTTTGATGTTTGAAAGTCTATAGGTTGACATAAATTCAGATACAAATGTAATTTAAAAAATAAATAAATAATGATCGATTTTCAAATATTGCACCTGTCAAACATAGTCTATTTTGCCGTCAATACTGTTGATGGTGTCCTTTATCAGTAGGCTTTATATTTATGTTCAACTTGAAGTATAGATATTGTTGTCATGAAGACAAGAGCCTGGTCTGTCGGCGGTCTCCCTCTATGTCACCTACAGCAGCAGCAGAGACGCCACGCAGCCAGTGTGTCACCGGCCTTAGTATTTTGACAATCATGTATTTTCGAACGGAGAGATATATGAATTATTAGACCCCTATCAAATCAATATTCCATCTAGCTAGTAGTAATATATGTTAAAAAAAACACGGTTGCCTTTCGTTAATAATTATAATTAGGCTACGTTTATACTATGATATCGAACAAGATAGTGAACTGCATTTGAAGCTACTTTATCCAGCTAGATATAGAACACATGTAGATTTACATTATACTCTACATGAGAGCTAGTCCGTCTGCGTTTTACACAAGACATCATCGTTTCACAAAATATACGGATAGATATAGTTAGCTGAATGGATGCATACCTGTTTATTAGAATGCAAGCATCTCTCTGTAGTTTCAGCTTGTCACGAAGCTCTCTTTATCTTGGAAATGCGGAACTCCACTTTTTCTTCTCCGTCCCAAAACCTTCTCAGGTCATTTATTTCACCCATACGTTTGCGCTTCACAGAACGTGCAGGCAAAGCATAATCATGATCCATAACTAAGTTATTGATTGAGGTATAAATACGAATATAAACAAAATAAATATAAAATATAATAGTCTCGATCAAGGCTAGCTACTACTTTTTTTTCTTCGTCTTGTCTTTGCTTCTGTTCACCTTTGTATTTGGCGGTTCCGCAGGAAGCTAGATAAACTAGAGGGCTCAAAGTTTATATGACGCCATAGACGGGCGACAAAACGGAAATAAAGAAACGTGCCGTGTCTTCTAATTAAACTATAATTTTCTCCGGATTTTAAAGTTCGTGGAAACTGTCGGGATAATTAAGTACACAAAAAAAATATATATAACATAGATATAGTGATATCTGCAATTTTTAAAGCAGAAAAATTACATATTGCGCCTTTAACAGTTTACGTATCTCAGAGGGGACATGGATGCATTTAACCTGCAGTTACAGATGGATAAATAATGTTTGTTTGTTTTTTACATAAAACATTGAATACTGATATTTGAAATAATTTAAAACATGAACAAAGTAGTCGAACTGTAAAATTTACAACCACCAGTAGGTGGCAACAAGTGTCTTTTAACGTGTGAGTCATTGAGATCCAACAGATTCGTTCAAACAGCTGATTCATTCGGAAACAAAGCATTTGACTGTGTTAATGCGTGAATGACTGAATCATTTATTCAACCGATTCGTTCAAAAAGCTGTAAACACCATAAGTAAACACCATTGCTTAGAGACAAAGCCTTATATACTCTTTGATGCAAATCAGTGCTGTGATCTTTGTTCGGAACTATTTTCGTCCAAAACAAGTAATATTATGTCTAAAACATAAGTCACTCATTGGTTTACTGAACTTGTATAAAATTTATTAAATATGTTCATGCTGATATTTGCAGAAGAACTGTACTCTTTGTGTGATATAGATTAAGTTGACTATATTAAATTATATAAACATAAAAAAATCACACAGAAACATTTTTGCTGTCTGAAATTTAGAATTCCTTGAATTTTGAGTTTAAATAGACTAATAAATCATGTGTGTGATTTATACTTGATAAAGTCTGATCACACATCATTACAACAACACTTAACATATTATGGAGATGTTACTGTATCGCAACACCCCTGACTCGGCTTGAGTGGGAAATGATTCATTGACAGTTGTGCGTGCACTTGTCTGCACATGACCAAAGGTGTTTTAGTGTTTAGATTAGATTTGATGTTATTATTAGCATTATTTAGTATTAAAATTATTTTAGACTTTTTTTTCTTGTGTTTCATTAATATCTCACATTTTTTGCCTGAGAAATGTTTTATTTCATTACATTTAAGTGGAATGATTAATGTTCCTCCTAAGCAGAAGTTTTCAGGAATTACGATCATGACGTCAGTCTCTCAGCTGGAAACACCTTAGAGATTGGTTTGAGGTCATTCTTGTAAATCAGACTATCAGGGAACTAGTTTGGAAATGGTTTATAAAACTTAAGTGTATTTTCATACCCTTACAGTTGTACTGTTTGCGAAACACATGGCAATGAGTATTTTGTTGTTTTATACTAATTGATACACTGGATTTTGTTTTACTTGCAGACGTCTGTCTCATCACCCTTACCATCTTCGGTGCCTAAAACAGTTTCAGCAACCCATATCACCCCTGAGCCCAAACCAAAACCTGACAAGGAAGAGGAGAAAGGATCTGAACTGGAGGAAATGAAGACTCAGATAAAGGAGCTAGTGCTGTCTATAGAATTACTGAAGACACAACAGTCGTAAGTGATAGTTTTGCTTCATGCTGTTTGTTTTCTTGTATTCTGTACTGGTCGAGTTTTGTCTATAAAATATAATGCACAAAAGCTGTTTATTTGAAATATCATCTCATTTGTAGATGAAGTATTTAGAAATCACTTGACATACAGGTTGAAAACCTCTGCTGATTTTCATAATTCTGTATCCTCTTTCATAACTTCGCAGGAGAGAGCTAAGTGAACTCCGAAAAGAGCTGGGTGATGAACGACTCAAAAGATTGGCCCTGCAGGTAAAATGATCTTTAAATCAGAATTTCTCTTTACGGCTTGTCAGAGTTTGTTAGTTTGATGTAAATGGATGTCATAGTGCTGTTTCTGTGGGCAGTGAAATGCAGGCGGGATACCTTGGCTTTGCTTCCACACTCGGCTGGGTGAACACAAAGGGGTCTGACTCAGCTCGGAGTCTCCTGCTGAGCGTTTCTCACACTCACTGAACATAAAAATGAACAATACTTTACCTAAAGTCCACTAACTTTAGGTATCTAAGATTGAGGTGATCTGGAAAACAACCTGGAACTCACCACGCCTTCAAAAAATGTGGTGTGTAGAATAAAAAAAAATATTCCAAAAGTAAACCACTTAAAGAAAGTCCCCACACTCCACCAAAACAGAAGAGATCAAATGCGAGATAAAAGCAATTTACCTAAAACACAGGGCAAATGTTTCAGTCAGATGAAAGAGACGTGACATTTAACTAAGAATAGTGTCCCATACTTGGAATTTGTGCTTTTTGTGTGTGCACTTGGATTTAACCCATCCAAGTGCTACTGCTGGCCGACTCTCTAAACATTAGGCCACAACTGTGACCTTCCCTCAATCTTAACTTTTGTCAATGCCAAGCTAACAATGCTGAAAAGTAGGAGCCAATCTCGATTTAGGAAATGATCTCTCAAAAAAAATAAAATAAATAAAAGGTATATATATATATATATATATATATATATATATATACAGTACAGACCAAAAGTTTGGACACACCTTCTCATTCAAAGCGTTTTCTTTATTTTCATGACTATGAAAATTGTAGATTCACACTGAAGGCATCAAAACTATGAATTAACACATATGGAATTATATACATAACAAAAAAAGTGTGAAACAACTGAAAATATGTCATATTCTAGGTTCTTCAAAGTAGCCACCTTTTGCTTTGATTACTGCTTTGCACACTCTTGGCATTCTCTTGATGAGCTTCAATAGGTAGTCACCTGAAATGGTCTTCCAACAGTCTTGAAGGAGTTCCACGAGAGATGCTTAGCACTTGTTGGCCCTTTTGCCTTCTGTCTGCGGTCCAGCTCACCCCTAAACCATCTCGATTGGGTTCAGGTCCGGTGACTGTGGAGGCCAGGTCATCTGGCGCAGCCCCCCATCACTCTCCTTCTTGGTCAAATAGCCCTTGATGCCTTCAGTGTGACTCTACAATTTTCATAGTCATGAAAATAAAGAAAACTCTTTGAATGAGAAGGTGTGTCCAAACTTTTGGTCTGTACTGAATATCTACAGTACTTGTATTTAGAGGTTGACTGATATAGATTTTTCACTGCCCGATGACATTATTCAGAGATCAGCGCGGCCAATGGCCGATAAATGATGCCGTTTTTTTTGGCTGATATGTTTGGCAAATTTTCTTTTCCTTTTTCTTTTTTTCATTGATCTCATAAAAGTGAATTTGAGCAAATTATTACAGTAATACCATAGACTGTATGAAAACATGGACAGAGTGTCCATGACGTCACACATAGGTTTCCGAAACGCATTTTGAAAACCAAAAGTAGCCGGAGCGGCCGTCGCCTTATGTCACACCTGCATAATCGGTGCATAAATTTCAGCTGGTTGCTGAAACCACGCCCACTTAGCTCGATGGCAGCTGTCACTCAAGTGGCCACGCCTTTAATTATGCAGAACTTTAAGGCTTAATATAATTCACTTAATTACTACATTTCTGTACCTGAAAACAACTGTTAGACCTTATTTTATTTGTATCTTTGCTATATTGTATTTATGCTTGTAATTTGTGTATTTGTCCTTATGTTTTTATTTATTTAGATTTACTGGCTGTTCATTTGCCTTTAATCATGACTAAACTTTCTTAGTTAGGCTATAGTTTTTGCTGTGGAATTGAAGTAATTAAAATGTGCTTTAAGTAATAAATTGAAAGCAGAGTTACATTGATATATATATATATATATATATATATATATATATATAAATCTTGCTGAAATAAAATAGCTTTTGACTTCAATTAAATTTTTAAGCTTTTCTGTTATTTTTGAAAATGCACAAATGTAGTTCTGAGAAACTGTAGATGAGTTTGTTTCTTCATTGGAAAAGATTTGGCATTACATCACTTGCTCACCAATGGATACTCTGCAGTGAATGGGTGCCGTCAGAATGAGAGCCCAAACATCACAATAATCCAAAAGTAATCCACATAAATCCATCAGTCAACATCTGAAGATAAAAGATGTGTGTTTATAATAAACAGATTCATCGAGACGTTTTTAACTTGCTTCTGGCTAAAACACGAATCTTTCATCCATATAATATTTCTTTCTCCAGTGGAACAAGTTGTCTCACCTGAATCAAGAGAGAAAAATGCACAGATCAAGCAAAAAATTGTTCTAAACAAATATGTCTGTGATTTTGATATGATAGGACAACAAGGGACTGACTTTTTCACTGGAGGAAGTTTTATCATGAGTTATGATACAGTATGTGACCCTGGACCACAAAACCAGTCTTATGTCGCTGGGGGATATTTTTAGCAATAGCCAAAAAGAAACTTTGTATGGGTCAAAATTATCGATTTTTCTTTTAATACCAAAAATCATTAGGATATTAAGTAAAGATCATGTTCAATGAAAATATTTTCTAAATTTCCTAACATAATTTTTTATTTTTTTAGTAACGTGCATTTGCAAGAACTTAATTTGGACCATTTTAAAGGTGTTTTTCTCAGTATTTAGATTTTTTTTGCACCCTCAGATTCCAGATTTTCAAATAGTTTTATCTCGGCCAATACTGTCTGATCCTAACAAACCATACATCAATGGAAATATTATTTATTCAGCATTCAGATGATGTATAAATATTGACACTTAAGGGTCACATAAAGTATTTTGGGCAGGAGTGACAGTTTAAAGTTAAAACGTACGAACATGCTGCTTTTTACTGCACAAGATGTTAATTGATGGGCTGGAGTCATGTGGATCACTTGTGGATTCTTGTGATGTTTTGTTTGGACTCTCATTCTGACAGCACCCAATCACTGAAGAGAATGAGCAAATTTCTCCAAATCTGTTCTGATGAAGAAACAAACTCTTCATCTTGATTAAATGTTGGACTAAATTTCATTTTTGGGTGAACTATTCCATTAAAACAGGTTTATAGTGCTCACAAAATATTTATTGCTTTAAAAAAAATGCACTATGTGAAGAAAAATGTGTCTGCTTGTTTCCAGATTGAGATAGAAAAACTGAAGAAGATTGTACAATCAACATGAAATCTGGCATCCTGAACCGAACTGATGGCTCCGCTGATGCATCGCGAGTGGAAAGCGACCTTCAGATGAAGCGTCGGATATCGTTAATGTCATCTTTACACTCACTGACTTACTCCACAAATTGTAAGATTCAAATATTTGCACATGATGAGGTTTTTTTTCTAGGTTTAGAAAAGTGTAATTATGACAAATGTATATGTTTGGTGTCCTTTTTTTTTTTTTTTTGCCAACAAAAATGATTTAAGCCTTACTTTACTACTGTGCTGGATATGCAGTCTGTGCACTTACTGAGAAGTGCAGTGGATTATGCATTCAAAACTACTGAGTCTGTATAAATGTTGGATTATGTTATTTCTTTGCTTTTTTATGACATGGGTTAGTTTTAAAAAAAAAAAACTATTATGATCTCAGCAATATTCTGTCTATATTAGCCTCTTCAGATGATTATCAAATGTATGGCATACTCTTGTTTCCATAGGGATGATGTATTCTGTTTGTTTGTTTGTTTGTTTGTTTGTTTGTTCAAAAGGGAGAACGTTTGTTTTTGTTTTTCTCTAACATTCCTATCCAGGGTAACACTATTGTGCCTGTTAAGATTTTTACAAGTGTTAATACTGGGAGCTCTCTATAAATATAAATAAATATATACATAAAAACATACACACATACACACACATATATATAATATATGTTTGTGTGTTTATGTGTGTATATACTTAGATCTACAGCATGATATATTTTTATGGTCTATTGATTGTGACAAAGAAAATGTACTGGGTTTTTGTATCTGTGTCTGGTTTAAAACATTCAGACTTCAGCAAGCAGTGTAATTTCCCCATATGAATGGCAAGAAATCCATTTAGCAATTTAAGCAGTAGTTTAATAGCACATATTGCCAGTTGTTTTGATCTGCTGTTCCACCCCCTTGAACGTACAACATGGAACATGGAAATTGGAAAGATCCATTTGGCTTTTTTTTTGGCACGAGCCTTTCTGAAAATGCTTTCTACATGACTGGTTGGCTAGTTGAAACAGCTGGCACGATCTAATACAGGTGTTAAACCACAGTCAAAAATGGTAGCTTGTTTAAAAAAATAAAACAATACTCTGTCTTTTAACATCAACCAGAAATAATGTATCCACATCGGTTGTGCTGTAGAAGTACTGCTGACTTTCAGGTACAATGAAAAGTGCCCATTCCTCAGGCCTCTTAAACTAAAAATAAATTTTTAATGCATTCCTGATCAGGGATTGTATGTTTGTCTCTGTGTGAGATTGAAGTTGCTGAAGCGGAAGGATGACAGGTTGATCTCTAAAGCAATAAACAGACATGCCTTTTTGGTTTCCATTTTTCCATTGGTTCTCCATTTTTCATTGTCGGAAGAATTTGTTCATGTTTTGTTGCAACAGCTTTAAAGGATCTCTCATGAAAGTACATAGGAAAGAAATTATTCATCTCTGTCATCTGAAATTTGGTAGAACACATTCCATTTTATTGTTTTAAGATTTGTTGTGCACATTCAGCATTTATCAAAATGATCTTGTTTACATGATTAACACCCCCCAAACTAAATAAATATCATGTTTATTTACAGAGATTGTTCTGGTCTCTGTAATTTTTAAGGTATTCCGAATTTTCATATTTTAGTTAGATCAGAGGGCAAGGACATTTAGAGATATCACAATTATGTACTGTACTTAAAGGGTTAGTTCACCCAATAATCAAAACTATGTCATTAATAACTCACCCTCATGTCGTTCCAAACCCATAAGAACTCCGTTTATCTTTGGAACACAGTTTAAGATATTTTAGATTTAGTCCGAGAGCTCTCAGTCCCTCCATTGAAACTGTTTGTACGGTATATTGTCCATGTCCAGAAAGGTAAGAAAAACCTTATCAAAGTAGTCCAAGTGACTTCGAAGTCCTTCGCTTCCGTGTCTGTTGTGAGATTTCAAAACAAAGCAGTTTGTCATATCCGGTTCACTAACGAATCATTCAATGTAACCGGATCTTCTTGAACCAGTTCACCAAATCGAACTGAATCGTTTGAAACCGTTCGCGTCTCCAATAAGCATTAATCCACAAATGACTTAAGCTGTTAACTTTTTTAATGTGGCTGACACTCCCTCTGAGTTCAAACAAACCAATATCCCGGAGTAATTCATTTACTCATACAGTACACTGACTGAACTGCTGTGAACAGAGAACTGAAGATGAACGCCGAGCCAGATAACGAACAAAATATTGACTCGTTCTCGAGGTCTCAGGGATTTGGAACGATATGAGGGTAAGTTATTGACATTTTGATTATTGGGTGAACTAACCCTTTAAACGGGTCACAAAGAACAGGAAACTACTGGAAACCGCAGAGCTGGATTCAGACCAGATCTGAACAGAGAGACATGCTTCGAAAACACTCACATTTCCATCTGCGGAGCTGATCAGAGCCAGTTTACATCCCTTAACGGTCGGTCTCTGCAGCCCCAGAGAGCATGCCTGTGAGCATGGCCTACCGGACTATGCTCAGTTCTGTTTTTGACCACGGATACATGCAGTCCATCACTGATCTTATATAACAAAGCTGATTGATTTTGAGTGCTAATTGCTTGCTTACAAACATAACCTTTCTTATTGATAATAATAATAATATGCACAACTCGACCGCATAATTGTTTAGTGAAAGAATTGCTTAATTTTGTAAATCAGCAGACATCTCATAAACTTGAGTGTTGACACTCTAATTGTTTTGTGCTCTTTCCTAGAAAGCCGCCTTGAACCAAACTCGTGACTGTCAGTGACGTCCATTAATTTGTGTGGTAATGTGCCCTTTTAAAATTCTTTTGTTGTGGCCATAACCATAACAATGGTTTCACTTGAGGCCTTTTTCATCTAATATGGTAATGCAAGTCAGATTGCAAACTCCGCATAAATGGGAATGGTTTCTGATAAACTCGGTATGGAGCAGTATAAAAATAAATAAAACTAAATAAATAAATATAAAACATTTTTAAGAAGCCTCTTATGTTCGCAAAAACTGTGTTGATTTGATTGAAAATACAGTAAAATAAAAATATTGTGAAATATTATTTCAATTAAAAAAAAAACAGCTCTTTTCTTTGAATATTCTTTAAATTGTAATTTACTTACGTGATGGCAAATCTGAATTTTCAGCAGCCAACATTCCACTCCACTCTCACTGCTTTAGGATATCTTGCTGCTTCCTTTGATCGAATTATTGGATTTTCAAAAGATTAATCTCAATCACATTTGTCAATCTTGCTAGTCTGTAACAGCTAAATGTTGCTGACAGAGAGAAAATGCTTGGATACTACATTGGAATTATTCATTATTATTAAGTGTTAGATTGTACATCATACCTGTAGCTCTGCTGTCAGTAAACTAAATTAACCCTTTCTGGGACAGTGATGATCACTGCAAAAGTTGATTACACACCCCTTACAAAATAAACCACGGTTTTACTACAAAAAAATAAAAACATAAATAAAACATGGTTACTATAGTTAAACCACAGTAACCAGAAATTAACCATGGTTTTGCTACACTAACCATAGTTTTACCATGGTATCTGTAGTAAAACTCTGTTTATACAAACTGTATCAATATGCCAAAAAAAAAACACATGGTTACTACACTTTTACTATTATAAAATTAAATTTCTGTAAGGAAAATTTATACAAATTTTAATCCATTATCAGCCTGTATACCAAAGGAAGTCATTTCTCAGAATGAATGGTGGCTCAAAACACCCAACCTCTGGGGTGAAGTAATACCCAAAAGTGTAATCTAAAAATATTTAATTAGTGCTGTCAATCTTTTTTTATATTAGTTGCACATTTTCTGTAAATAATCATGATTTATATTAATATAGTCATAATTTCACACTGAACCTCCAAATTAATGTACTGTAGAGACAACATAAAAATGGTGTATTTAAAATGTTAAATGGCATCTTTATAATGAAGACCATCCATCCATCCATCTTCTACCGCTTATCCGGGGCCGGGTCGCGGGGGCAGCAGTCTAAGCAGAGAACCCCAGACTTCCCTCTCCCTAGACACTTCCTCCAGCTCTTCTGGGGGGACACCGAGGCGTTCCCAGGCCAGCCGGGAGACATAGTCTCTCCAGCGTGTCCTAGGTCTCCCCCGGGGTCTCCTCCCAGTGGGATGTGCCCGGAACACCTTCCCGGGAAGGCGTCCAGGAGGCATCCGGAACAGATGCCCGAGCCACCTCAGCTGACCCCTCTCGATGTGGAGGAGCAGCGGCTCTACTCTGAGCTCCTCCCGGGTGACTGAGCTTCTCACCCTATCTCTAAGGGATCGCCCAGCCACCCTGCGGAGAAAGCACATTTCGGCCGCCTGTATCCGGGATCTTGTCCTTTCGGTCATGACCCAAAGCTCATGACCATAGGTGAGAGTAGGAACGTAGATTGACCGGTAAATCGAGAGCTTCGCCTTGCGGCTCAGCTCTTTCTTCACCACGACAGACCGGTACATCGACCGCATTACTGCAGAAGCAGCACCGATCCGTCTGTCAATCTCCCGTTCCATCCTTCCCTCACTCGTGAACAAGACCCCAAGATACTTAAACTCCTCCACTTGAGGCAGGAACTCTCCACCAACCTGAAGTGGGCAAGCCACCCTTTTCCGACTGAGGACCATGGCCTCGGATTTGGAGGTGCTGATTCTCATCCCAGCCGCTTCACACTCGGCTGCAAACCGTCCCAGTGCATGCTGAAGGTCCTGGCCTGATGAGGCCAACACGACAACATCATCCGCAAAGAGCAGAGACGAAATCGTGTTGTCACCAAACCTGACCCCCTCCGGCCCCTGGCTGCGCCTAGAAATTCTGTCCATAAAAATCATGAACAGAACCGGCGACAAAGGGCAGCCCTGCCGGAGTCCAACACGCACCGGGAACAAGTCTGACTTACAGCTGGCAATACGAACCAAGCTCCTGCTCCGTTCGTACAGGGACCGGATAGCCCTTAGCAAAGGGCCCCGGACCCCATACTCCCGGAGAACCCTCCACAGGCCGCCGCGAGGGACACAGTTGAATGCCTTCTCCAAATCCACAAAGCACATGTGGACTGGTTGGGCATACTCCCATGAACCCTCCAGCACCCTGTAGAGGGTATAGAGCTGGTCCAGTGTTCCACGGCCTGGACGAAAACCACACTGTTCCTCCTGAATCCGAGGTTCTACTATCGGCCGGATTCTCCTCTCCAGTACCCTGGCATAGACTTTCCCAGGGAGGCTGAGAAGTGTGATCCCCCTGTAGTTGGAACACACCCTCCGGTCCCCCTTCTTAAAAGGGGGGACCACCACCCCGGGCTGCCATCCCAGAGGCACCGTCCCCGACTGCCACGCGATGCTGCAGAGGCGTGTCAGCCAAGACAGCCCCACAACATCCAGAGACTTGAGGTACTCAGGGCGGATCTCATCCACCCCCGGTGCCTTGCCACCGAGGAGTTTCTTGACTACCTCGGTGACTTCAGCTTGGGTTATGGACGAGTCCACATCTGAGCCCTCAGCCTCTGCTTCCTCAATGGAAGACGTGACACCGGGATTGAGGAGATCCTCGAAGTATTCCTTCCACCGTCCAACGACATCCCCAGTTGAGGTCAACAGCTCCCCACCTCTACTGTAAACAGCGTTGGTAGGGCACTGCTTCCCTCTCCTGAGGCGCCGGACGGTTTGCCAGAATCTCTTCGAGGCTGACCGATAGTCCTTCTCCATGGCCTCACCGAACTCCTCCCAGGCCCGAGTTTTTGCCTCCACAACCACCCGGGCTGTAGTCCGCTTGGCCTGCCGGTACCTGTCAGCTGCCTCTGGAGTCCCACAAGCCAACCAGGCCCGATAGGACTCCTTCTTCAGCTTGACGGCATCCCTTACTTCCGGTGTCCACCACCGGGTTCGGGGATTGCCGCCTCGACAGGCACCGGAAACCTTACGGCCACAGCTCCGAGCGGCCGCTTCGACAATGGAGGTGGAGAACATGGTCCACTCGGACTCAATATCCCCAGCCTCCCTCGGGATCCAGTCGAAGCTCTGCCGGAGGTGGGAGTTGAAGATCTCTCTGACAGGAGACTCGGCCAAACGTTCCCAGCAGACCCTCACAGTACGTTTGGGTCTGCCGAGTCTGTCCAGCTTCCTCCCCCGCCATCGGATCCAACTCACCACCAGGTGGTGATCGGTTGACAGCTCCGCCCCTCTCTTCACCCGAGTGTCCAAGACATACGGCCGGAGGTCGGATGAAACGACCACAAAGTCGATCATCGACCTACGGCCTAGGGTGTCCTGGTGCCACGTGTACTGATGGACACCCTTATGCTTGAACATGGTGTTCGTTATGGACAAGCTGTAACTAGCACAGAAGTCCAATAACTGAACACCGCTCGGGTTCAGATCAGGGGGGCCGTTCCTCCCAATCACGCCCCTCCAGGTGTCACTGTCGTTGCCCACGTGGGCGTTGAAGTCCCCCAGTAAAACGACGGAGTCCCCAGTCGGAGCACTTTCCAGCACCCCTCCCCGAGACTCCAAGAAGGCTGGGTACTCTGCATTGCCGTTCGGCCCGTAGGCACAAACGACAGTGAGAGACCTATCCCCGACCTGAAGGCGCAGGGAAGCGACCCTCTCGTTCACCGGGGTAAACTCCAACACATGGCAGCTGAGCTGGGGGGCTATAAGCAAACCCACACCAGCCCGCCGCCTCTCACCATGGGCAACTCCAGAGTGGTGAAGAGTCCATCCTCTCTCGAGGAGTGTGGTACCAGAGCCCAAGCTGTGCGTAGAGGTGAGTCCGACTATCGCTAGTCGGAACCTCTCTACCTCACGCACAATCTCGGGCTCCTTCCCCGCCAGTGAGGTGACGTTCCACGTCCCAATGGAACGCCTTATGAAATGGAACGCCTTTCAAAACCCCTTATGAGAAGAATAAATCAAAGGACCGTGACGTCGCCCGGTATGGCGCAGCCGGGGCCCCACCCTGGAGCCAGGCCCGGGGTTGGGGCTCGTATGCGAGCGCCTGGTGGCCGGGCCTCCCCCCACGGGGTCCGGCCGGGCTCAGCCCGAAGGAGCGACGTGGGGCCGCCTTCCCGTGGGCTCACCACCTACAGGAGGGACCGTAAGGGGCCGGTGCTTAGACAATCGGGTGGCAGTCGAAGGCGGGGGCCTCGACAGCCCGATCCCTGGACACGGAAATGAAGACCAGTATTATTAATTTCAATACGTCTCTATTAAATGCATTTTCATTCAATTTTAGCCATTAATTATAACTGTATATAATTATATAATAATTGTAAAATTTTTATCAGCTCTAAAATATGTAACAACTTTCATTTAACTGAACGTAACTATATATTGTATACGCATAAAATATATAGATTAACCTTTATTCAAGCTACAAAAGTTAATCAGCGAGCAGCAGTCGAGTGATTTCTCTTTTTCTTCTGTTCTTTGATTTACATCAATGACAGACTGCAAAATTCACTTTAAAAGCAGCACTGTCTCTTTAAATCCTGTAGCACAAGACGCGGAGTTGACGCACATATATTTTTTCCCAACTCTTTGTGGTCAGGTAGCGCTTTAGAACTCATTTAACACCATAGGTCCCTCACCAAAACCACTCATTTTGACATAATTTGGTGTGTTTTTGTCTGTCAAAGCGGCTCAGCGTGTGTGCACAGCCGAACGTACAGCCTTTCAAACTATACTCCATTTTTCGGTGGCTGGGAGAGCTCAATTGCTGCAACATCAGAAATCATATGCAAATAGAAAAAGCACGAGCAAATCAAGAAAACATCTTTGTCAATTTGACAACACACAGATGGTCACAACACGACACAACCAAAGTTGTTTTCTTAATTTGCAGGTGCAGTGCATTTCTTACTTTGTTGTGTTGTGAGCATTTGCAGCACGTGGTGTCAAACTGATGAAGTTGTTTTCTTTATTTGCAGGTGAATTTTCTATTTGCAGTGCATTGAGCTCTCTCAGCCACCGTACCATTTGATACAAATCATCTTTATTCAGTGTCTGCGCTATTTCTCGCCAGAAGTTAGGACCGACAACACTTGTCTTTATCCTGGTTTAAAGTAAAGTTGTGGATATCTCACATAACCCCCTCACACAAGCACTTATCAACGCTGCCGTCTATTGACGTTGCAGTCACCATTAGATTGTTTTTGTTATATTCTGCATCCCAATGTGTGTTCTTATACTACGCCTTTAAAGTATGTACTCTTTTGGTGAAGAAAAAGTACATCTTGTCACAGTTAACATGCTCTACAATGATATATAACACAGATAACATTAAATAAATATTCATACCAGGTTAAATGTTCATTATTAGTAACTCAAACCCCTTCATTTAAACCTCTCTTCTTAACTTTTTTTTTATGTTTTTTATTCGTATTTGTAGTTCTAAACTGAATCCTTCACCAAAGAACAATAGATTATGGGCAATATTAGCCATTAGAGTGTGCACAAATCCACACTTCAAAAATCTACCTGAAATAGTCGACCATCCGGAGTTCTGGAGTGCTCTTTTCAAAATACTATGTTTTGGGACACACTTATTTTAATCTCACATACTATTAAAGATGGATAGTATGAACATTGGTTCAAAGGGATAGATATGTATAGATATCTGTGGTCTCTTCAGCAACAGAATCCGATTGCCAGCTGATAGATAATTAAGGTAAGATTATATAATTATTAAATCCAAATTAAGTGTTTGACGTCACCGTTTTATCTGGTGAGCTGCCATGAAATAAAAGGGATAATGGACATCTGCAGTCATTACCAGGGTGCTCCAATCATTTGACAATGATGACTGTCTGGCTGTATATTATTCTTTATGTAAATTAAAATGCAGTGATTTATTCTAATGAAAACCCTTAATCAGCAGTCACTAGAAAATCTTACGTTTTAACCTAATGTAATATAACATTGCATATAGTTCAAAGCTGTAAATAAAACTGTATGTTTGAAAGACATTATTTGTGCCTGAAAGTTACCTGCATTTAAGTTTGAAATAATAGATTGTCACTCTAGCTCTTTTTCATTAGGTATAGGTCATTTTAACTCCCTCACACTGCTCAGGGCCATTAGCAAGTGCAGGTTTTTCATCCACAGACTGGTTATCTTCAAGCACTCACAGGGTTAGTCAGATGAACTGCCATGGCCCTTGACTATTCTGACCTTCACAATGATTGCACTGCATCTTCTTCATTTCTGTTCATCCTGTCTTTAAATAGTGGACTAAAAAAATCCAGAGTAATCAATGCATTACCTTGACCTATGGCTGATTTCCTGAGTACGAATCAATGCTGGTCATCATGCTTGGTGATTTGAACAATAATCAGTTGTTTGAAATGACTATTAAAATGAACATTTGATGGCACAGCAATCGCCAGTTAATATTTTATAATTAGATGGCAGGTACTATTTTCTCTACATAGACTGTTGTACATTTATCTTATTCTTTGAATAGTTGTTTATGCTGTATTTTTCTCTATTTTATTACATGTATTTTAAATTGGTGGATGAGACTCATTTAAGTCCAAGGTCTTAGACCATTAATGTTTTTTAATTTAATGCAATTTTTCTAATACAAATTATCTTATCAGCATATAATTAAGTGAAACATTTAATTGACAAAGTTTCTTGTTTCATAATGACTTAGTGTTTGGTTTGTCCTTCTTTTTCTTTAATGGAAACAAGAACATGTGACTGTACACACGCGTTTGCATAACTTTCTTCTTCACATTACAACATGATCTTTCTTTAAAAAATGTCAGTATTTTAAAAAATGCCAGTTTATTTCCAGGTTTAAATGGAAAAAAAGCTCCTTGATTTTCAGACTGATTTCAGACTTGTGAATGCCATTGCGAATAATATGTCTTTGAATGTGCTTCAGCTCCAGACAAGTTATTTTGGAAATTTAAGGTTTACAAAATAATTTGTAACAGTCACAGAAGGTTCCTTGTTGAGGAACATAGTTTATCTTAGTAAATGGAATTATACTTAATACAGCTAAATGTGTCAGTTTTACAATTTACAATTTTCAGTACATATTAAATCATATTCCTATGTTCCTTTTGTGGAGATGAGAAAATGCTACAGATGATATAATTTAGCCTGTATGTGGGATGTCTTTAATCTGCCTTTTCATGTGTTATTGGCTACAGATATATCCAAATACTGTGTGCGTGTGTGTGTGTGTGTGTGTGTGTGTGTGTGTGTGTGTGTGTGAATTTGCTAATGCATTTCTCTGATATGTTGCCAACACTTCAAGCTACTATTAAAGGTGCTAATGGATCTTGTTCCTCACACATAACTCTGTCCTCTGGCTCTGACATTTGCTCATAAGTTGCACCAAAACTACAAATTACATTTGACTTTTTACAACATACTTTTTCAAACAATGTAGTATTATAGCTGAAAATAAAATGTGATGCAAACCTATGATTTATTTATTTGTTTGTTTGTTTTTTTTAGTTTTTTTTTTTTAGGGTTTTTCTGATTTATAGAGTGATAAAAAAGAAATCCAAAATCCCCTTTGTAAAAACCTTGTTCAAAACGAAACAATAATCTGACTTTAATCTAATGTTCAGATTTCTTGTGTGCAAATTAGTGCATATTTAATTAGATAATGCCTTGTTCGAATATTTAAACATCACCTTTTAGAGAACTTGCAATACAAAACAACAAATGTATCCTTGTTAAAACCTGTTAACTGTTTACTGTTTAAATGTTTACTTCACTATATTACAATTAAATCCTAAACTAATCATGACAAACTATATATTGTTGGAAAGGTCTAAGACTCCTAAATTGATATTTTTACCAATATTTTTTTGTTAAAAATTATGTAGGAAAAGTAATAGATTAATTTATGGCAAGAGTGCACCTTGAAAACCTACATCATAACAGGAGTTCTGATCTTTGTCAAATAAAAGTCTTCTTTGTTGCCTTTTTCTCACACTTTAGAAGCAAACAGAAATTATATATCACTTGAAAACTTAAAATCTCAAAATTCATCCTTTGAAACCCATTTTAAATTCAAACATTGCATTACCATGAAAATGATACATCAAAATCACGTTACAAAATGTTTTCAGTCATGAATTATAAAAAAATTAAGTTTAGATCATGCACTGTCTATGTTCAAAAATGTGAGTGACGGTTCAAATTGAACAAGAATGATGAAGCAAATGTATGTTTAGTTAATACAGTATAGAGGCTTGGGCTAGTTGTAACACGTTTTACTCTGTTAGGTTTAATAATCATGCTACAAAAATGTTTCTAAACTTATCAGTGGCACTGATATTGATGGATGTTGATATCCGATGTTCAGGTATCAGTTGCAAATGTTTTTGTTTATCATGTCATCTCAGCTTTTCAATTGAATAGATGTGGCTAGCAAACAGGAAATGCAGGAAATTCACAATTTCAATTTCAAAGGTGAAATATTAAGTGTCTAGTAGTAGTAGTGGTTATGGTTTATATATATATATATATATATATATATATATATATATATATAGTTGGTAAATCATATATATCAGTTGGTAAAATTGATTACATATTCACAGATTCATTTTGGCAGCACTAATGCAAAGCAAATAAAACAAAGTAAAATGAAACAAAAACATTTAATTATGCACTCACATAACAAAAGTTATTTTCAATTAACTTTTATTTTTGCTCTTCTCCAGGTTTACTAAATCGGACATTGTTATAAAACTCAGATGTAGTTATTGAGTCCAGATGTGTCTTCTTCACAGACATTATGATCTATCGTTAAGACAAGGTTTTGTCAAGCCAGCACTGATGTTTGCCTTGGCATTTTTATTTCTGTGATTATTTTTTGTCATGTAATACTGGTCCCTTATAAAACCTTCAGCCAAATATAATGCAAATTAACGTACAATATTGTGACGAGTGGGGCGGGGCCGAGGGATGTGGGAACACGAGCGAGGCCCCGCCCCACTCATCACAAATATATATCATAGATTGCTGTAATTTATATGCATGTAAGTGAGAGGCTGCCACAAACACTCGAGTCTGATTATTTTGATCTGAAGCACATGTACCCAAATAACAAAGCACTAGAGAAATCGTCTCAACCTACAGCTACTGAAGCAATTTACATAAAAAGGCCATTATTACCATAATCCTATATGAAAATATACATTGCTTGTATTAACTATTATGGGATTCTTCTAGCCTTTTTTGTTGTTGTTCATGGGTTTATGGCTCTTGGTAGGCAAATAAAAATACTAATACTAATAATATACATTTATGTTCATATTTTGTAATTTATAAAATATAAATCTCAATTGGTTAAACTTTCTCAGGCTCATGCTTTAAAGAAAGAGCACGAGAGGTGTGAATAGGTTGTATATTCCAGTGATGCAGGATGAGATGTTTCCCCGCTGAGATGTAGAAACATATTGAAATATTTGAATCCTTTTCTAACACTTGAAACTTAAGTATTGTGCATGGAATATAAATGTAAAATTTCAGTTAACCTTGAGGAAACAGGGAGAAATATGATTGGCCCTCTGATAATTTTTGGCTAAATAAAAGAGATGTGCAAAGGTTGTGTGAATTTGTGTTAAGTCTAACTAAATTAGGAAACACGGCAAATGGCCAGTGCTTGCGTAAATAACAGGGAGACATCAACATCTGTGACCTGCATCCCTTGAGTATATGCAGAAATATGCATCATAGTGTGCAGCCAGTTGTAGTTTCCGTTTCTTCAGCAGTTGGATGGACATGAAATTCCTGTGACAGTGAATGTTTTAAAAATAAAATTGCAGCCATTACTGCCATTTAATCATCCTCATGTCAATTAAAATCTGAATAATTTACTCTCTTTAGTGTAAAACAAAATTAGAAATTTATGAAGATTTTTTTTTACTGTGAATTGTCAAATGCCAAAAGGGGCATACATTTGTCACTGCTGACTGGAGTTTTGTTGGCCTGATAGAGAAAGTGTCATAACATTCTTTACTTTTGCCAAATTGCCAAATTGTTGACACTGATTTTATTGATGCATTCATTTTAGGACCACCAAAAATGGAGCGAAATAAAAATTTCACCAATTTCAGTAAAGATTTGACATTTACTGCACATTAACCTCTTATTCTGGCATAAAAGACAAAAGGCTCATCATGATTAAACTTAACAAATTGTTTAATTTACATTTAAATGACTTCTAGTTGGTTTAATAGAAGCCACTAGCTTCAAATCAAAATACAATTTCATGTTACTAAATTCAGGTCTGATACTAGTGGATTTTCAGGTGCCAACATGATTTGCATAAGTGCATTAGACTGAATGTGGAGAGTAAAGGTCAGATTTATTTTGAGAAAAAGGACACTTGTTAGTGTTGCATATTTTGTTGTGTTGTGGATTAGATGAGTCTCCACGGTTGGAGTTTTGGAGATTACCATTGTGAAGAGTGGAGCTTGTGTTTTATGGTTTTGCAGTTATTACTTACACATTGTTATCGCAATTCATTATAATGTAATTATTATAATAATTTTATGATTAATACCGACACTGAAAAGTATATACATTGCTGTGCATCCCATTCGTACGATTTATACACTTATGTAAACACATGATTGCATGACTGACAGATCTATCACATGAGGGGCGGGGCTTTACGGATTAGAACTGTCAGTGCAACAGCATGTGTGAACTACCAATAGTGGAGGAAACCGTGCAGAGCTGACTGGATTTCTAAGTCGCCGGTTACTTTGACCAGCCACTATTTATCGTTACAAACTGAGCTCCACTTTCTTGTAGATAATCGCTCATTGCTTTTCCTAGCTCTAAGGGACCGTGCTGAACAACGACTATCATCATCATCATCATCATCATCAGAAAGAGAAGTAGCCAGAACAACAGCCGCTCAACTGAAGCGTACCAACATAATAACGTAAGGAATCAGCTGTGTGTGTGATTTAAAAACGTGGATTATGGAGAAGTTATCAGATCAATTTTAGGATCATTTCCAGACTAGAGAAAAGTGCTCAGATCCATCGGGATGGTTGAAGAGTTATAGCAAGGTAAGCGTTTGTTTCTCGGGAAACATCAGTGGCATTCTGAACGCTTTCGTGCGGTTATTGTTGTGTTACATGCACATGTTGCGTCTGTTTTTGTGCCTTTGTTTACGATCATACATCTGTGAGAACTCAGTCATAATGATTCAAATTAACAAAGGTTTCAAATGAAGCCTTGATAGCATTGTTGCTTAAACTTTAATGAGTGGGTTATTTATTTTATTCAAATTATACTGTCCTGCAATGTCTTGTTTCAATATAGTTTTTTGTTCTTTGCATTTTCAAACGAATGATACTCTGTTTTAAGATGCTCAGTACATCATTACAGCTGACAGATACAGACAGTTTTCAGGGCTAGCCTGCGTTGTTATTACACAATTATTTGCGGAGAATAACATTGCGATATGAAAACAAGTTTTTTAAAGTCAACACATAGACTACCAGAAGTAAGTGCAGGATTTGGCGTCATCGCTGCTGATTTTGCATAAATTTGAACAGATATGATATTAATAATTGCTCAGGAATTTATAATATTTAATACAATACAGAAATCGACTTCTGTGTTTTTAATAACTTGTGATTCTGTACGTTTATTTTAACAGAATTTAATACAAAATTAAGTGAATGAACATAAAACCATTATATCAGACAGATGTGCACTTTTATAGCGTCCCACTCTGATTCCTCCAACAAAAGAGCAGTTATTCTTTACTGCTCTTTATAGCAAGTCACATTTCTCTTTTTAGTTCTGAGTGGTTCGTCGTTGTACATTAGAATCCTTTTTTATGAATGTAACTCAAAAACTGACTTGGCATGTGACAGCTTTGAAATGATCATCGCATGCATCAAGTGATCATCTCTTAGAACTTCAGTTGATTTTATGAGATTTAATTATTTAGAAAATGTATTTATTTTGGGGTGGAGATTCACTGTTTAGTAACCTCACACATTTCCTAACACGGGTTTGGAGGGGCTTTAACTAAAACATGGATGCAGCATCACCTCTGATCTCATGGGAGATGATTGCAAAAGCTGTGTGTCACCTGAGAGTGTAGCGAATGCTCATTAAGTTAAGCCTACTGGGTTTTTTTTCCTCCATAAATCCACTAGAAGCTTTATATTGACTAACAGTGGTGATAGGAAATGCTATACTGTGTCCATTTTAGTTGTAGTTTTAATTGGTTTTAGATAAATGATTGTCGTTGGCTGTTTGGTGTTTGACAGGTGTTCTTTGCCACTGCCAAATAATAGCATTCTTTTGACATGACCTCACCTTTTTGGAAAAACAGTCTATGGGACTCACAAAACAAAAATGTGATATGATGACTACAAAATCACATGTAACATTATTGCAATGGGAAGCAATTATTGTCTATTGCACTAGTAATCTCTTCTGCTATTCTCCTAAAATGCCTGGCGGGAAAAAGAAGACACACTCCAATCTCTTCAAAAACAATGTTGTATAACAATCCTGATGTAGCAGTTTTTCTACATGTTCTTTTGTCTTCGGACTAAAACTAACTAAATTGGTTTATTGTCCAAATTAATATAATTTTTTAAAATGTTAAATAAATACTTAAATTCAACAATTCTCAAGGACTGTCATTAAGCAGTCAATGGAAAGTTTAGTGGTCTAAATATACAAATAAGTGAATACATTTATATTTACTGTTGGATATGGCTTTCATCCAGCTTACAGTATGTCTCAAAACTGAGTTTAAAGATGAATCTGTTTTCATTTTTTATTTAGATTTTTTTGATTTTATTCTGCAGGAAAGTAATCACACTCCTAAGTAAGGCACTAATGGAGAATGAGACCATCCCTTCGGGCTACGTCCCACATTACCTTCTACGAGGAGATCCCTTTGCTTCCAAGCTGTCCAAGGAGGCAGACATAGTGGCGGCGTTCTACATCCTTATCATCGGTAAGTGTGCAAGGTGGTTGTTGATGTGAAAGTTTTTTGTAAGCAGCATGTGAATTGTCATGGATAAGATCAGAAATAATCATTTAATAATAATAATTAGAGTTTTAGTGGGTATGATTGTACTTATTTCTTGTTGATTTTAAGAAGTTTGTCTTGTAAAATGTCTTCAAGCAAGTATCTGTAGTGAATTTTGTAGTGAATTTAATGTACTGAAAATGTCATTGTATTTGGGTTACCAACAATAACATGATAAAAGCATCAGATGTCTTACAGACACTCAGTGATGTCAGAGAATGAGGTTTTGCAATCAGATTTATTCTGTTACGTAATCTTTCCTGAACATATAACAGCCTTGGATAAGAACCACTTAACGTCATATTGGTTGGTAGGGCCTACATGCTAATGAACAGTCTTGGGAGTAGACACATTTACATAATCTTTAAAACAGTGGGTCCAAACCCTGATGGTGCTTTATGAATAAAGCCCACCCGTAGAACTGCAACTTAACTGAATATGGCTTTAATAAGTTTGTTTTAATATGTGTGCGCCATTGCCATGTGTTCTGGCAAAAGAGAAAATATTCTGCAAGATTCTCCATGCTTTATTAATGAATTGATGGATTTCATTTGAAGATGTTTGTATTGACTAACAATAGTAATAGTACGTATAAAATATATAAGCACATTATAGAGTTTTTTCTGACACTAGGTGTTATGAATGCCTATTTGCCAACATGTATTTAATTCCTTCTGAATTAAAAAAAAAAAAAACATTTAAATGAAATGTTAAAGATATCCTAAAAGGTGCATTCTTAAGAAAGAACCAAAACTTGACTTGCAACTTTCACTTAAAAATATTTACTGACATGTAAATGATATATAACAAATATACTTGAACTTTATTTGGAGTACAACTTGTGCACAATCCACTTTTCTTAATATTAAGCCTAAAATGTGTTTTAATGTCGCTGTTGACAAGGATTATATGGTCTTTAAGTAATATCGGTCTTTAAATGCAAGATATTTCAAGTGTACATGAAGTACACTTACAATAGTTCCACTTAAATACAATCAGATATACTTCAGTATATGTTTAGTTGGACTCCAGCACTACTTTTGCACAATTAAAGTACATTAGGTACAAAATTAGTTGTTCCAATTTAGGAGACTTTAAGTATACCAGTTTAGTATACATAAAAAATGCAGGGTATTTTTTAAGTAGCCTACATAAACATGTAAATGTATCCATAGTATACTTAGCATGAAATAAATATATTTCAGATACTGTATATTTATTTTTGGCAGTTTTAAATCATTTCTAATTGGCATGGCCTCTCCAAGAGAATGATTGGTATGCCCGATCTGCATAGTTGTTAAAAATAATTCAGATGTTTTGCCAAAGCAATGTCTGTCTTTTATGCAATACATTTTTGAAAAGTGCTATTTGAAAATGTTTTGCCAATGCATGTCTGTTTTTTTTGTGCAATATGCTTTAGAAAAATTTAATTTGATAATCATTTTTTTGTTCAGCAAAACATAATTTAGAACAGTCGTCAATCAGCAACCATGGTATTAAAACTATTCTTTGAAGGACGGTGCATCGTTTTTTTTTTTTTTTTAATTCAGATAGTTTCCTTTGCCAAGATTTCCATGTAATGGAAATTCTCTTTTGACCTGAAAGATGTGTGTGATTCAGTGAAAAGTCTAAATCAATAGTTCTTCTTTGTTGTATTTCACAGTCTGTTCTCCTCTGTTTGAATCACAGGATCAGTCAGAAGGTGTTGCATTAGACATTTACTCTCAGTAACACATACAGATCAACATATGCCAGTGATGAACATGGTTCAGTTTAGACTTTTAGACAACATGATAGTATTTTCATTTATGGATGGACTGTTTAAGAGCATAAAATGTATCTTTTAGTGATCTTAATGTGCGTGATCCATGCACATTGATTCATGATCATATGAGAACAGCAGTATTTTCATTTATGGATGGACTGTTTAAGAGCATTACATGTATCTGTTAGTGATGTTAATGTGCGTGATCCGTGCACATTGATTCATGATCATATGAGAACAGCAGACTACAGGAAAGTGAAAGAATTCATTGAGTAGTCACATGAAATAAAACATCTTCTTTGAAGTGTTGCATCAGTCAGCTGACACAAAAGGACAAGATGTGAAATTACTGTATGTACCGCACTCCTCACAATGACCTCTGTTTAGGAAATCCCATTTTCAAAAAGGGGCCTTGGACATTATGGATTGAACATAAGATTTTGATTAATAAATGTTTTATGTGATTCAATTTTACGACACTTTGAAAGCTCTTTTTAGAGAAATACATTTTAGCAGGCACATATGTGATCATCCAAAATCAAAAAGAGAGAAAAGAGGAATAACATGAATGCAAACATTGTTTAATTTGAATGTTTGTGGCTGTAACCAGAAAAGACTAACTATCACTTTGCTCTTTTGTTATAGTGACCTTATTTTGCCCTTTCACTGGGAAATGGGACAACCAGCAACCTTCGACTCTTATTACTTCTCTAAAAATAATTGGTACAACAGAAGTCTCAATATGCAGTCATTGTATTTCCACAAATAGACAGCTCGCAAACACCTGCGACTCAAACTGATACAAATGACTCAATATAATGGAAAGAATTAAAAAGCTTTTTTGAATAAGACTGTTAAGGTCCAATACTTTTTTCAGGCATTTTAAAAACAGCATCAATGTCAAATTTTGTTCACTATTTAAAAAGGTATTATGTACTGTGTGTGCATTTACATCTTTGGGAGAAAACATGCGGTACAACAGTTATTTTTATGCTTTACAGGTATCTTGTCAGCCACTGGAAATGGTTATGTCATATATAAGACCATCAAACGGAAGAGCAAGTTAAAGCCGCCAGAGTTCATGACACTGAACCTAGCTGTGTTTGACTTTGGCATATCAGGTGAGACTGTGAGTTTGACTGCCTTGATGTCATGCTGCTGAAATATTGCTTTCATCTGTCGGATGTGCTTTTCAACAATGAATTCTTATTTATAAAGTGAAATAGAAGTAAAATGATGTATTAGATGACTTAAATGATCTCTTTGTTGTTTATAGGATTCTCTGTCTTCTGTGTTCTCTCTGTGTGTGTGTGTGTGTGTGTGTGTTGAAGATACTATAAGGCTTTCAGTATAGCTTGTATTGGGCTTTGGGCATTATGTTCTGAGTTGACAACATGGCAGTAAATCAGCCAAGGTTCAGTTCTGCCTCTTTTATGATACTTGTCACTTTCCTCCTTACTGATTTATTTGCTGTTATTGAAATGATGCACCTCCATAAATCATACACCAAATTTTAAGCCACAAGGTTATATAAGTGAACAAAAGATCAAATTAATGCCTTGATTGACTCTCTTTTCCTTACTCTGGTCATCTTTTTCTTATTTTAGTGTTTAAAATGAACACATCTGTCTGATTTTGCACCTTTTGTTTAAAAGTCTGTTGTAACCCTGGTCCACAAAAATAGCCATAAGTCGCTGGGGTATATTTTTTGCAATAGCCAAAAAAAAAAAAAAACATTAAATGGCTCGGAATTATTGTTTTTTCTTTTATGCCAAAAATCATTATGATATTAAGAAAAGATCATGTTCCATGAAGATATTTTGTAAATTTCCAAGAGTTTGGTGTGACCTTCATATAACAAGAAAAAGAAAAAACTATGTTAGCTTTAGTAAAAATCATAAAGTTCTTATGGTGATTGATTAAAGTGTGTTTCATTCTCAAATGTAGTTTTGTTAGTTCTGACACTAAATGTCTAATAGAAAACACACAACATGATTGCTGAAATATTGTCAGGGAAAATTCTTCTTCTTAAGTTGGTATAATATAATCTCCATTATAGACAAATCTAACAGTACTTTTTTAATGGGTCACAGAGCTATTTCATTGGGGTTTGTACCCCAGTAAAAAGAAACCACTGATTCCAATGTCCTGGCCTTTGTTCCTTCTTTAAAGATCAACATATTTGCATTCATACTTTTACTCTAGCCCCACCTAGAGGATATTTAGTATCACTTCCTCAGGGGTGCAGTGACATGCTGCTGATGATATTACATGCTGCTTACAGCTCAATTTTCATTCAAATATACCCTTTTGTGGTAACACTTATAATCATGTACACGAATAATCATGTAATAATGCCTAAATTAAATATTATATGAAATAATGATGATTAAGGCATCAATAATCAAGAAACTAACTAACTTATAATTATACCACAAGTCATATGAATTCATGTGTAATTAATGACCACCTTGACTACATGCTAGTATATTTAAGTAAAATATAGTTTGTATATGTAAATTTAATTTTAGATATATAAAATCAGATATGATTTATAGTTTTAAACACTCAGAATCAAATCAATAGTTACTTCCAAAATGTCACTGAAGAAGACTGGCTAAACTTGTCACCTATTATCAGGATGACATCGCTGTATTTAAAAAATAATGAGGCTTTTGTTTCCCAGGAGTCATGCACATGGCATGACTTGACTTGGGGTCATCTTGTGCTTTCCACCTCTGGCTACTCTTCCTTGTTTTTTGTCCACATATATGTAATCTATATGTATTGATGAGAATCTGCATCATATATCAAATGTAAATTTAGGTATTTTAGAGAGACAGTAATCAAAGATATAAGAGCCATTTTGAGTAGTTAAGAAACATCATGAACTATAGTTTGCACTTTGCTGCGCTCTCGAATGTTATTGTTAAAGGAAAACGCCACCGTTTTTCCTTATTCCACTATGTTCTTCCCTCAACTTAGATGAGTTGATACGTACCTTTCCCATCTCAGTGCGTACAATCATCGCTGTAGCACGTGGCTCCGCTATGCTAGCGTTTAGCTTAGCACCATTCATTCCTAAGGATCCAAACAGATGAATTTAGAAGCCACCAAACGCTTCCATGTTTTCCCTATTTAAAGACGGTTACATGAGTAAGTATGGTGACAAAATAAAATGTGGCGATGAAAGCGGATAAAAAATTATAATTATAATGTATGGTGGAAGAGTACTTTTCAGGAGTGATGATATTACAGTGCTGAGGTCGAAGTGCAGCAAATTGCTCTTCTGCCATACATGTTTGGATCCTAAAGAATGAATGGTACTGAACTAAATGCTAGCATAGTGGCAACAGCGATTGAGTGCACGCACTGAGATGGGAGAGGTACATATCAACTCATCTAAAGAACATAGTGGAATATGGAAAAATGGTGGCGTTTTCCTTTAAGGACATGAATGAGATCTTATTTGATCTATATGGTCATTGCTCCAAAACATGGATACTGCTCAGGTACTCTTGGTTGCTCCCAGTTTCTTTCTGTGAAATAGCCCTGAGAGCTTGCTGTAAAACAAAAGTATTCTTTTGTCAGTGATGTTTGCTTATGAAACCTCTTATGGTTGTTTAACGTCAAGTTCTTTTTGTATGTTTTTTCAGTCACTGGAAAACCATTCTTCATAGTGTCTAGTTTTTCCCATCGCTGGTTGTTTGGCTGGCAGGGCTGCCGCTACTACGGCTGGGCCGGCTTTTTCTTCGGATGCGGAAGTCTCATTACCATGACGATTGTCAGCTTAGACCGCTACTTGAAGATCTGTCATTTAAAATATGGTAATTAAAATGAGCCAACCATCTGTTCGTCTGTGATTCTATCCGTCTGTCTAACTGTCATTCTATATTTCTATCTGTCTGCCATTCTATCAATTGTTCTATCCATCTATCTGTCATCATATCTATTGATGTGTCTGTCAGGCGGTTTATTTGTCTGTTATTCTATCTTTTTTTTTAATGTATCGTCCTGTTTCTTTTTGTCTGTTATTCTATCTGTTGTTGTATCTGTCTGTGTCTATTATATCTATTCTATCTGTATTCTATCTATCTTTTTGTAGTTTTTTCTATCGTTCTATCTGCCTACTTGTCATTCTTAACTGTTGTATCTGTGAGTCCGGGTCTGTTGTTATATCTATTCTATTAGTCTATGATTCTATTTTTCTATCAATATTTATTTCTGTCTGTCTGAATTTTTGTCTATTGTGCTATATTTCTGTTTATCTTTTGTTCTATCCATCATTCTGTTTTTTTTATCTATCATTCTAGCTGTCCAGCTAGCTTTACTAACATCAGTTTACTCTGCCATCAGGTTCATGGTTCAAACGGCATCATGCCTTTCTATCTGTGGTTTTTACATGGATCTACGCTGCCTTCTGGGCCACCATGCCAGTGGTGGGCTGGGGCAACTACGCACCTGAGCCGTTTGGCACCTCCTGCACGCTGGACTGGTGGCTGACCCAGGCCTCGGTGTCTGGCCAAAGCTTTGTCATGTGCATGCTCTTCTTCTGCCTCATCTTCCCCACCTGCATTATCTTCTTCTCCTATGTCATGATCATCTCCAAGGTGAAATCCTCAGCCAAAGAAGTCTCTCATTTCGACACACGGAACAAGAACAACCACATCTTGGAGATGAAGTTGACTAAGGTTTGCCTGTTTTAATAATCAGAAATGCCATTTGGAAATTAATCTTTAATCAACTTTCTAAATATCTTAATGACCAAAATGTATTATCTCCACATCAATCTGGTTTTCGATCAAATTTTTCAACCACCACTGCTCTTTTAAAATTCACAAACGACATACTGTCAGCATCAGACAGTAATATGCTGACAGGTGCTATATTTATTGATCTTACCAAAGCATTTGATATGGTTGATCATTATCTTCTCTTAGACAAATTATATGCTATTGGTCTTTCTTCTGACTCTTTATTATTTTTTAATTCTTTTCTTCATCACAGAAGTCAATGCGTTACTTTTCAAGGCAGCCAGTCAGGCTTCAAAATTATTGATAAAGGAGTTCCACAAGGTTCATCCTTAGGTCCTCTCTTATTTTCCATTTTTATTAATGATCTACCGCAAATAAAACCTGATAGTTTAATTCACTTATATGCAGATGACACCGTAATATATTCATCCAGTTCTGACATCGCACAAATTCAATACTCTCTTCAATCTGACTTTAACTTAGTTCAAAAATGGTTTTCTTCTAATAAACTCCTCTTGAACAAAAACAAATCTTACACTATGTTGTTTTGCACTCGACCTAATTCTTTGCCTATATCTAAAAGCTGGTCTATTAGTTTTCTCGATGGAACAGCTTTAACAAAAGTTGAAGAGTTTAAATATCTTGGTCTCTGGCTTGATACTCAGCTTTCCTTCAAAGCTCATATTAATTCAATCTGCAAGAAAATATATGGTCAATTGAAGTCACTTTATCGCTCTGTTGATTGCTTTTCACAACAAGTTCGAAAAAGAATTATTACGCGCTTGATACTTCCAATAATTGATTATGCTGATACTATATACGGGAATACTACTGATTCAAATCTTTGTCCTATCTCTGTACTTTATAATAGTCTTTGTAGATTTGTGCTCAGATGTCCTTATAGAACCCATCATTGCCAAATGTATGAGTCTTTGTGCTGGCTGGCTCCCAAGTCAAGAAGGCAATTTCACTGGTTACTACTTATTTTTAAGTGTATTCATTTGCATTTCCCTCCATATTTGAAATGTTACCTAATTTCTTTTAATACACAGTACAATTTAAGGCATACGGATCAGCTCTTCTTTTATGTACCCAGAATTTGCAAAGAAGTAGGTCGTCGTGCATTCAAATTTAAAGCTCCATCAGACTGGAACAATCTTCCTTACTCGCTCAGATCTATAACTACCTTTTATGTTTTCAAATCATCTCTTCTTACTTATTTTCAAACACCGTGTTCCTGTTTCTGATCTCTCTTTCTTTTAATTTTATTTATTATTTTTGTTTATATTGTATATGTTTGCTTTTATGTACCTGTATGCGTATAGTGAAGTATGTAAGCATATTTACTGCTTGTTTTCTTTTTTTTCTTTTTTTCTCTTGTATTTGCATGATCGCAGTTGGCTCACTGATTTTCTTTGATTATGGTATGGGCTAAAGTGAAGGGATTAGGTGATTGGGAGCATTGTTAGTGTGTGCATGTATATGAATGTGAATGTTACTGTATTTAAATGTTTGTTATAGTCTTGTGTTGTATTTACTTTAATTATGATTTTCCATTTTTGATGCTGGTTTCATGGTAATGTAAAGGACCCCCTCGAAAATGAGATGATGCATCTCAAGGGGTTATCCTTGAAAATAAAGAAATAAAGAAATAAATAAAGAAATGCCATATCATTTTTTATATGGTTCAACTTGTGTCCTCCAGGTGGCGATGCTGATCTGTGCTGGGTTTTTAATAGCTTGGATCCCTTATGCTGTGGTATCGGTGGTGTCTGCTTTTGGAGAGCCTGATTCAGTGCCTATCTCAGTCTCTGTTGTGCCAACTTTGCTGGCCAAGTCCTCTGCTATGTACAATCCAATCATATACCAAGTCATCGACTGTAAGAAGAAGTGTGCAAAATCATCTTGCTTTCAAGCTTGGAGTAAAAAGAAACACTGCAAGACATCAAGGTATGTGCTATGTTCAAATTCTAGAAAAATGAGGGAAGAATTGGTTTCTTCTCACATTTTAATATACTGTATGTACATCCTACATCCAAGGAGTATTTAACTTAAATTTGCTGAAAATGTAGCTACTCACCCTCAGGCCACCCGAGATAGATTTGTTTCTTCTTTTGAAGAGATGTAGAGAAATGTATCATTGCATCCCTTGCTCACCAATAGATCCTCTGCAGTGAATAGGTGCCGTGAAAATTACTTGTGGATTATTGTAATGTTTTTATCAGCTGTCTGCACTCTCATTCTGATGCAAATGCAATTGCAAATACTATTGCAAAAGTAATTTCCACCAATTTCTCCATCTTACCTGAGGGTATTATTCCTTTAAAATACTTTTAATTAGAACATAAAATACTTGGGTACATGTATACAAATGATCATGAATTATTCCTCTGATTTATATCATTATATTATGAATCAATGTGCAATATGCAAATGCTTATCCCACTGTGGGTGGATGTTTTTTGCTGCTGTGCTGCATCTTGCTGTCTGTCTTGTTTCATTAGTGTTGTGTTAAGACACTATCTTTAAGTTACTTAAAAACAGTTACCTGTGTCGAGAAGTTTTACCTGGTTAGCATGGCCTTGTTAGCCTTTGCAGGAAGATTTTCTGTAGCTGCAGAAAATGGCATTATTTTCCATTTATGCCATGCAAAAGTGACCACGTATTCTTATATCTTTTTTTTAAGCAACACATTGCTGATATTTCGATATAATAGTAGTTGTTTTACAAATTTGGTTTTGCAGAGCTCTTAAAACAATGGAAATTCTGAATACAAAAACATCTGTCTTTATCGATTTGTTGGTATGCAACAAGAATGTGATGCATTTACATGTTCATTGTCATTCGGGGACACCATCAAATATTGTCAAATAATTTTTTAATGCTCGTTGGAAAGATTTTTGACATAAAATCTAGTATGACTTGATTAGGCTGAACGTAACAAAAACAGCTAACTGACTGAAAGCTACTGAATGCAGCTGTCTTGCTTTTCCCAGGTTCTACTCCATCTCTGCCTCCCTGAAACAGAGACCAGCCAATGAAGTTCCAATTGAGATATGAGGAAATGACAGGAACTCACAATGGGCCTGTGATAGGACACTGGGCAATTTGTTATTGTGCAATTTAGTCATCAACAGTTCACACCTGCCTAACTTTGCCACTCTGCAAACACATCTATAAAGTTCATCTGTGTGTGTAAAAAATAATTATGTGGAAAATATTATGTATTTTTTATTTTATTATTATTATTATTTGTTTGTATTCTATTCCAGCATTCACAGAACCACAATGTTTATATCATCTGCTTGAAGTCTAAAGTGGCATCACTTTTCAACAAGTCTGTGTTCAGTCTATTGTATTTTATTGAAACTGGTCACACACACACACACACACACACATACACACACACACACACACACACACACATCTATACAACAGTATGGTCACAGATAAACAACAAAATATATAGATATAGCTATACACAGTATACACGAAATGAGTGCATAATGTTATTATTATTAATTATCAAATTAAATGTGCACCGATGCACTGTTTGAGTCTCTTGAGTTTCATTTATATTTTTATAACAGACATACAGTAGCATGATAGTTTCAGGGCATGTGCAATGATTATATACGTACATCAGAAATTTTACATTGAAAGGTTTCCCCCAAATATAATTTTTTACGTTTTCTTCATTTTATTTTTAAACATTTATCTCATTTAACATTCTTTAATATTAACCTTTTTGCATGTTATCAACCTGCTGAAAGCCTCTAAGGTTAAAGGGCTCATGTAATGCGATTTAAATTTTTCCTTTCTCTTTTTGGAGTGTTACAAGCACTTGGTGCATAAAGAAGGTCTGTAAAGCTGCAAAGACTAAAGAATCAAATCCAAACAGATATTCTTTCTAAAATTTGAGAGTCAACCACGCCCTCCTAAAATGGCTCATTCAAACACACCCCCACGTCTACATCACGATGTGGGAAGATTTGCATAACACCGCCCAAATGTTCAAGCAAAGAAAGAAGATGTAACTTTGAGTCCCGCTGTTGCCGCTGGCACCATATCATGCTGTGTGTTTTGTTTTCGTTGTGTTTCTTTTGGTCTTCCAAAAGAGGACACAACTAGAAATCAGTGGTTAAGTTGTATTTACAACACTGTTCCAGAACAGTTCAATCTAAATATTCAGATGTGTGCAGCGCATTTTATTGAGGACGAGGACTGTTTTCTGTGAGAGTAGCCTACAATGCCGGTGTCTGTTTCTAGAAAGTGGGACAGTTACAACTTTGCAAGGACAGTCTTGCGCTTCTGAATCACAGTCTGTAAGTATGATTTCATATGTAAAGGATTTGACACTGATTATTCAAAACTGAGTTTTGAGCAGTGTAGATTAGAGCTTGTTTTGTCATTTCTCCAATCACAAATGCAGACATGGTTTTAAGTTTATGCAGTGCAAAATAATGTTCTTTTTAGCAATGTCATATGAGCCCTTTAAAAGAAGAAAGTAGATTGTTAAAGATTGGTAAAGATTGTTAGATGTTTCTTTTTTTAAATAACCAAGACTAGCTTACTGTATGTCAGCAAATTAGCTCTTAGAGGGCCTAAAATGAACATTTACTGTATAATGGTGTTTTATTATTAGAGAGAGACTTGTAAATACTCAAAACAAAACATTAGCACAATAATAGCTAAATAGATAGAAATATTTAAAAGGTTAAACTTATTTTGATACAGATCACTGTTTTACCTGAATGGCAACCAGTTTTTTTTTTGTAACAGGAGGTTTGATTATACAATATACGTATTATCTCTACAAAAATTGTTGCAGAAATTAATTACAAAGAAACAAGAAGTACCATTGAGTTTAATATGAAATTTTGAAATAGACCGAAATAGTTTTGTTTTTTACATCTTTGAAAAAAAATATATCACAATGTACAGTGATAAAAACTAAATAAACAAAGGTGAATTGTTCCGAAATATCTTTTCTTGGAAGGCAAAATATTTAGTAGAATGTCCAGGTTAATTTTATAATTTTTTTTCTTTCTTTTTTTTTAAGCAGAAAAATCCATTTGAAAAAGTGAACAACAATTCAAAAAGTGAACAAAAAGCTTTGAACCTCAACTGAGTAAATGAAATATTTATGTCCTTAATATTTTAATGAAAGTTTTCTTTTTTATATGCGTCATATAGCTCAGACAATGGTTTACAATCATCTTTAGCTTTATTGTAGAGTGGCTGTGTGATGTGCTCTTATCGACAAAAGCTAGAATAAAGTTTACCTTGCAAATGTATGGTCTGATCTTGTTGGGTTCAGTGCTGTATTACCCAAGGTACTTCAAATCCTTTCAGGCTTTTGGTAGATGATCCTTATAGTGTTGGTTTTCCCTGCACAGTTTATCCCGTTTTCAGCTGTTCAATATAAAGCCCATAGGCGTCGATTTCGGGGGGGATTTCGTCATGAGTCATTTTGTACCCACCACTTTTTTTTTTTTTTTTGAAAACCTCAAGTTCAATTTAGCCGTTCTGCTGCTGCGCTGGCTACACGCTTTTCTGTTCATTAAAACTGCAACAACTGTAACATTATTTTCTCTATTTGACTATCGCGCTTCTTTTTTTTAAAGAATGTTTTTCAAATGAGTTGACAGTTTGGAATGGACTGTGAACGAGCGGGAACGAGGCTACCTAGTCTTTGCTGGGATTGGCCAGAATTTCTGGCGAATGTATCATAGACGAGCAAGTCATTTAGCCTTCATACAATATCACAAGGTTGCATCCTAGTGCCATGGACTATAACATATCAAAGTGATAACCTGTAGAACAAATGGATGTTGTTGTACACACAGCATGGGTCTGCAGACCATTGACACAAAGGTAAGACGCGATAACTTATGTTTATTAAGATTTGCTGGTATTATGGCTAGGTCTTGTGCATTTGCACACAAGGGATCGGCTGTTTTAATTCTTCTCTTGCAATTAATGTTACGTTAGACTTCCTTAGCCACCAACTTAATTAGCTTAGTTTGCGTTCATACAGCAAGTATTGGGGGAGATGATTGTTGAGTAGTCAGTATCTTGTTTAATTATTGCTTAAATCTATTGCTGAATTCTGGAATAGTTGTGATGATGATGATGATGATGATGAGGAATGGATCAAGTTTTAGTCAAAATGCCTGATGTAGATTGGATGGATGCATGTTGTTGTGAATTGAGAGCAGTCAGATCATGGTGTGATAGTCAATAGTGTTCATCTGTGCTACACGTATTTTTGCTTTTTCAATCTTGATAAAATTTGTAGTGCTTAAGTTGTGTTGTGTGTAGATATGGTAAATTGTACTGGGAATTAAATCAAATTATTACATGGCTTGGTTGAATTCCACTGTAGAATGAAGTCTGTTATTTCTTGATAATAACACCGTTGCCATGAAAAACAGAGCGTTGCTATGGACGCGGCAGGATTCTAATCGTAGAGACGGAACTATTTTCTTCAGCGGAAGCAATACAATCGTGTTTAAATCAATAAACTCTTTTTTAAATCAATATTTTGTGTCAAATTATTGATTTATTTGGTGGGTAGCCATGTAATAAGCGGGATAATGTAGAGCGAGGCCCGATTTTGGGTTAAATTTTTTTTCTCGTTTTCAGTGGTTATAACAAAGCAACATGAAAAAGAAATTTGGTAATCATTAGCTGTGTCTCATTTAGAAGGCTGCGCCCTCCGAAGGTTGCATTCAAAGGCTGCATACGTCATCGAGGTTGTCTCATTTCAGAAAAGCAAGTAGCACACTCCGAATGCGACCTTCGAATGCGACCTTTTTTCACAGGAATTCGAAGGATACATGAGGTGTATCCTTCGCTGCTACAGATAACCCACAATTCTTTGCGTCGCCATCAATAACCGTTGTTTATTTGAAAAAATGGCGGCGGCAGATCTACACACAAGCAGAGATGTGGTGTTTAAAAGTATTTTAAAGTTCTTCATTTTTTAAAAATTGAATTACAAGTGTGGTCAACATGATTAAAAGTGTTTAGCTCCTCAAACATTGAATAAAATAAAACAAGTAAAAACTTTTTTTTTAAGTTACTTTCCAAATTTAGAAATTATTTTCCTAATATTTTTTTCTTTAACAAGTGTGAGAGCGCAACGACGCTATGTGTTGGCATAGCAACGTGATACTTCCTGTTGTCTTTTCCTTCCATCCTACGAAGGCCGTCTCGTTTAATCCCAGGGTTAAGGACACTCCGTATATGCATCCTAGAGAGGATTCGACCTCCAGAGGATGCGACCTCCGGAGGACGTGGCCTTCTAAATGAGACACAATCATTGTTTAGGTATATTAAACCACGTCATGGCCGTGTCATATTGTCAACATGGTACTTATATGATGATATGAAGCAGATTAGTGGGTCATATATCATATGTCTAATGCTTTGTATGGCTTTCTTCTTCATAAAACGAGTCGGACATCACATTTTTGTATACATTTTTATTTATTTACATTAATAAGATACAGGACGTCTTTCAAAACACGACCTGCGCGAAAGAGAAAAAAAAATGCATCATTGTACCCAGCACTTCTGAAAATGCACTTCTGAATGCGTCTCTGTCCCCACCACATTTCAAACCAAACTGACGCCCATGATAAAGCCAACGTCTTTTTTTCTGATGCTTTCATGCCGATGTGACAGAGAGGATGACTTCCCCTGCAAATCAATGCCCCAGTTGCAGGAAGTAGATAATGCACTGGATGCCTCACTGCCTGCCTTCTACTGTCCTTGTCGTAATGCAGTTTACAGCATGCAGGAGCCAGAATAACAACCAGACAATGTGCTAAAAGACCCTTCAGTTTCCACTGAAAGCTTTAAAAGCCACCTCTCATGTTGTCTTTAAGTGAGATTTAAATTGAAAGCCTTTTCATGTATCTTATGCTTTAATCAGCTTGATGAATAATGTAATGTACCGTACAGTATAGTATGTATGAGTATGAGTATGAGTGATTAGCACATTAAACCTTAAGTGAAAAGTAATGAAACCAAAGGTAAACCAATCATGACATTGTTTCATTTAGGTAGATAGGATATGGTATCCTTTTCAATCAGACCTGACAGGCTTGTCAATGGATAAGACTGATTAACCTTACCAAAAAAAAAAGCTTTTAAAGAAGCAGGGATTCCTGAAATCACCATTAAAGATAGAATAGACTATTCTACAGTAAATAACATTTGACCTTACTTATCAAACCTAAGAAAATGGTTTTCACATATGGTCGCAGAAAGCAAATAGAAGCAACCAGAAAATCTATCGCCATGTGAATTGATGTAAAATGGGATAACTAAAGTGGAGATCTGGGAGACAAATAAAGCTTTCAGATTGAAGGAAACCAAAGATCTGCATATTTCACAAGCAGGAGGCGCACAATATATCTTCTATACCATTTTCAGGGCTCTGCTTCTGCAATAAATACAGTAACAAATTATTGTTCTGGTGCATTCATTTTCAAAATGCCATTGCATTAGTCAGTTTATATAATGCGTTGATTCAAGCCCTCAGGATATCAGCATTTTGTTGCAGATATCTTAGCACAACCCTTAATATTTTTATTGAAGTTACAATAAAAGATCATACTGCACCTTGATTACATTACAATATGGTAAACAGGGTTTTAATATTTCATTTCCAAAGGTATAAATGTTTCTCTGTTACTGAGTTGATTTCGCATTTTATTGAAAACCTGCACATGATGTTATCTATTTATTCTTACATGTTAAATTAATAGGAATTTGCTTGTGCTCATCAAATAGTTGGAACTATAATTGTTTTAACTTTAAAATTCACTTTCAACAGATGACAAAATAGCTGGCTGGATTTAATTTGTGTGTATCCATGTAAAAACTGTAATGTCAATGTATCATACAGTAACGATAAAAGCAGTGAATAAAGTTTGTTTAAACACTTGAGCTGTGTTTGAGTTCATTTGGTTGGCCAAAATTGAATGTATGAAGATGGTAAAATAAATAATAAATGTAAAAAAAGTCTGATTGCCAGTATTTCCAGTCAAATACTTCTAAAGCTGATGGACAAGAAATTGATGTAAATCTAAAAGTGTTAGCAACCCATTAGGGAGGAAATATTATGGCAAGGTATTTTAGAAACAAAATAAAATAGAGTCATTTCTGAAACCAAACCAGAAAATATACATACAAAAAAAAAGGAACCCACACATTGTTGGATGGAAAATCACATCAATCACTTATTAAATAAAAGTAAATAAAACAAATTCTTACATTTTGGGGTTTGAAGTGCCATTTTTAATTTTTCTGGTTAACCACTGTGCCACTAAGCCCCCCACCCCCTTTTTTGAAAACATGCTGTATACAGTACATACACCTTTTTAAATGTTCAGATAAAATAAACTACAACTCAAATTTTTTTTTATTCATCAGTCACTCTACACAAGTTAAAAACACACGTCTCATCTGTTCCTGTAACATCCAGACAAGATTCAAGTGTGCTCAATACTACATTTACATGTTATGTTAACTCACTTTTTCTCCAAAACAAATGCTCCTCAATTTCTAAACAATACTAATGGACATATAAAATAGATAACTTATGTTTAGTTACTCTAAGTAGAGTACACAAGGAACCGTGTTTTTGATTTATAATACTCACATTTGAAAACACCCTTGTTGCTGTTTTCCGCCCTGTTCGATGTCCTCTCGCGTGGCCTCCTGGGATAGAAAAGTAACCATCGGATGAGCACTTTAGAATCTGAGCTGAAGCCTACTCTATTATTAATATTGAGGTTTTGGACATAATCTTTTTTCCTACTATATAGTAGGTAAGTAGGCACTAGGCATATTTGGACACAACTTACATATACACGTTCAAATCTCGCGAGAATTAGTGCACCACGCAGGTAATTCTCGCATATTCTTTAATGAATTATGAATATTTAGACATATTCTTTTTTTTGCTTAGCCTACTGTTTTCTTTAACCTTAAATGATTTTTGTAAATCTATTGCTGTGTGGCCATCTGATAATGACTGGTCTTTGTGTGAATGTCCACAAAACTAGAAGACTTTCTGAATGTAGATAAGTATTTTCCTAAGCTTTTTTTAGGAAGGAAGATTTAAAAGATGAAAAAGAAGATTATGAACAATGTATTGCTATTGTGTAAATATGCAATCCATAAAAAAAAAATTTTTATTAGGGATTTTCAAATAATACAAACAACCGAGACAGAAACAATCAAACAAAAAGACAAACAAACAAACCCCAAGTGCTGCAAGTTAAATAAAATGTACTAGTGTATCTGTTAAAAAAAAAAAAAAAAAATCAAAACAGAAGAAGCCAAAAATCTCTAAAAATAAATTTCTAATTTTGTGTAGGAAGGATTGGAGAGGTTCCCAAAGTTTCCTGAATTTGTCCTGTTTGTGGTTGAGGTCATAAGTTAATTTCTCCAAAGGAAGAAAGGTTGACAGCTGAGAAATCCACATGGAAATTGTAGGGATCTGAGATGTAGACCATTTTAGTAATATACATTTCTTAGCCAGAAATGAGGGTAATAAACAGAGATTTGAGGTCCGAGTCAAAAAGGTCTTTAGGAATGTCATTCAACAAAAAAAGTGAGGGGGATAAAATAAAACGTTTCCCTGTTATCTCCTGGATTGCAGAGTGGACCCCTCTCCAAAATGGTTGGATGTGAAATATAATTTAATTTAATTAACATTTTTGAAATGTGATTACATAATCCAGATTACAACGGTACGATTGCAGCTGGGGCCGCGATATTATATGATACACACCACAAATTTCTGATTCCAGAGCAGCGGAGAACCGGGAGATTCAGCTCAACACAATAGAGCTGAGCTGATGAGCTCACACACAGCTTACCCATGCGCGAACACATGCCCTCCCAAATGGACCCATCATTCTTATGAACTGATGGGAACTATAGTGAGCCTAAAACGTCTTGTACAGTTACAGTCATTTCTTATTCAATCTTGGAACAACTTATGTCCCTTCCCATTTAGACATTTAAAGGGATAGTTCACCAAATAAATTGAAATTCTGTAATTAATTACTCACCCTCAATTCATTCCAAACCCCTCAGAACACAAATTAAGATATTTTTGATGCATTCCAAGAGCTCTCTGACCCTCCCATAGACAGCAAGGGTACTACCATGATCAACGTCCAAACATAGTAAGGACATCAGTAAAATAGTTCATGTGACATCAGTTCAATCGTAATTTTACGAAACTACAAGAATACTTTTTTATGCAAAGAAAACAAAAATAACAAAAATATATGTAATAACATATATTTTTATAAAATAACAAAAATAATACCCTTGCTGTCAATGGGAGGGCCAGAGAGCTCTCGGAATGTATTAAAAATATCATAATTTATGATTTGATGAATGAAGATCTTAGGAGTTTGGAGCGACTTGAAGGTGAGTAATTAATGACAGAATTTTCATTCATTTTCATTAATCTATTTTCTAGTTCCTTTGTACAATGCAGACATAGGCCTATACGGTAGATTCGAGAAAGCTGGCAAAGCAGGATTATACTATATTTCTCAGCGGTGGCAGCATCACTTTTTTAGAAATCATGTCGCAGAAAAATATTTTATAAAGCATAGCAGGCTGTTAAACGCTACATTTATTTTTTCCTTGAAAATTTTTCAGCAATAAAGACGTGTATTTTATGTAATCTTTTTCGGCTGTTTTGAATCAGAGAAGGTGTCCGATGCTTTTCAACCTTTTATTCAGAAACTACACACCAACAACAGCTGGGAATATAATCTGTATATCATTTTTATACATATCATTTGATCAAAGTACAGTTTATTTGGAAAATGAATAGCTTGAAGTGTAATAGGGTGTCTAAAGGGTGTCTATCATTTTTCAATGGTAGTTTTCAGCTTTGCTAGCTCTTTTATTGTACTATAGCAACACTATATCCTATGACCAAACAATTAAAGAATTTATTTTATTCTTCAGTCGCTTTGGTACATTTCTTGAATCAAACTCACAATTTGCAAAACAGTAAGTGCATTTCTCAAAACAACTCGTAGAAATAGCAAAACACCATGGATTACCTGCAAAAGCCAGTCTCTTGCTCAAAATCCTTAGTTAATCGCTCAAAAATAAATATCTGTGTCAACGAACATGTCAGTGCCATCGAATGACAAGTCCTTGTGTCATAGTTTACGGATAAGACAGTCAAATTGCTTAGGCATGTTGTCAATATAACAGTGTACTCTGGAGGGATGTTATGATGTAAACTATGGCAACATTTTGGATGACAGTTACTGTATTGAACAGTATGCCATATGCTTATGTATGCCATATATCCATTTCAAAAGTACACATTTACACATTACTGTATGTGGGATATTGATTGAAAAAGACTGGATAGAATTCCCAGTTACCCTTTTTCTAGTGGTCTGTCCCAAAAAATTATAATACTGTAAAAAAAAAACAATGTCACTGTGATATAGAAATGGAAAAATAAATATGGGCACAAAGATGAAAATATGTCCATTTTCAGAATGTGTAACTCTTGTGTTGTCCTCTGTCTATACAGTATAAGCTTTCCAACTGAAGATTCATGAGATGAACCTTTGAGCTATTTCAGAGAAATGGTTTATCATTGGTTTATCATCTACATTCTCTTAATTAGTAAAGATTCACTTGCACAATTCATGCCAGATTGACAAAAAGTCTAATAATAATGTGTAAAAAATGTGTGTGCTTGGCAGTTTATGACAACTAGATTAACCATTTTGCATTTAATGACGATGAACTAAAGACCCGATGTTTTGGGGGGTAAGACAGAAAACTATATAATAAATTTTGAGCAACATGACATTAGCAACTGATAATGTAGGAAACAACAGAGAATTGTACATAATCATTTGCATGGATGTACCAAAGCATTTGCAACTTGTTCAAAGAAATGAGAAACTGCTTTTTTGATGTGCACAAGTGACACAATGATGTGAGAATTGAACAGGTAGTTTTGAGAATTTCAATTCTGATCTGAGAAATGTACCAAAGTGACATTTTTTTCTTTTCTTAATAAATGTATTGATTGGCTGATAGATAGATAGCTGGATGGATGGATGGATGGATGGATGGATGGATGGATAGATAGATAGATAGATAGATAGATAGATAGATAGATAGATAGATAGATAGATAGATAGATAGATAGATAGATAGATAGATAGATAGATAGATCTTATTAGAACATGTGTCTTAATAATTAATGGAAACTATAAAGACAAAAACTGTTACATTATGGATGACACTAACTAAATTAGTTTGATTCACACTAATGGTAAATACTAGGATTCTCATTCATCATTCTGTGTCACCAGAGAAGAAAGATGCTTATTTTGTGCCAGAGAGAAAGACAGCTGATCCACCCACCCGGTAAGCATTATACACAAAGGGGCTCCCAGTCATAATGCCATGAAGTTTCATACACAAAAGGCTTTAATGAAAAAAATCCATATTTTCATGTTTCCATATAAAAATGTACATCAGCATAATATTTATAGCTTCAACATAGCAGGCAGTAAAAAATAGTTTACAATGAAAATATTCAGAGAATTCAAATGCAAACATCTTATAAATTCAGACTTAAAGACATTCCTTTAAATGATCGCTTTACTATGGTTTCTATTTTTGGCTGATCGATTCAGTTCATGTTACTTGCTACCTTGAACTGTGACGAAACTCAAATGGAACGGTGTTCTGGTGCGTCTAAAACTGAACACCATATTAATGGAAGACATATTCATTTAATGCTATGCTCATATCTACATTTGTGCATTCTGTGACATAATAAAACAAAGTCATTGCATCAGAATGGAATCGAAAACGTCATGTTTTTAAGTCTGACATATCCACTTCACAGTGAACAGAAAAAATTTCAAGACACCCAACAAGTGTACAACTGCACAAATAGACTCTTATCAGTATGTGACATCAATCTTTCGGTTCGCTCACTCTTCTTTTTTTTTTTGCCTGTTTGAAAAGATTTGATCTGCGCTTTGGGCCTGTTTTCAGGGCTATTCACACTCTTTGAATGAAGCACAGAAGTAATCAAGTAAGTAAGAATACACTGCAGAGAGGCTATGTAACCCATTTGCGGCAGTTCATTGAATTAAGCACTGAAGCTGCTGAGAGCAAAGCAGTGAGAAATAAGAAAGGAGGAAATGAACACAATTCATATTTACACAAGTAAACACAGACTAGGAATTACGTAACAGGGGTTTTTGGCCACACAACCATAACATTGTCTAGCTTTAAGCCATTGTTAGCATCACGGTTTCATTACTGATGTGTTTTGTTCTTTATAAATGGGTTTGTCACTATCACCAGGTTTAGAATCAAATGTCCCATTTACATTACACCAATGGCTTCACTCATTCCGTTCCAATGCAAGCATGGCCATAAAAATAAACTTTTGAGCAGCACAGTGTTATACACAAGCACGGGAACTAAACCTTCATGCTTCAGAACTAATGTGTTAATTAAAAAAAGACAAAGAGCATCTTTGCATACGTACTGCAGTATCTTAACCATAATTCTACATGTGGTGATCATTTTAGTGCCATTTTGAAAATGTTACACTGCTATTTTACCTAAAGATCTCACTTAGTGTGTCTCTTAGATGACCCTAAAGAATAAAATCCAGTAGACTTCCATGTTACTGTAATACCATTTCACATCCCTATTATGTTTTGTAATTTCATATATTTGGGCCCATGAATGGATTTGACCAACAGTTAAATTTGTCAGTAAAGTAATACCAATTTACTGCTTTGTATTGAGGTTGACTTATGACTTAATTTTTTTTCATTATATTTTTTATTTTAAGAACTATCATAGATACTAAGCAGACAACAGTAAGCCTTGTAGATTAAATTTTTTTCCTAATAATAATAAAAATAATAATCACCAATCTTTAATAATCTCAAGTAAAAATGTAGTAATCTATCTTTAGGTAGTCTCATTGTTATTTACCAATTAGGTATGTACTAATTGCATTACATGAACCAATGAAAATTCACATTATGTTTTACATTTTGTATGCAGCTTATAAAAATGGTCACATTAAAATATATTTACCACTTAGAACTGTCTCATATTTTATGAAATTGTGGGACCCTGGTTGTAAAAGCTAACATTTTAAAAGGTTTGATATGACACAATCCATGGCAGTCTAATTCTTGTCTAATTTTGTTTCAACATAGCTGATGAGCACTCGCATAACAATCGCAAAAGTGCTTCATTATCATTAGCTTAAACACTAAATAAATAAATTTGGTTGTCAAGTATCATTTCCTAATATTAGACTCCAAATCAGATCACTGACAATACGTCACTCCTAATAATCAATGACTTAAAAGAAATTAATAAAACCTTGCCCTCACATTTATTATGCTTGATGATGGCTTTACTGTAAAAACTACACAGCAGAGTTTATACAGATACAGCAGTGAACAACTTGAAGAAGCTGCCTTATCTTCTTATTGTTGTCTTATACAACACAAGACAAGAATGTTTTGGGCTCTTTATTTGAACTGAGGTCACAAATTATGTAGCCTCTTGTAAATCTAAGTTCTCAACAGTGAAATGCTTGTTATACCATTCAGCAAGGTAAAACTGATGCCTAGGATGTCAGATTTATATTTAGCTTGATCATTCAAGCTGATTTGTTTTGATAAACCTAGCTAAAAAATGGACTTAAAACCAGAGATGGTTATATATCATTTCTATGGCCAGGATCCAAAATGACATTTTTTTTGTTACAATTGTCAGTGCAATGAGAAATTTTACAATGTTAACATTTGTAATCTGACATGGAAATGTTTCACATTATTTTTATTTTTCAAAAATACTGATGACATTAATTAGCAGGTCATTGTATAGACTTGCAGTGAAATATGAATGCATAAATATATGAAGATGAATTGTTGCTTTTGTTCTTAATATATATTTTTTTCTTTTGTTGGCTTAACTGTGAAGAATATTTCACATATAGGGGAAAAAATTATTATATACATTTGTACATGTACTTTGTTGAAGTGACTTTTGAAGTTAGCCGTCAAAGCCATTCTACTGCATTTTCGGTTTCAAAGACATTCTACTGCAAAGCGGAAGAAAAATAATACTAATATATTCCCTTTTCCAATCTCAACAAACATTACAGAAGTGCACTGATTTTAATTTAAAAAGTTTAACTTTGGACCCTGTGAGAGTCTGAAAAAGATTTGCACCAGAGGGGAAACAACAACAGCATACAGGCTTGCACTTGTTGTTACATTATTGCTCTGTAGTATAAATGACCTGTTCATGGAAAATACTGCATGCTGGTGTGTGCTGAAAAGCTAATTGATGTCCAGCATTTTATCATTACCTTCAATGCAACTTTCTTTATTAAATGGGTCCCTCTGTGTATTTCGATGATTTTTTTTGTCCATGCAATGTAAAGTCAAGTGTAATGTACAGTTAAATCTACAAACAACAGAAAACCAAAAAAAGTTTTATGCTGTTATTTGTATTATATATAGCAAACACCAGTTGTAATGTAAATGTTCAGTGTGTAAAAGAATATGCATGTTATTAAATTAAATGTTCAACTGTGCTGTTTTTGACCTTCAGAAGTTAATCAGAAGTTAACCGGAAAATTTAAATGAGTAAAATTTGCTTTTAAATATCACAGAGTGGTAAAACAGTAACACTATCGGTTTGTTGTTTGACCTCTGATGCTGCGTTTGCAGAAAATGGGGTTCAGCAAAATGAGCCCCCTTTAATGAGAATGACTAATATGTTTAGCAATGACTCACAGTCTTAGCTTATGCAATCTAACATGACATGATTATTGTCAAAAAGATTAGAGCCCAAAAGTGCATATTTGATTTATGGCCCTCAGAAAACGTAGCTGCGCGCCTGAAGTCTGTAGTTTCCTTGAAAATGGTGGTGACTTTGTGTTGATTTGTGGGCCACTTTGAAGTTAAATAAAGCAGGTAATAAGAACGTTGACTGAGTGCTTTATGGTCTGATCCAAGAAAATGCATCAAAACAAAAATAATAGTATGCAGATTTTTATCAATAGTCTTGATTCTAGAGCTAGTAGTAGACAAATATACACACAGTTCAGTTACAAAATTACAACTTAATTAAGTGTCCTGAATTATCAACATAGTTATTTGGCGTTCTAATAGCTTTATCAATATATTTAGCAAATTTCTTATAAACTCTCTATACCTATGATTACAAATTGCATTATAATCAAGATTGTTAATTAAGATTCAGCTTTGGCAACTTATAAAGAAATGGATTATGCCAGGAGAGATGTTGTATCCTGCAAAATTACACTGTGGTTTTCAGGTAGGCTACTAACAACAAAAGATGTGGTAAGAACTGACTTGTGAGGATGCAATTAACATTCCATACGTTGTTACTGGTCTACTGACTTTAAAATTATTTTATTTTATTCCTTTTTTTTGTTCTTTTTTGCTTTTTATAATAACATGACCTTAATATTAAAAAAAATGTTTCCGCCTCTTGATTCTTTAAAATATAAAAATATATACATTTATTTTACAATTCATAATTTTTCATACTGGCATAAAGCACACCAGAAAAAAAAAAAGTAAACCGAAACTTTCTGAAGATGGTATCAAGTATGCATTAAAACAAAGCGTCCACTCCAGCAACTACAGCTCTCAAAAAGTCAGGAAAAAAATACACACACTAACCAAATACATGCATACATACAATACATGCATACACAGTCATTTTGGGAAGTACATTATTTTTCATAATTTTCATTATGCATCTCATGTCTTCGTATATTTAATTTTCATGCCCTCTTCCAACACAAATTATATAGCTCTTACATATATGGGGATGCCATCGATATTAGACATTAAGTACATAAAAGCTCCATTGACTAATATTTATGAAACCTACTGGTTTTGTAATGTTGCATCTAAACACGATGGCCATTACCTTGAGGTGCCCAGTACCTGTGACATTTAAACACCAATCAATGACAACATAAAATCATTGCTGTACATGAAGTGTTTTATCGTTTCTAATGGACTTTTCTACAGGAAACCTTTGGTCCATGTATCTCAACCTCTCAAGTAAACTCTAGTCAATGAAACCTCCCCCAACGAGAAGCCTTCTGCCCTTGAAATGACTCTACAATGAACCCAGCTGTTTGAGTGGATCAGTAAGGCTCTGGGAACCACATGCGTTTTGCACAGTTCATTGATTGTGAAATGTGTACAATATACACAACAGGACAAAAGCTAGCATTTTTTCTGGGGGGGCATTTTGAGGCATACATTGCAACGACTGACCTAGAATTAATTCGAATCTACATCTGAACAAATGGAAACGTGGTAAGAATGAGAACAGTTTGTTGTAGTATGAGATAAGGATATAATTACTTTGATTACACCTTTACACGGTTGATTAGGACAATCAGAGGTTGATGAAATATTTATACTAAATATTGTTATTTTGTGATTATTAGAACATTAACCAAAAGGCTTCCCGGAAGCAGGCATGGGTGTATAAGACTGGCAAAAAGCAAACTGATTTATCTGCTGATTTTTGTCTCCATCTACACAGTCCATTCCAGATACTTTTACATTAAAAGGATAGTTCACTCAAGAATTGACATTATGTCATCATTTACTCACCCACATTTAATTCCAAACATACCTGGTGTTGTTTTGGACCCCAGTGTATGGACAAAAACAATCCTCAAAATATCTTTGTATGTGTTCTGCAGAAATTTTTTTATATAGGTATGGAATGACATGAGAGTGAGTAAATTGTGACCGAATTAGTATTTTTTTGGGTGAACTATTCTTTGATGTTTACATTTTGTGTTGCTTCTTCAAGAGCTACAGTAGGTTTGACTGGTGCGATACATAATTTTGACACATAAAATAATCCATAGTTCAAAACGGTCTGGATCGACTACTTTGCTAATACACAACATCAGCTGATGTCTTGACCTCTGGACAAGAGAACCAACAATTCTAACATAACAGACATACTAACTTCCACCAGAATGTACCTTGATACCTTTTATATTGATTTGTGCAAGATATTTTTTCAGCATGAACACAGTGTATATCATCTGCACTGCTAATTTCTGCAAAGACACACAAATACAGACAAAACATGCTACACTCTAAAACAATATCTACTCTTGTCATTTGACATGTACTGTATTTTAGACGACAGCCATCAGTGAAACGGTCTAATCTGCAAAATAACAAAACAACAGAAAGGAGAACTCTCTACTCTCTTTTTCATTGCTCAGTTTAACTACATGAACAGGTGTAAGATTTGTGGTTTTGTAACAAACAATCACACAAGCAAGTAAACAAACGGATCATATCAATGCAGCTTTAAGACATGCTACAAGTATCTTTTCTCGTGAATGAGTCACTTGGGTGTTTTGGAAAACCTTTTTTTTTTAAATGGCATATGCAGTTTAATATTATATGCAAAACATTTAAGTGATTCATGTTGGTGGTCTCCAAACAAAACACCTGCTGACACTGTTTATATACCCGGAAGAGTTAAACAAATTGCAGTCTAAATATCTGCTAAATGTCAAATTTGACAAATGTACTTTCACCGAACATTCAATGGAGAAAAACACCTTTTACAAGCCTTAATGTTTCATTCTATTGACCATTAATGCTTTGCTCTAAGGATATTTTCCAGGTATAAGTTGGGACCTCTCGGGGGGAGTCTTAGTGAATATGTGAATATACATATAAATGCATGCCAAGTGTTACTTCTAGGATAGTGCTGCATAATTTGATGGACGCTGAAATCTGCTACTTCCGTTTGCTACTATTTTTCACATAGTTATTTTTAAACAGAGTTGGTCTTGATTAATTATGTAAACAAAAGGCTGAAGGAATGTGAGGTGCATAACAGTTAGAAAAACAGTGATCAAAAATAATTGTGTTGGTGCTAAATAAGAGCAAATGAACTTGTTGTGATATCTGCTCTTGCAAAACATATATGAATACACTTGGGAATACCCTAATCTAAAATAAGATGGAAACCACCTTCTTAGATCCATACTAACATTTTTGGAGGCCTTCTGTTTAGGTCTTTTGTATTAGTTCATGTATACAGACAACCTTCTTACGCAAACCTTTCACGTTAACAGCTAATGTAATCTAGCAGCTGCAGATGTTATACACTGTTCTGGACGAAGTGTACACAAGAAATGAGTGAAAAGGGGTTTTTAACTCTGGACAGCACTGTTGTTGACTGCTGGTCTCGCAAGGGTCACCCCAGGAACTGTTAAGGCCTGCCTGACGTCGCCCCCTAGTGGACTGGAGCTGATATCTTACCAACTATATTCACACACATCTTTCAATCAAACATTGGTTACGTGGTCCGGGTTTTCCCTGACTTCAATGCACTCAATTTCCTCTCTCTCCCGCTCCCTCTCTCTTTCCCGCTCTTTCCGTTTGGCCCGTTTCTTTTTCTTGTGTCGCTTCTTAGAAGGTGGGAAGAATGTCAAAAACACTGGTAGGATGACGAAACAGTGCAGCACTGTGCAGCCGGCTGTGAGAAGGGAGCACTTGAACAGTGTGTAGGTCAGGTTAGAAGGCACAAATAGAAGAGGCATTATCCCAATCACAAAACACGAGGTGTTCTGCAAAATGGCAGCCCCATGCTCCTCTAAAGAGATCTTGATGCACTGAGTCCGTGTGTGCTCAGTGGCCAGTACGAATGTGTAGAGGTGGGGGGCACAGTGATCCATGGCAAAGTTGAGAGTATAAATAAGGCACAGGATAGAGATGCTGTCCATATCTACATTCCAGAGTGTCATGAGACCCAAGACACCCAGTTCCACAGAGGTGACAGTCAAAATCAACCAGAAGTTCCCCAGTGGGTTTATGACCAGGAAGAAGGTGAGGATGAGAATAGTGAGTACGCTGAAACCTGATGTTAAGATGGGGGAGATGATGGAGGAACTGTAGCGGTCCATGAATACGAACGTTGGGTTGAAAACGATGAACTTGATGCTGTTTATGAGGGAGAGAGGTCGAAGTCTCTCCAGTAGCTCCACGACCTCCTCCATGGTCTTCTCAGTCGTCCTGGCCACCAAGTACATCTTGGACGCGATGATGTCATACTCGTCTCCATTTTTGGAGAAAATTATGTCGTCCACAAAGTGTTGATATTCTGGGCTCCTCAGAAAAGAAGTCTTGAGGATGTTAATGAAATCAGTTTTGGTTGAGGCGCTGACATTCACGACCCTCAGATAGTGAAAGTAATTATCGATCCATGAAATCTTATTAAAGCCCTGGCCCAGCGTCATGAGGTGCTCCTGTACTGTGGAGTTCCAATACTCAATGGGTTCATAGATGTAAAACCCAATCACCGGACTGTAGTTGCTAAAGTATTTCTGTTGGGTCAGGGCGAATGACACACTGGGCGAATTACTAGCTAGCAGATTAATTATGTTGGAGCCATCACTGATTTGTAAACATCCCATGAACGAAAAGGAGGCATAAATCAGGTAGAGGATAACCACAAAAGGCTTGACGTAGGTGTTTGTAATCCATTCTGTGTAATGCTCCCTCAGAAAGTGCTGAATGAAGTGGTTCTGGTACGGTACGCTGTCGTGGTGCGTAGACAAGTCATGGCCGTCACTCATCATGGTCTTAAACCAAGTGGGCTGGCGGTCCAGATACTCCACCGAGGGGATCTTGCAGCAGAAGACGCTGTGATAGCGGTTTTGCTCCAGCTGCCCAGCAAACACCAGACAGGAGCCATAGAATGAAAATACGTAGAAGTAGTTCACCAGGACTGCTACACACATGCTCTGGCAGAAGACCTTCACAGATTCGATGTTGGTGAAAGGGCTGGCACCCATGCCGAAGGTGATAATATAGAGCGAGCTAGTCATGGTGTAGCACACCATCACATCAGCAAACGCATCTGCCACTCTCTCCTTGAAGGGCAAACTCTCTCTGGTTCTTCTCCAGCCTGCCAGAAGCTCAAACACACCCTTTGTTCCATGTCCTGAAAACAAAAAAGAAGCAATTTATAGTTTGATGCATGGAAAATACACAAAGAAACTTGATTACATAGCATGTGCAATATCAGCTTGAATAAAATCAACAAAAAAATTAAACATAAGTAGTGTAAGACCGCTATATCAGCCAGGGTGATTAATTTAATAACCCATTTTCATATTATTAGCACTGAAAACTGTACCCACTTGGCTCATTATAGTGATAGCTGTGTCAATTCCAAAATCTAACAACAGCCCAGTTTTAGTAGGCAATATTCTTTTTGTACTTTTTTTATTCCAGTGAATTTTAAGCATCTGAATTAAATTAATTACAAATTCATATTCCAAACTACTGATTAATTTCTATAAATAGATCAATTAAATACATTAGAAATGTTGTTGTACAAATTTTCCATCATTATATTGTACAGTAGATGCCAAAAGTCTAATACTACAAGTGAAAATGCTTCTATTTAGTGTTTTTTTTTTTTTTTTTGTAGATAGATAGCATTTTTTTCAGTCATTGGCTAGATAATGGCATGGTCATTGGTCATAGTGGTCATCAACTAAAGTTATGGAATAATTAGTCTCGCAAATTAGTCTAGTCAAACAACCAATCACAAATCGTTACGTTCATCGTAATGTTTCGAGGCGTGGAAATGCCGCCACAATAACAGACCGGGGTGTAAAACTCTCTGACATATTTTAAAGATTCTATGCTGCAAACTCCAGCATTTAGTTGATCCTGATAAGCGCTTGTCGTCACAGTTGTTAACACGGTGGCTTTCTTCTTTCGTGAGGGGGTTAATAACACATGTCTTTGTTTCCGAACAGAACGTTAAAGAACGCGACACATGTCTCGTGAAAATCCTGTAGAAATCAACCAATCCGATGATGACTTCGACACTGAAGTGTTTCCAATTTGTGTCCCATATGCATCAGTAGCCAACGGTCCGTGGGTGTGACATCTGAAGCTGAGACTATGGACTAATAAGCCTTTCATGATTTGAGTTGTAAGATGAGCAGTAATACAAATACTCTTCTACCATCCATCCATCTTCTACCTTCTACCATTCTACATCTCATCTATTGTGTGCACAATTACTCCTTTGAACATTTTAATACTTTTGACTTTCATCCATCCACTAAATATTTCACTCAGCATCAAGGACACCGCAGTTCATCTCTACGCATGCTGTCACTGTCAAGAATATGTCACAAAAACTACTCTCTTACCTCTTTCTACAAAATCATAAATTTTCATTGACCTGACAAGACACTGAGAAAAACCTAATTAACCATAAAGGATTACGCCAATGTAATGAGTCAGATGGACCGGCTTTCCCTGCTTTTAGCTTTATTAAGAGGAAGAGCAAGTCCATTAGCTTCTGTGAATTCATCTGCAAGATGAGGAGGGCACGTGGTGGGCTGGTGGTCACCCAGTGGTCAAAGATCCAGGTTGCTAATACAAAGACTGCATGTTCAGTAGCATACACTCATAGAAGGAGCATCACAATCTTCAGCCTCAGGTTGCTCTGAAAGGGATGTCTCTGCTTAATGGCAATTATAACCTAAACAACTAAAGACAAAGTTTGGTAGAAATGGAACATTCGGAAATCTGAGCGTGAACGTTGATCACAAATGACAAATTATATAGATCAACAAAACCAATGTACAAAGAATTTAATTCGTGATTAGCTGCTGACCGTGCCATATCTAGAACAACACTTTTAATGCTTGAGCAATTCTTTTAAATTATCCAGTTAAGAAGATTAATTATATTCATGAAGTGATTGCCATTTATCATTTGGGAAATGTGTGAAGAATTGTAAAACTAATGCATGATAAACAAAGTTTCATTTGATCTTTGCTAAATGTAAATGGAATTGTAATCTCTATTGGCTGATGGAGGCTAATTTATTTAGTTAAGTGATTCCCAACCAGGAAAGTTTTATTTGTATTTCATAAATAGACTACAACTATAACATTACAAAAAGGCATAGAAAGAATTTTCACACAGGAAAGTATTGAATTTCAACAACAATTACAAAGAAACAGCAAGTTACATTGCATTAAATGTGTTAAATGCCTCAATAATCTCGGTCTTATTCCATGATGTATAAGCGGCACCCTTGTGCCAACTCAGGGTTTTGTGCTTTCAGTTTTGAATACACTCTATTTGCTGCTGCACTCTTTAATGTTTGGTGCTGCTGTTGTGGCAAAAAGTGTCAATCTTGTTTCAAGATCTCACTTTGCTAAACGCTCCTCTAGTGGCCCACACCCTTGAATGGATGGACCCCCTTTGACATAACTTGTTTGAAACAAAATCACTGCCATACAGTAGATGTAGTATGCTATTTTAGGAGTAAGCATTTGCGTGCTGTCACAAGACTGTCAAAAATTACGTTTGTCACAAAGAAATTGTGTTTCAAAGGAGAAGCGAATAAAAGAATAACATAATAGTGGATATTAATAACTGAATATATTTATAATGGATAGAATGTAATGGAGAATATTTTTCTTATATTTGTTATAGTGCTAGTGCAGGGGGCACTTAAGCAAGTTTGTGGAGGTCCTTGTTAAGATTTTACCTATAAAATAGAAAAAGATTCTAGAGGATAGAAAAGATTCTAGTAATTGTAAGCTATACACCTTTAATTTTTTTTATTTATTTATTTTTTTTGTAATGAACATTTATAACAATTTTTTTTTAAGGAAAAAAAGTGGTTCCTTGTAATAATGGTCATTTGGATTATATAAATGTTAATTCTAAATTATATGTAGTATAATAAGAAACATTTTTTTTTCCTGATTTGGTGTAGATGCAGATCGGCTTGAGCCTCCTTGATGGGGTTGCTGGGGAGCATAAGACAAAAAAGGCTGGATCGAGGCAGATATGCAGTTTAGTAATATTTGTCTTTGTCCTGTTTCATTAGACCTTTAAAGCTGAGCGCATTTTATTTCTGCCCTCGACCAGCAGCCGGATGGCACTCCATTTATGTTGTGGCGATTCATTCTCAGCCCACACTAAAGAATTCGCCATGTAATTCAGAAAAGAGTTTTGTATTACATTTAGTACCACTCCAGTGCCTCTCATTTGTCCTACATAAGGAAATCCCTCTTGCATCATGTTTAAGTGATATGTTAGCATCTGGAAGGTGATATTGTCCAAACTCACAGTGCAACAGTGCAGTACTAATGCCAAAATAACACATCATCTTTGTGTTTTGGTTTGTGTGCTTTTGTTTATTTAAATTTGTATTTTTTAAATATTTAAATCATTAAAATGCCTGTAATCAATAATAAGAATGTTATGATAAGTGTTTCCCAATCTTTTTAGTCTAACGGCTCATTGGTAAGACTCAAATATCACTGCATTGGCACTAAACCAGAGATATGCTAATTTACTCACATTAACATTTATGAAATATCCCATGAGAGAAACAAATTTTTTTTCACATTTTAATGAGAAGACCGTCAGAGGACTTCTATGGTAGACCAGTGGCAGAATATTGTTGTTTGATATGCAAGTTTAAAAAAATTACATGCAAAATCATGGTTATTTACAGAAAACAATATTTTTTAAATGTATTAGTAAATGTAAAAGTTAACAGATGTACTGTATTGCCGTAGTAGAAGTATTGTTCATTGTTAGTTAATGTAAATGAATGTAATTAACTTTGTTAACAAATAATACCTTATTGTACTGTGTGACCATATTTTATATAACAATAATATATAAGCAAATCTAAATTTGAACACTTAAATTTATAGTAAATACAACCAAATGCCATAATTTACAAGTCTAAACCATGAACAAATAGGGACTCAAATGTGTGATTCATTTAGAAGCCCAAAAATACTGATTCACCAAAGGATCAGACTTTCCAGCACTACATACTGTAAGAGAGAGAAACATGAAACACTGTTATAGATGAGATACTGAAACATGGAGTTCACTGTTAACACACTGAAAAACAACATACGTAACACATTGAATCAAATACAATTGTAGTCTTTCTACTTATAAAGAATCTAATTTTCTTGTAAAACATACTCCAATAGCCAGTTTTATTCTTAACAGTGAAAAATATATAGTTTGTCTCTACTTTTAGTCAGTTACTTCCTAACAATGGCAGTCAAGTAGACTTCCAGTATTTCAAAAAAGCAGATTCAGATCACAGAGTAGTAAACAGGATTGTGGTAAAAGCATCCTACACAACCAAACACTCAGAACTGACCTGCACTAGAAGAAATTGCACTGTGTAAACTGTGTGTGTGTGTGTGTGTTTTTTGGGTATATGTTTGTGTGTTACAGGATTTGCATAATTCATTTAGAGAATTGGGTGCTGAAACAATGCAGACTGTGTGCACAAATAAACAGAAGGCACAATTTATTCATAGTGAATTCCCTACCCCAGAGCGTTTTCCCCATGCTGCTTTGTGAGAACACCTGGGAACTGAACTGCAGTGTTCCCTGTAAGTCTCACAAGGAGTACAATAGGAAATAAAAGGCTGTACCTCATGTCTCTGGGTGCTGGTGCACAGGTACAACATTCCACAATGCTAAAGAGGGCAGTTTCTCACAGGTCTCCCGTGGACAGTTCCAGCCAGCACCGGCTGGAGGAAAGCTACTCTGAAGCCGTGGCTTCAATATAAAAAGCCGCATCACCTCTCTCACTGCAGTGAAGTGAGTCATTAAACAAAATTACTGCTTTAAAACTTCAGCACCAGAGCAGCTGCAAACACATTCATCACTGGCAGGAAAACACCCTACGGATGGACCCTCCCTACACCTCTCATAAAGGATTTCCAGTTGTGACATAAGATGGGGAAAATATTACACAGATTTCCATAATGCATCAGTCTTTCTGTGCTGCACCGACAAGACATGTACAATAACCTATATAGCCACCGAACAGGTATTCTGAAAGTAGTGCGTCGTTTTTTAGTTATTTATTTTGCGATTTATATTTATTTTCAATTGGTATTGCCACATGTTTTGGATGTGCAACATGGCATTATCACCATAGTTCTTCTTTGTGGCAAATGCTACAACAAAAATGGCTTGATTCAAAGGAATAATTGACCAGATTTGGAGTTATTCCCCATTGGATTCCCTTCAGTTAATGAGTGTCATCAGAATAAGAGTTTAAACAGCTGATAAAAACATTGGTGAGCAAGTGATGTAACTCTAAATTTCTCCAAATCTGTTCTGATGAAGAAACAAACTCCTCTACATCTTAGATGGCCTTATGGTGAGTAAATTTGCAGCTTTTTAAACTTTTGGGTGAACTAATGTGCTTTTTATGTATTCATATCTTTTTTTTTAAATGAAGCAAAAATAAATTTAACAAATAACAATTTTCTAATGTTTTTTTTTTTTCATTTATGTAAAAATATTTTTTTCATTAAATAAAAGTTTCTTACCCCACATTTATTTCTCAAATAAATATATCTTGCATTTGCAGAGCAAATATTTTTCATTTTTAATGGCTTCATTTTGTTTTCATGACATTACCAGTATAAAGCACTTCTCATTCTAAAATAAAAATAAATAAAACATGCTTAGAACGCTGCATTATGAAAGTACCCAAAATTAGCATATCCTTTGACAGTAAAAATGTCCTTATCTTAACACGACACACATCACAGCTCACCGTTAATCCTGCTGCTAAGGATTAGGTGTGTGATCTGCACAAAACTCAACACAACATTGTCTAAGTATAAAGCTGGGCGCTTTGCATAGCCAGTCAAATGATTGCAGTCAGAAGATGGAGAGGATGGTGTGACACTTCTGTCGTAATGAGAATCATTGTATTGAAAGTCTGCTGCTTCTTGTGGCACCCCACACATCTGCTGCATCTGCAACTGCTAATGAAAAAGCTTGTGCAAATGCACCACATGTAAATCAACAGAAGGCTTGAGTTCACACATGTAATTTCATTGGAGTGGACCGCATCAATCTCATCAGTCCTTCTGTTGACTTTAAGAACCATATTTAGCTGTGTTTAGCAGTGAATAAGTTTCCATTTAAAATTTTAGTATTTCAAGATACTCTACCATTCAAAAGTTTGGGGTAGGTTGGGTATTTTAATGTTTTTGAAAGAAGTCTCTTATGCTCACCAGGACTGTATTCATTTGATTAAAATACAATAATAATAAAAAAAGTAGTGTAATATAGTGGAGTATTAGAATGTAAATCAACTATTTTCAACTTTAATACATTTCAAAGTTTTAGTAATTCTTGTGATGCCAAAGCTAAATCTTCAGTATCACATGATCTGTCGTACATCATACACTGATTTGGTGGTCAAGAAACTTTGATTATTATCAATGCTGAAATCAGTTTTGCTGCTTAATATTTTTCAGGAAACTATGATATTTTTACAGGATTCTTTGATAATAGCAATTTTAAAAGAACAGCATTCATTTTTATTTTTTCTATAACAATGTTAAAGTCTGTACTATCACTTTTGATCAGTTTAAGCATCCCTGCTGAATAAAATATCAATTTATTTGATCAATAGACTTATAAATAAGACATAACAAGCTACCCTAAGATCTCTTTTATTTTTCTAAACATGAACCAATGTAAAAATAGCAAAGGGAAAGTACAAAGTATTCACATATGAAAAAGACTGTCCAATAAAAGAAGACCAATAAAAGTTGGGGCTTTATATCAATCTCAAATGAATAGTTAAAACTTTCTTATGGCCTACTTTTCTGTCGAGATCCCAGATGAGCTGAACAAAACGCCCTGCATTTACTGTACCATGGGCAACACTATTGAAATTTCTTGACCTCTAACCCACTAGGAAGGCAAATTAATTGTTCATTATCAGTTTTGCACAAAGTAATGAGGCTACTTTGAAATCAAAAAGATAATGAACTACAGTCGTATAAGGAAAGCAGCAATCAAGGAAGTGGTTGAATAGCCCATTATCGCCCTTTTCCATCACTCACTTTCTATATGCCGTGGCTTCAGTCACATAAACTCATGGGAGAATCTACCTTACAATCTATGACAGTATTTCATGTCATTGTAAAACATGCCACTCTCAGCATGTGTTAGTGTGTTCAAGGCCTTCACCGGAAGATCTATTTCTCTTAACAAATGTACTCCCATACTAAAAACATCACTTTTCCTTTTAGTGGCCAAGAAACATAAAAATGACTTTTACAATTATTGTCAAGTCCAAACAACTTCAATCCAAAACACTTGTATTTTTAATGCCAATTATTCCATTCAATCAAAAAAAAAAGTGAAACATAAATCATACAGCTGAAGGATAAAAGGACTGGAATATTAATGACAAATGGAGGGAGGATGAAGAATTGATGGACGTCTGTTACTATTTCCATTTCACGCACCGATTCAGTGGTCGCACATCATGCCTGACCAAACTATGCAAATTATTTTTTTTCTCTTGGCTTGCGATGTTCAACAAACCTTTCTCATCCTGATTCTTCTTTCTGACAATGGCAAATTATCCAGCCACAGGCTTAATGGCATGTAACATGTGACGCTTGAAAACATTTGTGATTAGTAGTTCATCTGTAAGACTCCTAATCTCTTCCCCAGGACTTGTTCTTGCCCTCTAGCACAGAGGCAAATCAATGGCATTCACTATGGCCAGTTTTCAATCTACTAACACTCCATCATCTATATTTTCCAGTGGGAGACAGCAAAGGTCTGCTGTAAATGCTGGCGGTTGCATGTGTTTGTTTCTAGAGTGGTGATTGAGATGGGATTGGGCTTCCCAGGCACTGTGAATGTGTGTTAGCCATGACCAGGCACAATCATGCTTGTGTGGAGAGAATTGCAAGGAGACGGTCCAGATCCCAGGGCACATGCTGTTCCACAGTCTGTGGCCCTAAATGAGCTCGATCAATAGGACTGACGTGCTGGGGAGTGACTACGCCACTGCACACACACATACACACACTTACAATCTGGCTCACAACTGACATACACATCTTTAAACCCAGACACTAACTTAACTACATTTTCCCAGTAACACAATTCAGAAATTTTCAAAACAGCTGTATTCTAGTAACATGCTACATCTAGTCATCTTTCTCCTAATATTGGCTTTATCTGCTCTTTCATTTGTTTTTCATTTGTGTTTGTCAGTGTTATATATTTATCTTTCATCTGTTTTCTCATTTAACAATCTAATTTCTTATGCTTATCATCTATCATCATATTTTAGCCAAATTTCATAAACGGATGTGCTCATATGGCTGTAGGAAATCAAACTAAAGGTGCAGCTATGTTTTCTTTGTAACTGACAGCTTTAGCATGCCACATTTTACTCAGTAAGTTTAAACATTTGTAGATGAGCTTCCCCAAAGTTTCATAAACCTAAGTACACCACAAAACTTTTGGTGTAGGATGTACTTTAAAACAATTTTCGCTGAGAAATTGCTAGTAAGTTTGACAAAAATGTACAGAGAAACTGCAAGTAACACACTGAAATAAATGTGAAATTCAGATTTTGAGTAAGTATAGTATATTCTTGTAAAACATATTCAGATAATTTTTAAATATTTTTTTACAGTGTAGATTGCATCATTTGCACCAGTGGTCTGTACAAACTACTTAATATAATTTGCCTGTTTTGTTTTTTTTTTATGAATTTTTGGTACATTTCATCTTTTTTGACACTGTGCTACTGCACAATTCTGGCTTCACCTTTCTTTAATTTTATGAGTTTTCATTTCTTTGCTGTCAACAGGACTTGCTCACCATGTGAACTTCTCGCATCTGTTCAGTTTCAAAATATTCAGCATAGCAGACTCCAACTATTTTTAGAGAGGGTGAAGGGGACCACAGATTGAACTAGTTGCATGACAGAAACCCAATTTGTGGATTTTTTATGGCATTTTAAAGGGGTCATCGGATGCCCATTTTCCACAAGTTGATATGATTCTTTAGGGTCTTAATGAAAAGTCCTTAACATAGTTTGGTTAAAATTTCTTAATGGTAGTGTAAAAAAAAGCAGCTTTTTTTACCCTTCAGAGCCGTTTTGTAGCATTTTCCTTTAAATGTTGATGAGCTCTGCTGACCCCGCCCCTCTCTTCCGAGCTGCTCTCAGAGAGACTGTTTAATCATAGCCACATTCATCGTGAAACTTGCTAAATAGCACATTATTAGGAAAGGCTATTTGCAAAGATTCATCAAACAACCTTATACCCTACTACTTTTTCTGTAGGTGAAGCTGGACCATGAATGTTTCGCGCAAATATAGACGCATTTAGGTAGATCGGGGGAGCATTCCCTTCAGAAACAAATGTAATACACTGTGTCTTCGGTGGCTCAGACATTGGGAGTAAACTGCTATGTTCATTATTGCATCCAACCAACAAAACACCTCAATCACTTAGGAGACATTCTCGTCTACATCTGCTCCGGCTGTGAAACAATGGCGGACTGATGACAGCTCACTCAGGGCGGGTCTAATTTAAGACACCAGTCCAGTCTGTGCTGAAACTAGGGATGGGACGGTATGAAAATTTAATATCACGATTATAGTGACTAAAATTATCAAGATTATCAATATTATCACGGTTTTGTTGAAACGAGATGAAAGTGTTCAAAAATAGTTGATGCTCACACTGAAAACATTTCAGCAAGTTTTATATTTAATAATCAACAAACAACTAATAAAACAAGCAACTCTATGCACTTAATTTAAAGAAAGATTAAATTCTGTGGCATTTCCTTCCTTACAATGAAAAGTGTAGAAGCATAGAAAAGCATAGAAAAGTCACTGACTTTCGCCATTCCTTCTCGAAAAAAAACAAAAAAAACATTGTGCGCTGCGCTTGCGTCAGACTGTTGCTGGCTGGACATGATTTAATAGTGAGTTATTAAAACCGCGATAATCAAACACGGTTTTAATGATAATTCATTTTTAAACGATATTACTAACCTTCAGCACATTTTATCACGGTTATCAATAAAACCGGTTATCGTCCCATCCCTAGCTGAAACACTACTGTCAATCAAACTATTGTGGGAGGGGCCTGTCTGTGTCACAAAGACATTTGAGACCATTTCTCGATTTGAGAAAGGGGTAAAAATGTAAGTATATAAAAAAATTTTTTAAAGACACTGGGTGGATTTTTATAATTATAGGGTGATTATTTCAGTTCAACCTACTTGTAAAAGTGCATGTATAACCCGATGACCCCTTTCAAAGCATTTACCCTACCCAGTGAGGAAAACAAGTTTCTCTGAGCGATAAAATTCTTACTTTGCTGTCCACAATGAATGCCAAGACAGTGCAAAACTGTACACACACATACACAATAAGAGCTTTAAGGGCTGCTTGAAGATTTTAAAAATAATCCATCTGAGGTGCATGAACAGGCAATAGTAGGTGTGGAAATAATGACAGAAATTACATTCTTGATTCATATCTCTGTCCTTTAAAGATATTTATTTATCTTTATAAATGTGATATTATGAGAACTAGCTTTATAATTCCTATGGTTTTTACGATCAAGGCTCATCATACGTCAACAGCTTTGTGCACAGTGATCAGGAGGTGAGTGAGTACTCTGACATTGATTTCCTATCCTGTCGTTTGTCCCAGCCGAACAAAGCATTCGTCGCTCTGCCACTAAGATGTGTGGCAGGAAGCAAGTCTATAAATAGTCCCTTTGCTGTATGCGTCTGAACAAAAATAACCTCTAAACTTCAACTTAAGGTATAGCATGCACTCCATTCATTGTCACAGACAACAGTGTCGCACATTGCTTTCTGCAGCGCATCCATCTTCTGCCAAGTCCTTTTAAAGGGACAGTTCACCCTAAAATTAAGATTCTTTCATTATTTACTCACCCTCGTGTCATTTCAACCCTTATTTGTCCCATTATAGACAAAGTAGCTTTATGTAGCTTGACCACGTCTGTTTAAAAAAGGATTAAAAAAACATAAAAAGTAGTCCAAATTCAAGACTTTTAAGTCATATTATAAATTTGTGTGAGGAAAAGCCCATGATTTCAATTGTGTCTATACTATCAAAAAATCTTTTCAGAATCATCCACAAACTTGAATCCAATGTCACTTCGCCAACTCGATGGAGCCAGCCCCTGTCCCCGGGGTCCCCGCAGCACATTGTGATGTGCCTTGTAGAGTGTCACCATTCATTTTCGCCAGCGGGACAAAATCTATTTCTCCAGATTGTCCTTCCTGCGAAGCTCAAATGCAAAGAACAGTAAATCACAGGTCCTCTGGTATTGTGCAAAAAGCTCAAAATCCACTGTTCAAGGAGCAATTAATCTTTCACACTGGGCTAGCCTTGCAATAAGACTGAGGATCTGAGGGGTCCAGATCATTAGGGACTCCGTAAACGGCTGGCTGAAGCTTAAGATGTGAGTATACAGTACAGCACCAAGCATTATTACCATTGATCCACAAGGACAGTCATGATCATAAAATCCTACAGTATAGTCAGTATCTTTACTGACAATGTTTCTGTCTTCTTAAATTGGGAAGCCACATGTAACTGATGGTTGATTATGCTATTGCGCTGACTGAGCGTAAGAGTGCTGTAAGCAGTTGTTCTCTGTAGGTTGTAATTGTGCTTTTGCACCCTGTATATCCTTGTTTTGAGAGAATCATGATTCTAGCTCCAAAGGAGAAAAACAAAATGACACATTTTAAATCTGAGGCTAATTAGTTCCACTCAGTTGAAGGTTGTGACAGTCGTCACCTAAGGGCATCTAATGCAACCTAGACAGGTGTGAAATCTAAGGGTGTTTTAACACCTGTGAGATGTGTTGAGTTCGGAGTTCGTTAAATTTCCAAGTTTGTTTTGGCTTGCTAGATTGTGTTCCCAAGGGTCCACAAAAATAACATGTAAGAAAGAACACAGCACTGTCGGAAATTATTGACTGTTCCTTATTATTCTCCCAAAATGCATGAACGATAAAAAGAAAGTAAGCTAATTGTCATTAAAAGATAAATATACTGCAGACTAATGTTCCTTTAGATTCACACTGCAATTATTGGTTAAATAACATGTTTGCTATCTATATAATTGATTTATTTGTTTAGCAACACAGTAACAAAATGGTACAAAAGTAAACAAAATGTCAGCAAAAATGTAATACTAAAATGTATTCTATATTGCTCTTCATCTTATCCACGTTTTTTCTCTCTTGACAGGTTATATCAGTCAGAAGGTGGCGACAAATGACTTATGAGTCAATGAATCTTTCACACTGAACCGATTCGTTCAAAACAATGATTCAATCAGGAACAAAAAAACAGCGCTGTACTGACAGAGAAAAAATATGGGAAATAACGTGCTTAAAATGTAAGTTACTCGATATAAAATACTTGTTAATTGAGTTTGTTTATGTATCACACTTGCAATGGTACTGTACTCTGAATATCAAACATTATAGCAGGAACTATATTTATCCTTTTAGGGTAATATGTTTAATACATTTATTGTAGTCTAGTTTTACCTTGCTCCTTTCATGGTTTTCTCAATGAGGGCATCCAACATGTTAATTTTAACATCTGCTTGATTTGGGGTTTTACCAAATCACATGAATATGTAAACACGGCAGAATTTCATTGGATGCAAATCTTTTGAAGTCAACACAAAACAATACGTGGAAAGTGTTTTCTGCCTTTTTTCAGATATATATGGAAAGTGTTTTCTTCCTTTTCCCCCGTTTATAAATCTTATTGTTTCACTATTCTAACTAAAAATGTTTATCTTATTCGTTGCATATTATTAATTAATTCATTCATTAATTTCTTGCTGTTGATGACCCTATCAGAACAGACTTGCTTTCCACAAAGTGAGAATCACTATGCTGGATCATTGTGTCCCACCACATGGTTCCGTTCTATGCAAATTACTGAGACATTAAGTGGTTTTTCATTAGCAGTACTATACCATCATTCAGAATCAGATCTGCAGATCATGTTAATGCTACATCAGTTTATAGACATTTTAATTTTCAGGCAAACTTTCACGGATTTTTTCATTGTACCACAAAAATATAAAAAATAATCTTCCATTTCTATTTATAATATCACAGATTCTCCCTCCGTAATGATGAAGCCCATTATTGCTGAAGCACTGACCCTGATGACTGCCATGGAAAACAATTATACCCACCCCCGAGGAGTCACACAGCAATTATAATAATCCTACATACAATCACCGCAGTCTCCGTGAACAAAGCCGCACTTACCCATGGCAAAAAAGGGGATCCCAAGCAGCGTAGAGTTAAATTTCCCATCAGAGATGAAAAAAATCCCAGCTGCCGTCACGTTGGCAATGCAGATGGTAAGGACCCCCAACAGGCCCAGGAAGGGTTTCCCACGCAAGCAGTCCCGCATAGAGCTGGAGATGGTGGCTGCCAGGAGCACCAGCACCAAGCTGACCAGTACCTCGCTCTTGGCCAGCACACCTGTCTTGTGGAAGTCCCGCCATAAGCTGAAGGACGTAAGTGACAGGATGTGTAGTTCCTGGCTGTCTGTGGCCAGCTGGTGAACCAGCTTACAGAATTCACTCTCCCACTTTTCAGAAATGATGTCCTGCACCACTGGTCCAAGGTTGCGGAGGTAGTATGTGATTTGGATGGCTCGAGCAAACTTGACTTGTTGTTCTCGGCTATTTACAGGCAAGGCCACGCCACCCAGCTGGTGGCCAATAAAGGACACTCGACCATCCTAGAGAAAAACAAACCAGTTACTAATTTATTTATTTCATTATAGGAAACTTATGAATGAAATTGAATTTGAATGCAATCTAACAATACTTCGCAATCAGTGAAAAATCAACTACCGTCAGAAAATATGTTAAATAATTGGTGAGTTTGGAACATCAGAGGAATACTAAAGTTGATTAACAAATGAACTGAGATCTGTAATATGGACCACTGGAAGAAATAGAGGTAGCAGCCATGTACCGATCATAAAAAATAATTCCAAATAATTTATCTTATAATAATATATATTCTAATGTCTGTTTAATAAATCAATATACTGCACAATTTTACACTTTACATTTGTATAGTTTAGTGTTTTATTAGTGGATTAATAATAACACATTTAAAGTACTGTAATCTGCAGTGTCAGTCTTTTTTTAAAACTACATTACGGGTAAACGGGAAAAGAAATAAAAAAAGGGACCACATTTACTAAAATGAGGGGACAAATTCATAATTTGTGGCCTTGATAAATAAATATTTAAATATGTGCAGGGCTCCGTAGTTGGTAAGGTTTAGAATGGACAATAAAATACAAACATAAAAGTGATGGGGCTTTGAAGAGGAAAGAGAGGGTAGAGACGTCAGTCAGAAGGATGAACTTGCCAAAAGAAAGGCCCTGGATAGTGCAACTAAGACAAGTTAGTAGTGCATTCATTTTATATTTTCATGTGTGTTATGTAAACATTTAATTGGGCTGCCATGCCGATTGTTTGTGTTTGCGTGAAGTAGATTGGTATTGAAATTGTGAAGTTTGGCTCTGCCTTGGTTATTTTAGACTTATGTTAGTTCCGATCTGATTTGTGACTAGTACTAATACTACTCTGAGTTGGATCCGGATGGCTTGTTACTTTACAGAAATTATGTATTTATACTCAGAAGAAAATGGTGAGATATACAGTAAAAGTCCTTTGTGACACAGTGTGTTTGGTATGGTATTTTTTTAATATCCTATGATTCTTCATTGCACTTATAGTTTGAGGCCATTTTTTGCATATGAGCTAAGGGCTGACTTGCTGCCACTGCTGCATTTTAATATTAATTCCACATTATAATCGTGTGTAACTTGCAGGATCAGCAAGCCAGTTAATGAGCAGCTATGTTGGTGTGGATTTGTTCTGGTATTTGAATGCATGTAACACATTTCAACAATGTATTAAAATTTTCTTCCATAACAAAAAAGGGGGGTTTTCTAAAGGAAGCAGTGTTTACTTAATGCTTTTTAGCTAAATGGCTAAAACACAAGCTGATATCAAACCACAGCTTGAAGCTGGAATGCTGGATAAATATGTGAAGACAATCTCCACAGTTGAATGACACAATTTTTGCACCAAAAGAGTGCTGAATTTAAAAAATCCAGAGCAGATTGGGTGTTACTGGTTTTTTTTTCTCAGTAGTCTCAATATTTCAACATCCTGGACAGTGCATTTCGCTATGCTGAGAAAGCGATGTAGTCTTGGATGCAGCAATACAGCCTCAAGATGTTCTGAAAAAGACTGGCACAATATGAATGAGCTCTTGTAGAGGCCACAGTAAGCACCTCATTCACACAGATCTTGCTCCTACTCCTACTGACGTAAGCTTGGGAAAACAATAAGATATCTGGGTTGCTGTACTGTTGTGTTATATTTAGTCTTTCGTCTGTGAATACTGCAGCATTTTGATAAAGACTGTTAGTCTTACAGGTCTCAAGATACAAGATGTATCTTCATATTCAGTGTATATTCAGACTCAGCTTAGGTCACTTATTTTAACAATGTGCATTACACTGCATTAAATAACTCAGTGCTACTCATGAATATAAACTATATTTAACAGAACTGTGTTCATGTTTTAATGCTAAACATTTGGGCTAACAATCACTTAAAAATGTTTGGGGGGAAAAGTACTAATACATTCTGTTATAATTCTATTAGAATATTTCAATAATTTTAAATAATCACTCATGTAGATTATTGATCAATCTAAGTATTTTAAGCAGTTTTACAAGCATTTATAAGCACACCTTTTATTCACAATTCCAACAATGATTCTCCCAGCATGCATTGGGGCCTAAAATCTTGGTTTCACTGTTTCCCAACAATTGATGCTTCTTTTTTTTCATATTTACTGTAGTACAAATACACTGCAATATATGATTATGTGCTATTTTAGATCGTGAAACGCAATATATTAAGGACAGTATATTTAACAGATAAAAATGATCTAAACTTGGATGAACATCATTGAAAATATTTGAGGAAAAATGTACTAGATATTATTTTGTTTCAGATTTAGATTACTGCTCAATCTAAGTAGTTTAAGCAGTTTTATGTTCAAGCATTTCTTATATAAGCACAGTTTTTGCTCATAATTGTAGCAATGGTCTTCCCAGCATGCACTGGGCCTGAATAATATATATGCTTTCAATGTTTCAGAACAACTATTGTTTCTCTATTGTAATTTTTAGTAACTTGTCTTGTCTGTGATGGCAGGACGTTTGTTAATCTGTTAAAAAATGATTAATTAGTTGATTGTGTATGTGTGTAAAACAAGGAATCTTAATGTTAGTGGTTCTTGTAATTGCAATTAACTCAGTGTTATTAATTATCTGTTTGCATTTGAATGATTTATAACACAGCTTATACTGGATCCTAAACAGTGTTTTTAATTAATGATATTGCTTGTTATATGTTTTCATAATTTTATTGATTGAATAAACTGCACAATGAGGCTATCTATTATGAAAAAAAGGATAAATTGTAAAAGTTTGGATTCTGTGAGCGTCTTCTATCTAATGCACGTTGCAGGCTTCTCGAGTGCAGTGCTAGAGAACTTACTATTCAACTGATTCCGAGGCAGCACACTCAACAGCAAGAAGTCTATTCATAATTCTGGGCGTTTTGTAAGGTTTTATAATGGAAAGTCGCAATATGCCGAGATGGTTTTTGTCAACAGTTTCATTGTTGCAATGTCGCTCCATCGCACACAAAGGCTGCGTCTCAAAAGCCTCGGAAAAACGCCGTCTCGTTAGGCGGCTCGCGAGGTTTTGAAACACAGCCAGACAATGCCTCTTACCTTTAATGTTGTATTTGGATAGCTCACGGGGACCTTGGAAAAAGTGCTGTTAGACAGAACAGCTAAGCGAATGTCTTCGAATATGGTGATGATATCATCCAGGAGGCATCTTCTGTCCCGGTGGCTCAGGACACAGAGATGCGCGAAAGTGTAATTGAAGCCTTTATAATTGACACGCATATCCAGGACCTTCTTGTGCACCTGGAGCACCTGCTCGGCCAGTTCCAGGATATTTCCCCCGGATTTGGCCAGCAGAATGAGTCTTCCATATCTGCCGGGGGTGTGCAGGTCCGAGTACAGCTCGTGCTTGGACTGGTCGACGGGGAAGAGGCTGTTGGCGAGACTCCGCTCGATCTTCGCGAGGCTGTGCGTCGGGGCGACCAGGATCTCCAGGTCCGTTTCGGGCTTAAACCGGCTCAGCACCGTGAACCCGAAAATGATGGTCAGGACTGCGGGGACGGTGAGGAAGAACACCGGATGCCTGCTCACGAACAAACCCAGCCAGTAGAAAGAAGATTTCAGCCCTCTGTGTATCACTTGCCGCAGCATCCTCCTCCAGATCCAGCTTGCAGCAGATGATGCCCCGGTTCTTCCTATAAAGCACATGTGACATGTGGCTCCAGTTGAATCAATCCGTATGAGAATACTCGAGTGCACACCTGTGAAGCACTGCAGCGATTTGCAAAAGACAGTCAGATATTGATCACCATAGAGGATTGTTGTTGGTTCCATCCATCCTCCTGATGTGTGACTGTTTCTCTCGCTTCTTCTGCTGCAACAGCAGCCAGCCCCAGTCTGATGTGCATGTGTGCTTAATTCGGACTATTCGATCGGAGGCGCCTGATTTATGGGCTTGATTGTAACCATGTGCTGCTGTGTGCATGGAAGGAGGCACGACAGGGAAATGCTGGGTGGGAGGGGGCTCATTTGTAAGAACACGCGCGATTCAAAGCCCTTCACGATCGTGGACCTCTTGAAATAGCCACTCGATTACTAGCTAATGAATGAGGCATTCCCATCTAAAAGCTAAGGGCGGCACACAGAAGGCCAAATGCAGTTACGCAGACAAGCTAAAAATAACGTTAAATGTACGAGGCTACTCAAATCTTAGTCCTTAGGACTTTGCTTATGAATGCTTTTGCTTTTTTCATGATTGTCTGCATACAGATACATTATCTGCCTGGGGTGATTCTTCAGTTAGAAGACGACTGACTTGAAGTCGTGAGAAATTAAACTTTCCTTCTATGTTAAAAGCTTCATGTTTTTATTTCTTTGTGGAGCAGAAATAGCTATAAAGCATGTGTTAATGAGCACAGCAGAACACTGTCAAAACCAAAAAAAGAGACCTAAAATTACATTGCTCTTCATTGCTGTTATTCTTATCCTTTTTTTATTTTTATTTTTTATTTTTATTGGTCTAATTCATTTATTTGTATTCATTTAGATTTGTTATTCATGATTAAGGAACCGTTTTTGTTAAATGGTGGTTCTGGGACATAACTTACTTCATGCTCTAACTTAATATGATCTAAAATATAATTTACAAGTCTGAAATACAACCTGTAATAAAGACTGAGGTTCTCCATAACTCATGTACTGTATATGATTTCATATTATGTAAATAAATAGCTAGACAGCATGATGAAAAAGTCTGTAACATTGTTGCAAAAAATAAAGTAAATAAAAAATAAGCAGTCAAAAATAGATTTAACCATGATCTTTGAGTTAAATAATGAAGAATAAATCACTGTGATCATGCATTAGAATAATTTCCCATTGTTATTTGCAATTTTTTACTAATGTTTCCCTAATGGCATAACCTATGAAGTGAATGCACAGTTCTAAACAGCTACCCTTGCTTTGACATAAAACTCTCTACACATATGCAAAACTGTTGTTTGTGCAATATTTTAACAGAAGCCCATCATAAAATAATTTTCTGCTCTGCTGATCATGTGTGACTGCAGAGATGACCTGTAATCCTGTTCGGTTAAAGCTTCTTCATTATTTATGTTTGGATGATGTTATGTTTACAACCAGTGAATGGCTAAACATGGTCATTGACACAGAAAGACTGTAATTTGGTTGCTGGTTATGAATAGTAAGAACTTTACCAACTTTGAGCATCTGGAACATAACTGGATGCAGAATTTGTTGAGAACAACTACTTTAAACAAACTACTTTGAGATGGTACAACATCAAAATCGGTGCATTTTGTATGTCAGAATGACCTGGTGAAGAAAGATGCTCTTAACCTGCAAAACATTGTAGTTACAGCATTTACCAGCAGGGAATAGCTGCAGAAGCTAACCAGCAAAAGCATTGGATGCACTCATGGATTGAACAGTATGAATGGTGCAGACAAATGCCTCCCACTCTAAATACATGTGACATGGCAGAAAACAGCATGTTGCAATATAATTGGGTTAAAATGGAGATCATCACAGAATAGTATGACTTGTCCTAGTTTATTCCCCAGACCATTACCAAAATTAGTGCACTCCTTTTTCAATTTAACCTAAATTTAGAGCCATCAGCAGTCGTCTTCTTTACCTCTTGAGCTCAAAGGAATCAAAGTTTACCTAAAACCAACACATGAGACAATTATTGATAAATGTAGATTCTCAACACTTCCCACAGTACCGACACTGCAAACATTTAGGCTCTTTATTAAAGACTACTGCAGTGTTGCCAGATCTCGCTAGAATAACAAGCCCAAAAAAAGGAAACATGCATCAGTAAAATAAGTCTAAATAAGCAAGGTTGTTGCTTCAAATAGAAAAGTGGCACAATGGGGTGAATTTATCCATTTTTGGGGATGGTAAATGCAGAAATACAGGAGAAAAAAAAATTATACTGATTAGTAATGACATTCAAAAGGAGTTGCTATTTGTTGTGGCCCTATTTTATTGCTCTATAAGAGGCAAGCACTAGCAAGCCCATATTATAGAAGTAAGCCAAAAATACACGACTTGTGATGAGAATGACAAATTAGCAGTTGTGGCAACATTGGACTACCCAGCTAAAAAGAGATAAATAGCGATGGAGTTGGAGAAGGGCATGAAAGAAGAAAGTGGGACAGGGTGTTGTTTGGTTGAGAGTAATCCCATATTTTTTGAAGTTTCAGTTGATACGGGCCTGCAGTCAAAGCTTAATGTGCACTTCTTGCCAGCCGCTGTTGCTAGGTAGTGGGCTTATGCAAGATTGGCAGGCCAAATGCACTCGAACATGCATCTTAAAAGCACAGCTGTGGAGAAAACACATTGTGAAATTGCTACAAGATGCACAAATACAAAACAAACATTGAATTGAATTAAATGTAATTCAAAAGCTGAGATAAAAAAATGGTGTGATGCCACTTCAAGTCAGAAGCGCAAGTGCAACAGAGAAAAACATGTTGCAGATTGTGAAACGCCTCTGAGGTTCAAATCACAGCCTGAGGTCACGGCTGTCAGTCACAAGACCTGTATAGTAATCCGTTCTATGGTTTTAACCTTAAAATCATTAACATTGTACGGTGGCATTTCTTTACAGTTCTTTACATTGGGTTTTCATTTACAGTTATTTCAAGTAAAGTCAAGTTAAATCTGCTTTATTGTCAATTCTTCCACATGTACAGTACATACAGAGAATCGAAATTGCGTTACTCTCAAACCCCCGGTGCATACAGATAGCATTAACAGTAGAGCCTAAAAATCTAGATCAAATATAAAATGTAGATACAACTATACAATAAGGGAATGTAAAAAAGACATATAATAAAATTAAAAATCAAGTTAAATAAAGCAGCGCAAGGCACATGGCAGATAGAGTGCAAATCAGTGAAGGGAACAAACAGTGCAGATAAAAGATTTTTAGTGCAAAAAGAAGCTTATTCAGTCTGATTAAATTGACAAATGGCTCAAGAGCAGTTATTTTATTTAACTGACTGATGAGTTGGTAGGATGACGCCAGTTCCATGGTGAATGAGTTAGTGAGCAGACCAATGCTGCACAAAGTGACCGGTGCATGTTATCGTATATTTAATATACAATTCATTTTAACATGTAAGTCATTTATCACCCCTATTTTATTTTATCTTCACTAGTTGCCTGTATCTATTTGTGTGCAATGAAAAATTCTTCTGCTCACCTTTAAGAAACTTAAAGGTCTTCCTCCCTCCTATCTTTCCGACCTACTTTCTTCTTATATACCTTCTCGCACACTCCGGTCTTCTAATTCTGAACTTCTTTCTGTACCTAGGTTCCGCCTATCTTCAATGGGCGGCAGGTCCTTTTCCGTTATTGCATCCAAACTTTGGAATTCACTTCCCCTGGCCCTCAGAACAGTCACCTCTTTTAGTGAATTCAAGTCAAAACTTAAAACTTATTTGTTTAATCAACAATAATTTACATGTGTATTTGTCCGTTTTGTTCTCCATTTTTATGTCTTATGTCTTTATGTCTACATAAACTGTGTTATATGCAACTGCATTATTTGCATTATTTGCATTGGGCAAATGTCCAATGAAATTGTTCCTTGGGTCCCACTTTATATTAGGTGGCCTTAACTACTATGTACTTACATAAAAGAATAAGTACAATGTACTTATTGTGTTCATATTGTATTGTAAAACACTTTTGCTGCTATTGAGGTGGGATAGGGGTAAGGTTAGGGAGAGGGTTGGAGGTATGGGTAAGTTTAATGGTGGGTTAAGGTGTAAAGTATGGGTCAACAGTGTAATTATAAATGTAATTACATAAATTAAATACAGATGTTATTACATGTAGTTTTTTTTAAATATAAGTACAATGTAAAAACATGTATGTACAGAATAAGTACATTGTACTAAATTATTAATTAAAATGTAAGTACATAGTAGTTAAGGCCACTTAATATAAAGTGGGTCCGTTCCTTGTTATCAATTTTTGTTGCTTTGGTGTACAATGTTCAGTGTCCTTGAGCTCGGGAAAGGCACTATATAAATTAAAATATATATTATTATTATAATTTAAACATATGCTACAAATCTTTATTATTATCTTTAAAATATATTATACAATATATATATATATATCTATATATGATGGTTTTAAAACAGCAAAGCTCATATTTTAAAGATACAAGATAGAACTGAATTGTGATATTTTATCTATTTGGACAGAGATGGACAATTTGTTTACACTGTGACATATTTTGCTCCATCTAGCTCTCCGAACTTATCTTTGATAACTGTTGGTTTGACATGATATAAAAATTGTGACAGTTATTGGGGTGAACAGACACTTTCCATTTAACACCCATGTTTCTTCTGAGGGTTATGACCAAGAGCTGGTAAAATAGTCTCATTACTATTCCTTTGTGCTTGGTTCATGGCTTACTTTCCTTCACAAACATCATCTCCACACAGCTTTGACCATTGATGAGAACAGCCAATAACATACGGTATATGAGTTGACACAGAGCACACGTTAGCCTCCAAGAGAAAAGAAATGACCTGTCTTACAACCCGAATTCCGGAAAAGTTGGGACGTTTTTTAAATTTTAATAAAATGAAAACTAAAGGAATTTCAAATCACATGAGCCAATATTTTATTCACAATAGAACATAGATAACGTAGCAAATGTTTAAACTGAGAAATTTTACACTTTTATCCACTTAATTAGCTCGTTTAAAATTTAATGCCTGCTACAGGTCTCAAAAAAGTTGGCACGGGGGCAACAAATGGCTAAAAAAGCAAGCAGTTTTGAAAAGATTCAGCTGGGAGAACATCTAGTGATTAATTAAGTTAATTGATATCAGGTCTGTAACATGATTAGCTATAAAAGCTTTGTCTTAGAGAAGCAGAGTCTCTCAGAAGTAAAGATGGGCAGAGGCTCTCCAATCTGTGAAAGACTGCGTAAAAAAATTGTGGAAAACTTTAAAAACAATGTTCCTCAACGTCAAATTGCAAAGGCTTTGCAAATCTCATCATCTACAGTGCATAACATCATCAAAAGATTCAGAGAAACTGGAGAAATCTCTGTGCGTAAGGGACAAGGCCGAGACCTTTATTGGATGCCCGTGGTCTTCGGGCTCTCAGACGACACTGCATCACTCATCGGCATGATTGTGTCAATGACATTACTAAATGGGCCCAGGAATACTTTCAGAAACCACTGTCGGTAAACACAATCCGCCGTGCCATCAGCAGATGCCAACTAAAGCTCTATCATGCAAAAAGGAAGCCATATGTGAACATGGTCCAGAAGCGCCGTCGTGTCCTGTGGGCCAAGGCTCATTTAAAATTTCAAAGTGGAATAGTGTTTTATGGTCAGACGAGTCCAAATTTGACATTCCTGTTGGAAATCACGGACGCCGTGTCCTCCGGGCTAAAGAGGAGGGAGACCTTCCAGCATGTTATCAGCGTTCAGTTCAAAAGCCAGCATCTCTGATGGTATGGGGGTGCATAAGTGCATACGGTATGGGCAGCTTGCATGTTTTGGAAGGCTCTGTGAATGCTGAAAGGTATATAAACGTTTTAGAGCAACATATGCTTCCCTCCAAACAACGTCTATTTCAGGGAAGGCCTTGTTTATTTCAGCAGGACAATGCAAAACCACATACTGCAGCTATAACAACAGCATGGCTTCGTCGTAGAAGAGTCCGGGTGCTAACCTGGCCTGCCTGCAGTACAGATCTTTCACCTATAGAGAACATTTGGCGCATCATTAAACGAAAAATACGTCAAAGACGACCACGAACTCTTCAGCAGCTGGAAATCTATATAAGGCAAGAATGGGACCAAATTCCAACAGCAAAACTCCAGCAACTCATAGCCTCAATGCCCAGACGTCTTCAAACTGTTTTGAAAAGAAAAGGAGATGCTACACCATGGTAAACATGCCCCGTCCCAACTATTTTGAGACCTGTAGCAGAAATCAAAATTGAAATGAGCTCATTTTGTGCATAAAATTGTAAACTTTCTCAGTTTAAACATTTGCTATGTTATCTATGTTCTATTGTGAATAAAATATTGGCTCATGTGATTTGAAAGTCTTTTAGTTTTCATTTTATTAAAATTTAAAAAACGTCCCAACTTTTCCGGAATTCGGGTTGTAATTAAAACAGCCTCTTCCCTGCCATTAGCCCTCATGTTATTGGCTGCTGTCAATACATCCATTTCACGGGAGTGATCCCATGCATTATAAATAGCTTACTTGTTTAATGCAGTTTTAAAGAAGCCCCTGGGACCTTGCTTATATCTGCCCATGACAACGTAGGAAAGATGTTCGTACTTACAGGGAAAATGAAATTGAACTTGCAATTTTTAAAAATAAACAAGGGAAAAAATTGCATTAAACTATGTTAATAAGTGATCTTATTAAAATGTTAATAAAGGCACTTAACTTTTGAAAAATGCTGATTGCAGATTAGTTATTTTCTTTTCTATTAATTTTATATGAGTTCTGCAATTTTTGATTGCTGTTGCAAAACTCAGGCTGTCTAAATACAGTTTAAAACTTTTTTATATATGTATAAAACATTAAAATAAACATCAGAATTAAATATTAAATAGGACAATTTTAAAGATAGACAAGTTTTTTTACCACAAACTGAAAGTCAATTAAACAGATTCTAAAAAAGAAAGTGCCAAGTGACATGATATGCTGCTGGTAGGAACAAAGGAGCTGTGGATAAACGAAACTGTCTTTTATTAAATCCAACACACACAGGGTAAATCCACACTTGGAAGGGAAGGAAGATACGTTCACAAATGGTTGACCCAACAAAGAAACATGAGCAGACTGAGCTTAGACAGATGAGGGGAATCAACTAATAATGGGATAATGAGGACAAGAACAGGTCACGATTGAGTCTGCCACCACGTTCACATCTAATTTAACAGTTACCAAAAGACTCATGTCCTTAGTTAAAGATATTCTTCATATCCTCTGAAAACACTGATCTGTTTAACACTAGACCACAAACAATTTGATAAGACCAGTAACATAATGCATCTGACAGTGAAGTCAGTTCCTGGCGCTGCTGCTCAAGTCGCGAGCTGTGATAAATTAATCAAATCGTGAACTATTGCTGAAAGAAACAGGTCTTCTTTTGGAGGTGACAGTGTGCTTTGCTATTGTTGTCAGTATTATGAATGGCCTTCATATTGTCCTGCTGCAGAATGTGCCTCGTTCCCAGCAGAGTCCATGCAACCTTGAGTCATGAATTGCTTTGGCTTCCACTCAGGAAAACGGGAAGCACCACCTGCTGTTCAAATCTGATGTTAATTTCCCTGAGTAAGACTTCATTGAGGAGGAGAGGCGGTAACAGGCTGTAATAGTGAAAGACAGCATGGGCGTCCTCTATGTCATTGCTGCTGTGTGTTATATGCACGATTACCAATGCATCACCAATGTTTAACAACTTTTTAAACAGTTCTAGTAGGGTGAAAAGACCATATTTTATGAGTCTCTAAGTGTATTTTAATGTGGTTTGTGACCCAAAAATGGGTTGCAGGCCTCTTCTGAAAGGGTTTTGGATTGTAAAACAGACATATACTGTACATACATTTATAAATTTTTTATATAATAGTTATAAACATTATTTTTTTGTCAACAAAAGAAAAAAGTGAAAATAATTGATGAACCGTGAACTGTCATTGTATGAATAACGTGTAAACTGTAATCTTACTATGAGCATTTTAACATGTAAAATATAATTCAATTATATTGAAAAAAGCACCCTCATCAAAAATATTACCCCTTGTTAAATGTCTGCATCAGTCTTTCAAAGCTCATTGATCACATCACATGTCGTAATGTACACCAGGCTGACATTGCTCTTCTGGGAATACATTACCTTCAGCCAAAGGACTTCACCCACAGTTCCTCCCGCAGCACTACGTTGCCTCATGTGAGAGTAAAAAATGAACTGGCAGGGATTTCATTTTTTATTGCCCAGTAACTAACGTTAGCGAGCGGCACCAGTGAAAGGTTGGCGCTTTTGGCCTATCCCTGTAAGTGAGTTCTCATGTACGATGGTGACTCATCTGACTGGCCCAGTTTTGTAATACTGCTGAAACAATCATTTCAGATGAAGGTCAAACGTAGCCTTAAGGGCATGTGTTCCAGCCTTTAACGATTGGGAAGACTTTACAGCTGAAGATCTTTGCACATCAGTGTGACAGAGTGGCTTATGAACTCAAGGGGAAGATCTGGTAGTTATAAAGTTGTGTGAAAATTGTAATGTGTTACTCTTCTGTAAAAATGGGCTGTTAGAGAAAATGTGATAGAAAAAAGTTTAATTAACTGTAAGCTTAAATCAGTGCTGACAGTTCCTCTTCAGGAACTCGAGCTGCGTCGAGAACGAATGGGGAACGCGTCCAGCGTGACATCTCTGAATAACGTGTATAATCAGTCCAATGGAAGAGCGAGACGTCATAGGCGAGTGACGTCAGAGACCAGGAAGCATAAAAGCATGAGCGGCGAAGCCGGTAACCAGCCTTGTGTCTTCAGCAAGCGCTCTGTGTGAGTGTCAGTCGCTTTCTGTTTGTGAGTCTTATTTAGTGTAGTTTGTCCACTGATAAACTCCATTGTCGAAGCTTCAATCAAGAGAAGTTTTGGGCGAGAGCAGGCAGCGTTCAGGCTGTGTGTTTTCCCTGCCAAAGAAAAAAAAAAAAAGGTAGGGAGACATGCAGCTCGTGTGTTGTCTGCTTGAGAGTGAAGCGCGCAGTGTCAGCTCTCGAGGGAGTTGACGGCTGCGATGTGAGCCTTTGCTTCACTCTCAGAAGGCTCTCTTTGAGGAGAGAGCTTTCACTGGTGTTTCTCGCGGTGCCAGCCCCGCTTTCGCCGAGGCGGAGCGGTGGTTGTGCTCGCAGGATTCGCTTTCGGATCTGCTGGAAGGAATGTAAGACGGGCAAGTCCCTATCTTCTTTCTTAGCCACCAGATCCGGCGCCCGCTCTCGGTGGTCGGAAGCCCGCGTTTGCGGTACTTTCTCCCCGATGAGAGGGCGCGACGCGCTGCCTGTCTTTCTCTGAGGAGATTGATGTGGAAAGGCGTCGATGAGCTCGCCAGTTGCACAAGCACCAGTCACACAAGCATATTATGCCTAATATTAACATAAGCAGCATAAATGAAGAGTGGAGCTCGCGCAGTCAGCTCTCGGGGGGCTGATTGTGCTTTTCTCGCTGTTAAGCGCACCGCTCCCGCCAGGCACGCTCCGAGGAGTGTGTCTTTGCATGCGATCTTGCGGTCGCGGTCTCGCTGGTGCTGAGGCACGGCGGCGACCGCGATAGCGGGAATCGCACATGATCTGGCGAACGGGTTGGAGACGGCTCGTCCTATCTTCACCCGTGTTCACTAGATCTAGAGCTCGTTCTCGAGGCTTGGAAACCAGCGCTGCGGTTTCTTCGCCCTCAATAAAATGACATATTTATCTGACTATGTAAAGTTAGATGTACAGGGGCTCTAGGGATGTGATTTCTTGTGTGAGAACACGTGTGTACCGCTCTTCCTCTGAGGAGGTTGAGGCGGTCAGGGGCTGCTGGGCGGAGCAGTCCCAACCGTGTTCCAGCCCCACGTGCCGGGGATGTCACTTTTGTACTCCGCAGACGCTAGAATCAAAGTGGCGCTCCCAGGCCAAAGGCTTCTAGTGGAAAGCAGTTCTACGGACCGTTGGTTTCGCTGGATAGCCTTCATCATAACGTCCTGACGCCTAGGCCTAGGACGTTTTGAGAGCCAGCTCCCTCTGGGGAAGAGTGGTGTACACCGCATTACACGGTGCCGGTCTCTCCTCAGTGCCCTCGGGAGATCGTTCTGCCAACCCTGCCGGTGTTCAAGGGAGCAGCGATCTCCGGCGAGCGCTTCTCTCAGTTACCGCCCGGAAACGTAATGGTGCTGAAAGGCTCGCTACCTCTACGTAGGTCTCTAGAGCAGCTAGTACGGTCATTCCCTGCCGGTCCACCGCTTAAGGGCACCGAGCTAGTGGCTCTAGGCGCACCAGAGGCCAGTCTCGCGAGACTGGTTCCCTTAGGAGGTCACATGGCTATGTGGGAGCACCTGCCAATGTACTTCACGGGGTCCTGCCCCGAGCAGGCTCTGGTCTAGTCTTCCTAGCAGACGATGTGGGTCTGAGGACTGTCTTTTTAGGAGACTTCAGCTACGAGAGTCCTGATGCTGCGGCTCAGGACCTCGGAGGGCAGGCCCCTCTGGGGAAGAGCGGTGTACACCACATTACACGGTGCCCGTCTCTCCTCAGTGCCCTCAGGAGATTGATCTGTCAAACCTGCCGGTGTTCTAGGGCGCAGCGGTCTCCAGCGATCGCTTCTCTCAGTTACCGCCCGGAAACATAGCGGTGCTAAGAGGCTCGCTACCTCCTGGGAAGTTTCCAGAGCAGCTAGTTCGGCCGTCTCCTGCCGGTGCGCCGCTTCAGGGCACCGAGCTAATTGCTCTGATGCAACCAGAGATCAGTCTTGAGAGGCTGATTCCCTTAGTAGACTATATTGCAGCGTGAAAACTACTGCCAAATGTGTCTCAGTGGGTCCTGCACACTGTAGTGAGAGGCCACAGAATCCAGTTCTGGTGGGCCCCAAGCAGGCTCTGGTAATGGAACAGAAGTAGACTCTCTCTGAGGACGGAGACCATCGATGTGGTCCCTCCTTGGGTTGCAGAGTCCGGGTCCTACAGCCGGTACTTCACTGTTCCGAGGAAGGATGAGGTGTTGTGTCCTTTTCTAGATCTGTGCTTTTTGAACCTCTCAGTCAGGGGACTGAAGTTAAGCATGCCTGCACAGGCCAAGTCCGAGGACTGGTGTGTCACGATCAATCAAAAGATGCACTTATCTCCATCCTTCTTCATCTGAAGTTCCTGAGGTTTGCTTTTGGGGGCAAAAGCCTACCAATACGGATCTTCCACTGGCCTTGCACTCTCACCCCACACTTTCACGACTCAACCACATTGACGATTGTTGATATCAGCTCAATCTGAGCAGGTGACGTTTCGGCACCGAGGTGTCGTTCTCGCTCACATGAAAGAGCTGGGGTTAAGACTTAACGCCAAGAAAAGTGTGCTTTCTCCAGTTCAGAGAACCACTTATCTGGGCATGGTGTGGGATTCGACCATGATGCAGGCACGTATGTCACCTGCTCGGATCGAGTCGATCCTCACTGCAGTCACGAGAGTGAGAGAAGGCCGGTCACTCACTGTCAAGCAGTCACGGAGATTGCTGGGTCTGATGGCAGCTGCGTCCAACGTGAATACTATTGGCCTGCTGTACATGAGACCCCTACAGTGGTGGCTCAAGACCAAGGGGTTCTCCCTGAGGGGAAACCCACTTTGCATGCTAAAGGTCACGCGGCGCTGCCTACATGTCTTCGATATGTGGAGAAAGCCTTGGTTCTTGTCCCAGGGCCCGGTGCTGGGAGCTCCTTGTCGCCGCATGATGCTAGCGACGGACGCGTCCCTCACCGGCTGGGGTGCGGTCATGAGTGGCCACCCTGCCTGTGGTCTGTGGAGTGGTCGCCATCTGACATGGCACATCAACTGCCTGGAGATGCTGGCCGTGCTTCGTGCACTTCGTTATTTTTTCCCAGACCTAAGAGGTCACCATTTGTTGGTGTGCACCGACAGCAACAGCGGTGGTCTCTTACATCAACCACCAAGGAGGTCTGCACTCACGCCGTTTATACAACTAGCGTACCAGATCCTTGTGTGGGCCCAGGATGAATTCCTCTCCCTCAGAGCAGTTCACATTCCTGGGCATCTTAATATGGGAGCAGACATCCTGTTGAGGCAGGGGCCGAGGCCCGGAGAATGGCGGCTTCACACTGAGGTGATGAAGCGGAGTTGGAGAAGTTGGCCAGACTCGGGTGGATCTGTTTGCGACTCGAGAGACATCGCACTGTCCCCTCTGGCTTCCTCTGACTCATCCAGCTCCACTGGGGCTGGACGCCATGGTACAGACATGCCCGAGGCTTCATCTGTACATTTTTCCCCCAACTGCTCTGCTCTCGGGAGTTCCTAGAGAGTGCGCCGGGACGGAGTCCAGCTGCTGTTAGTAGCCCCGTTCTGGACGGCCGGGTATGGTTCCTGGGCCTGATTTCTCTTTTTGACAGGACTCCATAGGAGGTTCCTGTCAGGAGAGATCTCCTCTCGCAGGCGGAGGGTGCTCCCCCGCATGGAGCTTAGAGGCTGTAGGTGTTGTCTCTGAGGAGGCACAACTCTTAGCTTCCGGTCTCTCAACCGAGGTTGTAAGACCGTTCTACAATCCAGAGCTCCATCAATGAGGAAACTGTATGCCTTGAAGTGGAAGCTTTTCACTTTTTGGTGCGGAGACCGCCAGCTCGACCCAGTTAACTGCCCGGATGGTACAGTGCTGGAGTTCCTGCAGGCTCTCCGCAGGGTTGACCCACTCCACCCTGAAGGTCTACGTGGCGGCCATGGTGGCCTACCAGTGGGCAGAAACCCTCTGGTTACATGTTTCCTCCATGGTGCGCTGAGGCTGAGGCCTCCGGCCAGAAGAAGCTTATGCTAAGCGGTGATCAGGATGTTATCCTAAGCTTCGAGTCCTCTGATCTCCCCTCTCCTGGGGGTCAAGACGCACTCCTTCTGAAGTTTGGCCATTGGACGGGTTGTCACCGAATTCTGTCAGGCTCCTTCTCTTGCTTTAGCTGTGCTCTTCCACACTAGGCAGAGATCTGAAAGTTTGGTGGCGTGGGCATTCTCGTTCCCCATTCATTCTCGACGCAGCTCGAGTTCCTGAAGAGGAACATCTAAGGTTACGTATGTAACCCTGGTTCCTCGAAGGAACGAGACGCTGCGTCGCAGTGCCACACTTCCGGCATCTCTGTCCGGCGCTTGCTTCATCCTTTGAGGCTGATTACCGGCTTCGCCGCTCATGCCTTTATGCTTCCTGGTCTTTGACGTCACCCGCCTATGACGTCTCGCCCTTCCATTGGACTGATTATACACGTTATTCAGAGACGTCACGCTGGACGCGTTCCCCATTCGTTCTCGATGCAGCGTCTCGTTCCTTCGAGGAACCAGGGTTACATACGTAACCTTAGACGTTTTCCTACAGTATTTAAAAATGCTAAAAACAATTCAATAAAGGCAAAAAAAAGGAACATCTTGTTTACAGCAACAAGAAGTTAATGTTACGTTCATTATGTCAATCATCCGAAATTAGGGAAGGACTCCGGCATTCAGTTTAATTATAGTGATAATTTAGAAAATTCACTCTCACATTTAAATGTGGATTGCACTCATATAATTAGATGCCCTAAAAAATACTTAAACCTACATGGATTTAGCTGGTTTAAGATGGTTTCTCAATTTGACCAGCTAAATTGCACTTGAAATACATTTATTTCATGCTGAGGTTACGTCCACACGAAGCCAGATCTTTCCCTATCCGATATCACCCAAAACTTGGGCTGATGACGTCATAGTTTCAGAAAATATATGGATTCACTGTCCACATGAAAGCGCAAGGGTAGCGTTTTCAGATTTATCAACTCTGGGACCCAGTTTCCAAAAATATCCACTATCCAAAAATGCCGGATCCGTGCGGACGAAATGCATATACGATACAAAATGTATGCTTATACAGCTATCCGCGTCTCTTTAGTATACTAAAAATACATTCATTCATTCAAAATGGGTAATGTCTCATTGTTAACTTGATAGCTCTGTAAGTATATCTCCCACAATGTCTGTTTGAGGATTAACACCAGACTGGAATAAGATAAGACTTAATATGCCCTACAAAACCCTAGAAACAATGCAAATTTAGGATTAGCAGTTAACACCAATTATTTAGGTTTTTTTGGGTCCTAAAACCAATTGTCTTCTTCTGTGCATATGGCTTCTTAGGCCAAGACAAATCTGTGGACACAGACGAGAAGTAGAAAGAGAAGAATAACATTTCATTGCTTGATGAAAAAATTAGAAACAAGCAGACCAAATCTAGTTAGGACGAGAACAAAGTAGGATTTCATTTGTTTATAACTATCATTGTTCAGTCATAGATCAGCACTGACAGAACATTAGAATACTTTCTGACTACATTAGGAGTAAAACATAAACGTATATTGTTAATGTAGTCCTTCTTTTTGTGAAAAACATTAAGGTTCTAAGGAGGTTTTTACTAGAAATACACTATATAAAAAACAAATAAATAAAAATAAAGTAAAAATGTTCCCCAAAGAATCTTTAAGTGAAACGTTCTTAAAAGAACCATTTTCTTTTTAGTGTGAAGAATATTTTAATAATCTGAAGAACGTTTTCTAGAATGGTTCCATAGATGTTAAAGGTTCTTCTTGGAACCAACCAATTGATTATAATAAAGAACTTTTTTTTTACGGAGTCCGGCTGCTGTTAGTAGCCCCGTTCTGGATGGCCGGGTATGGTTCCTGGTTCTGATTTCTCTTTTTGACGGCACTCCATGGGAGGTTCCTGTCAGGAGAGATCTCCTCTCGCAGGCGGAGGGTGCTCCCCCGCATGGAGCTTAGAGGCTGTAGGTGTTGTCTCTGAGGAGGCACAACTCTTAGCTTCCGGTCTCTCAACCGAGGTTGTAAGACCGTTCTCCAATCCAGAGCTCCATCAATGAGGAAACTGTCTGCCTTGAAGTGGAAGCTTTTCCCTTTTTGGTGCGGAGACCGCCAGCTCGACCCAGTTAACTGCCCGGATGGTACAGTGCTGGAGTTCCTGCAGGCTCTCCGCATGGTTGACCCACTCCACCCTGAAGGTCTATGTGGCGGCCATGGTGGCCTACCAGTGGGCAGAAACCCTCTGGTTACATGTTTCCTCCATGGTGCGCTGAGGCTGAGGCCTCCGGCCAGAAGAAGCTTATGCTAAGCGGTGATCAGGATGTTATCCTAAGCCTCGAGTCCTCTGATCTCCCCTCTCCTGGGGGTCAAGACGCACTCCTTCTGAAGTTTGGCCATTGGACGGGTTGTCACCGAATTCTGTCAGGCTCCTTCTCTTGCTTTAGCTGTGCTCTTCCACACTAGGCAGAGATCTGAAAGTTTGGTGGCGTGGGCATTCTCGTTCCCCATTCGTTCTCGACACAGCTCGAGTTCCTGAAGAGGAACGTCTAAGGTTACGTATGTAACCCTGGTTCCTCGAAGGAACGAGACGCTGCGTCGCAGTGCCACACTTCCGGCATCTCTGTCCGGCGCTTGCTTCATCCTTTGAGGCTGATTACCGGCTTCGCCGCTCATGCTTTTATGCTTCCTGGTCTCTGACGTCACCCGCCTATGACGTCTCGCCCTTCCATTGGACTGATTATACACGTTATTCAGAGACGTCACGCTGGACGCGTTCCCCATTCGTTCTCGACGCAGCATCTCGTTCCTTCGAGGAACCAGGGTTACATACGTAACCTTAGACGTTTTCCTACAGTATTTAAAAATGCTAAAAACAATTCAATAAAGGCAAAAAAAGGAACATCTTGTTTACAGCAACAAGAAGTTAATGTTACGTTCATTATGTCAATCATCCGAAATTAGGGAGTGACTCCGGCATTCAGTTTAATTATAGTGATAATTTATAAAATTCACTCTCACATTTAAATGTGGATTGCACTCATATAATTAGATGCCCTAAAAAATACTTAAACCTACATTGATTTAGCTGGTTTAAGATGGTTTCCCAATTTGACCAGCTAAATTGCACTTGAAATACATTTATTTCATGCTGAGGTTACGTCCACACGAAGCCAGATCTTTCCCTATCCAATATCACCCAAGACTTGGGCTGATGACGTCATAGTTTCAGAAAATATATGGATTCACTGTCCACATGAAAGCGCAAGGGTAGCGTTTTCAGATTTATCAACTCTGGGACCCCATTTCAAAAAATATCCACTATCCAAAAATGCCGGATCCGTGCGGACGAAATGCATATACGATACAAAATGTATGCTTATACAGCTATCCGCGCCTCTTTAGTATACTAAAAATACATTCATTCATTCAAAATGGTTGTCTCATTGTTAACTTGATAGCTCTGTACGTATATCTCCCACAATGTCTGTTTGAGGATTAACACCAGACTGGAATAAGATAAGACTTAATATGCCCTACAAAACCCTAGAAACAATGCAAATTTAGGATTAGCAGTTAACACCAATTATTTAGGTTTTTTTTTTTGGGTCCTAAAACCAATTGTCTTCTTCTGTGCATATGGCTTCTTAGGCCAAGACAAATCTGTGGACACAGACGAGAAGTAGAAAGAGAAGAATAACATTTCACTGCTTGATGAAAAAATTAGAAACAAGCAGACCAAATCTAATTAGGACGAGAACAAAGTAGGATTTCATTTGTTTATAACGGTCATTGTTCAGTCTTAGATAAGCACTGACAGAACATTAGAATACTTTCTGACTGCATTAGGAGTAAAACATAAACGTATATTGTTAATGGAGTCCTTCTTTTTGTGAAAAACATTAAGGTCCTAAGGAAGTTTTTACTAGAAATACACTATATAAAAAACAAATAAATAAAAATAAAGTAAAAATGTTCCCCAAAGAATCTTTAAGTGAAACGTTCTTAAAAGAACCATTTTCTTTTTAGTGTGAAGAATATTTTAATAATCTGAAGAACGTTTTCTAGAATGGTTCCATAGATGTTAAAGGTTCTTCTTGGAACCAACCAATTGATTATAATAAAGAACTTTTTTTTTACGGGTGTAAGAAAAAATATCTCCGATGAAGCTGCATCATCACTAGCAATGCAAAGTAGGGCATTTTTTGCCTGCGTGCAGTACCCTATAAATAATAACTAGGTTTCAAGAAAAAGGTCAGAAGTTCTATATCAGTTATTTTTTTCTGCTATACAGTTGATCATTGCTAGGATAATACAATGAAAAGCTGAGGGTGAGCTCAGTAAAAATGGTTAAAAAGAGAGTTTGCTGATACAAATATCTTAAGCTATCCAGCAAAGAAAACATAATGCTAATGTCAGCTTAATTAACGTTTGTTAGGGTGTACCGTCGGTGAAGGTGTAAAATCAATGATGATGGAGAAGAATTTTCAATCCAGTGTGTTTATTTTGGTGCAAAAGTGATTCCCAAGCAAAAATATATACAGTAACAAAAATAAAGCAAAATAAATATAAATATAAATTCATAAGAGTTTCACATGTATTCTGGCTATGCCAATATTCAGGCCCAAAAATACAAGGAGTGAACCCACACTCCAAACACTCCAAACACTCTCCTGAAAAATGGCTACCAGGAGCCCTTTTATAGCGTTAGGCTCCTCCCACTTCAGGAACATACCATGTATAAATAAATGATAATTTTAAAGCAAGATAAAACTATACAAATATATTAAATAAATGGTATTAACATGCAACCTATGCATCACATTATTAATTACAAAATTTTGTCTCCACATTACAAAGAAAAATGTCTGAGAAATGATAGTTTCCCTGATTTCCCCCTGTGATGTCACTGACAATGAAAGTGCCCTTCCAATTGGGCAATTAGCAGCTTTAAAATGGCAGCCGTCGCTGCACATGGGTTTGCCAGTAGAGAGGTGACCCACAATGTGAGTATAACAGTATTTTATGTGTACATGTTAGTTTGTTACCGAGGAAATAAACTGTTAACATTTGTAAAAGAGTTTGGTGTGGTTTCTTTGAAGGTTAAATCATATAACAAAACATTTAGCATTGAGACAAAACAAACAACCAACAAAAGAAAAGAAAATTATATAAAAACATGGAACTAAGCAGAGAGCCTATCGCACCACCTAAATAGAAAAATAACCACACATCTAGTATAGGATGTTAATTTGCCGGCATGTAGATTGTGTGTGTATATTGGTGTAAACTGTTTATGGGGGTACAAGTACTTCAGCAGTTCTTTCAAAATAAAAGTCCTTTTAGTCTTAGGTCACAGGCTCCCTGTGACATTTCCCCCTCCCTCTCCTGACACCTCTTGAGGTGCCCTTGAGAGAAAATCAGCGGTACAATTCTGTGCTCCTTTCCTGTACAGCACCTCAAAATCAAAGGGCTGAATGGCTAGAAACCACCTAGTTATTCGGGCATTAGTGTCCCTCATTTTGCCTAACCAGGCTAGTGCCCGATGGTCAGTCTCTAGCCGAAACTTGCGTCCCAGCAAATAGTATCGCAGAGAGTCTAATGCCCATTTAATGGCAAGGCATTCCTTCTCCACCGTTGAGTACTTTGTCTCTCGGGGAAGGAGCTTCCTACTGATATAGGCAATGGGTTTTAGATGTCCTTGTTCACCCTGCAACAGCACAGCTCCTAGGCCATGCTCTGAAGCATCAGTCTGCACAGTAAACAGTTGCTCAAAGTCAGGACTCTGAAGCAGTGGTTCCTTACATAAAGAGTCCTTCAAATCCTGGAAGGCCTTTTCACAGTCCATAGTCCAATTCACCTTGTTTGGGTGGCCCTTTTTGGTGAGGTTAGTCAGGGCAACTGCCCGGGCTGAAAAGTTTGGTACAAACCTTCGGTACCAGCCAATCAGTCCCAAAAAGGACCGTACCTGCTTTTTGGTCACAGGCCTCTCAGCATTTTTAATGGCTTCAATTTTACCAACTTGTGGTCGGACCACCCCATGTCCCAGTACATACCCCAGGTATTGGGTCTTAGCCTTGGCCAGGCCACACTTTTCTGGGCGGATGGTCAATCCAGCAGTCTTTATCCTCTTTAGCACCTCTTGGAGATGCCCTAGATGTTCCTCCCAGCTCTGGCTAAAGATGATAATATCGTCCAAGTAGGCTGCAGCAAACATTTCCGTGCCTTTGAGAATCTTGTCCATCATTCTCTGAAATGTTGCTGGAGCACCATGAAGCCCAAATGGAAGAACCTGGAACTGAAAGTGTCCAAATGGGGTCTTAAAGGCTGTAAGCTCCTTGCATTCTGGCTTCAATGGAACTTGCCAGTACCCCTTGCAGAGATCGAGAGTGCTGAGGTATTTTGCTCTTCCAAGTCTTTCAACCAGCTCATCTAACCTTGGCATGGGGTAAGGGTCAAACTTACTGACACTATTCAGTTTACGGAAGTCCAGGCAGAACCGGAGAGTGCCATCCTTCTTAGGTACCAGTACAATAGGGCTGCTCCATTCACTGGTGGATGGTTCTATTACCCCCAGACTCTGCATGGTCTTTAGCTCCTCTTTCATCACTGGCAGCAGTCTTTCAGGTACCCGATAGACAGATTGCCGGATGGGTTTGGGGTCGTTCAGAATGATGGAGTGACTGATCAGGTCTGTTCTACCCGGTGACTCCATGAAGGGTTGGTCAGGTAAGCATCCCATCAGCTGCTGTTTCTGTTTCTCAATCAAGTGACTGAGATTTAGTTCGCTCTTGCCTGGATGTCCAGGGATGTATTGCTCTTCTACCTCCTCCTCCTCTGCTACTGCCCTTACAAACATAGCGTTGTCCATCACTGGGGCTGCTGTGCTTTCGGCCATATCTGATGATGGTATACGGGAATGCCATTTCTTTAGCATGTTGATGTGGAATACCTGCAGAGGCTGGCTTCTGGAAGGAATTTCGATTTCGTAGGTCACTGGACCCACTTTCCGCTTTACTTCATAGGGACCTTGCCACTTCGCCAACAACTTGTTTTCCAATGTTGGCAACAGCAAAAGGACCTTATCACCAGGATTGAAACTGCGTGTTCGGGCTGCTTTGTCATACCACTCTTTCTGCTGGGCTTGGGACTGGAGCAAGTTCTTTTGGGCTTGAGCTGTGGTCTTTTGGAGTTGCTCTCTCATCTTGAGGACATAAGTCAGAATGTTTTGCTTACTGGGCTTATGTGTGTCTTCCCAGCTCTCTTTCAGCACATCCAAGGGTCCTCTAACAGGATGGGCATAAAGGAGCTCAAAAGGGGAGAATCCTGTTGAGGCCTGGGGTACTTCCCGATAGGCAAAAAGAAGGAAAGGCAGCCACTTGTCCCAGTCTTTGCCCGTTTCAGAGACAAACTTTTTGAGCATGGCTTTTAGGGTCTGATTAAAACGTTCGACCAGCCCATCAGTCTGAGGGTGATAGGGGGTGGTTCGCACTCTCTTAATCCCTAGCAGTTGATATACCTGGTGTAGGGTATGGCTCATGAAGTTGGGTCCTTGGTCTGTGAGAACCTCCCGTGGTATGCCCACTTGTGAAATAAATCTCAAAAGGGTTGTGGATATCTGTTTGGCAGTGACTTCTCTAAGGGGATAAGCCTCAGGGTACCTTGTAGCATAGTCACAAATTACTAAAATAAATCTGTTCCCTGCCTGACTTCTTTCCAGTGGGCCAACTATATCCACTCCTATTCTTTCAAAGGGAGAGTCAACAACAGGTAATGGAATAAGCGGGGCATAAGCAGGGGTACGACCAACAGCAAGCTGACACTCAGGGCATGTCTTACAGAACTCCTTCACATCGCTGTACATTCTGGGCCAATAAAACCTCTTTGCATTAAGGTTTTCATAAATCCCAAGTGACCTGCCCAGGGAATGGAGTGACCTAGATTTAATACTTCCCTTCTCTGTGTCTGGGGTACAACCAACTGAATCCCGTCTTCCTTACTTTCTCTGTACAAGAGACCATTATTCAGTACAAACCTCTCATCCAAGCAAGCATTCACATCTTTATTTTGTACCTGCTTAAAACAGTCAGCTAAGGTGGAATCTTCATTCTGGAGCTTAGCTAGGTTATTTGGAATGACAATATCTGCATCACTCAAGTCAGGTTCCTCTGGTTTCTCAGCTTGCTCTGCGGTCTCTATCAAGCTTTCCACACACTCTCTACGTAGCTGCAGCCTATCCTCTGCTGTAGGTTTTGGCTCTGTGACAATAACCTCAGAAAAAAAGGCATAGATTGCAGTGTTTTCTCAGTTTCTTGGAATGGTGTGTTTTGTTCTTGCTTCTTAGCCTGAGCCCTTGTTACTATTCCACACCATGCCGTCTCCTGTACCAAATCAACCAACACTGGTAAATCTGTGCCTAGCAAAATGGGGTATGGCAGACTCTGCGCTACTCCAACCTTCATGAGATATGGCTGATTATGCACCTCAATGTAGACTTCAGCTGTTGGCAAATTAGTACTGTCCCCATGAACACAACAAACAGTCACAGTCTCCTCCTCACTCCAGCTATCTCTGGGTACATATTTGGCCTCTACCAGTGTGTGGGCACAACCTGTGTCAACCAAAGCTGGAAGTGGTTTCCCATTCAACAAAACGGTGACAACTGGCTCTAAGTCATGTTTAGGGGTTGCATACTGTAATAGCCGGGGAACATAACAGAGACTAGCTGTCTTAGGCTTTTTCAAGGGGCAATGCGGTCTAGTATGCCCTGGCTCACCACAATTAAAACACACAACTTCATTTTTGACTATGGGTTGAGGTAGGGGAAAAGATGTTGTGGGTTCAATGTATGTAGATTTCAGAATCTTAGCTTGGCTTTTAGAGCTTGACCACACCCCCAAACCCTCAGACTTACCCTTGGTGGCCTCTGGATGCAACACCCGTAGAAACATTATGTTGTCTTTGCTGCTTTTGTTGAACTGGACCCACTTGCAAAACAGATCTTTAATACGGGTGTAGAGCTCTTGGGGTGACTCATGCATAGGGGTATTTAAAGAACGGAACCTTAACCGATAGGTCTCAGTGCTGATCTCATACTTTTTCAGTATGGCTTCCTTCAGCTGGTCATAATCCTGTGTCTGGGAAGAGTTCATGGCCACAAAAGCACTCCTGGCCTTGCATGTAAGCAGGGGTATTAGGCGTATGGCCCAGTCTCCTCTCGGCCATTGGTAAACTTCCGCCAGTCTCTCAAAAGTGGTCAAAAAGTGTTCTATGTCATCTGTGTCCTCAAGCCTGGCCAATCTTGGCTCCTGGCTTTTAACCCTGGCAGCTGTTCCATCACCGTATGTGCCTGAAACTCGGGAACGCTCCATATCGAGCTGCATTTGGGTGACTTGATGACTGAGAACTTTGTAGTGTTGCTCTCGTCTTGCTGTTTCTCGTTCCTGCCGTTCATCTCGCTCTTGCTGATACCGCATGAAGGACTCAAACATCCGTGAAAGAGCCGTCACTGCAGCCTCCCCTCCAGCAGATGGAACCTCAGCAGGTAGCTCACTTGCCTCTGGGTCACCTCCTATGGCACCCTGGTCCACATCCTGAACTGTGCCTTCCACAGGCTGACTCCTTAATTTGGGAGGCATGTCAGAAAAGGCAATCTCCCCCACACGTCACTTGACCGGTACTAATCCCACTTCTGACACCACTTGTTAGGGTGTACCATCGGTGAAGGTGTAAAATCAATGATGATGGAGAAGAATTTTCAATCCAGTGTGTTTATTTTGGTGCAAAAGTGATTCCCAAGCAAAAATATATACAGTAACAAAAATAAAGCAAAATAAATATAAATATAAATTCATAAGAGTTTCACATGTATTCTGGCTATGCCAATATTCAGGCCCAAAAATACAAGGAGTGAACCCACACTCCAAACACTCCAAACACTCCAAACACTCTCCTGAAAAATGGCTACCAGGAGCCCTTTTATAGCGTTAGGCTCCTCCCACTTCAGGAACATACCATGTATAAATAAATGATAATTTTAAAGCAAGATAAAACTATACAAATATATTAAATAAATGGTATTAACATGCAACCTATGCATCACATTATTAATTACAAAATTTTGTCTCCACATTACAAAGAAAAATGTCTGAGAAATGATAGTTTCCCTGATTTCCCCCTGTGATGTCACTGACAATGAAAGTGCCCTTCCAATTGAGCAATTAGCAGCTTTAAAATGGCAGCCGTCGCTGCACATGGGTTTGCCAGTAGAGAGGTGACCCACAATGTGAGTATAACAGTATTTTATGTGTACATGTTAGTTTGTTACCGAGGAAATAAACTGTTAACATTTTTAAAAGAGTTTGGTGTGGTTTCTTTGAAGGTTAAATCATATAACAAAACAAAACATTTAGCATTGAGACAAAACAAACAACCAACAAAAGAAAAGAAAATTATATAAAAACATGGAACTAAGCAGAGAGCCTATCACACCACCTAAACAGAAAAATAACCACACATCTAGTATAGGATGTTAATTTGCCGGCATGTAGATTGTGTGTGTATATTGGTGTAAACTGTTTATGGGGGTACAAGTACTTCAGCAGTTCTTTCAAAATAAAAGTCCTTTTAGTCTTAGGTCACAGGCTCCCTGTGACAACGTTAGTATCACTTAACCGTACAGAAATGACAGTTGACAATGCAGTCTGCATTAAATTATCCCTTCCTTGAGATGGTGCATCAGGCACTCAAGTTGAGAGCTACACTTGTTAGAGGGCAGAGCATCTCTGTGTCTTTTCAGCTGACAATTAGAGAAGACTCGCCATGGAGGAGCCAGAGAGTGATACGGCATGCCAGATGCTGCAAGGCCTCTTGAGAGAGCATGCGTTTTTTTCTGAAACAGCATCTGCTATGTGTGTGTGCATGTGGTAACATCAACTCACTGCTTAGGAAGGAACACACACAAAAAAGGTACTTTCAGGTGGAAATATACTTCAAACCCTCATAGGTATTATTTCATGACTGTGTCATTATTCAAAAACCCTTAAATGGTAATTAAGCTGATCATGAATCTTCATTTCATACAAGATTGCAACTCAGCAATACTGTGCTGTTTTCCCTACGTGGCTATATGCCTGACCTATTTTTATTAGAGGACATTAAGAGTTCTGTGCGCTTATCTTTGACTTTGTTCTTGTGCTTGCAGAAAACAAACTTCTTTGTTTTTATACCATTTCTACTTTTGGGTTTGTCCTAATGCTTGCAAAAAAAAAAAAAAAGAACTTATGTCCCAGCTGAATGTGTTGTTGTTGTTGTTGTTGTTGTTTTCTAATTAACTATGCATGCACTTCAGCACCAAACAACAGTGCCTCAGTTCCAGCATATTAGATTATTTCTTTTCAACACTGCAAGCAAGATTTTCTCATATCTAAATACTGCAGTGAACTGAACTCATTAGCAACCAGATGAATAAAAGGAATTATGATAATACAAATTCTTAAGATAATAATAATTCTTGAGACATGGGACAAAACCAACAACCACAAAAAAAAAGTTAAAAAAAAAGTTAATGAACCCTATCATTTGATTTTAATAATCAAAATAATGACTCAAAACTCCTAAAACCACCGGCCCTCAGACCAAAATCCAGTAATTCCTGTAGATGAAACTAAATACAGTGATGGCACAAATACAGTGTGTGGGTTCACATCAGACACATGATTGGCTCATGTTGCTCATCACCCCAGTTTATCCTGTAAATTGAATGTTTTGGACTTTGAGGAAGTTTTCAGGCGTGATATGAATAACTGCAATAGGAAATAAAGTTAACATCAATAAAGTTCCATGAGGCCATAAATAATACTGTGATAATAGGACAGTCCATTAAGAAAAAGCAAAGAAGCCCCAAGCAATAAAGAACAAGCAATTCCAGTGTCTCGTGCTCGGCAAACAGGCTTTCACGTCAAATAGGATTTAGCTCGCCTAAATCAGCACATTTACAAGGCCAAAAATGATGTCATGCATATTGATAAGGATGAGTCAACATGCAGCATTTCTCCCTGACTGTCATTAAGGAGATCTGTGCTTCCTTCTCTCCTCCCTCCCTACATTTTATCCTATACAGAAGTTGCTTTGAGTCATAGAAACACATTGGATTAAACATAGAATTTTGAAGTAGAAAGACTACAGTATTTTCTTGTAAAAGATTCTCCTATAATCTTTGTTTTATGCACAAAAATATTTTTTTACAGTGCACGGTCAGTTTAGTGGTTATTGTGTAAATTGTGATCTTTTTCACTTTTTTTTTTTTTTTTACATTTTTTACTAGATGCTTTCAAACAGCACATTGGAAAAATGCCGTTAATTAAAAACTCAAAAGAATATGATTTGAATTGATCTCACTTTTATAAATGAGCTGTTTTACATGTGCTGACTATGAAAAGGCCTGACTGGGATATTCATGCACAATCCATTTAAAAAGTCTTTGTAAAGAATATGACATACAGTATGACGGCTGGAAATCACTAAGCATATAAATCTGTTAATTACTTTTCTTTCAAATGCAGATACCATGCATTACATGAATGACTGGAGTCAACTAATAAATCACCATCTAATTATTCATTAGACAAAGAGAGAGACGTCACCATTAATTTGATCTAATTATTAATTAGACAAAGAGAAAGACATACATAGATAGCCTTCATACAGACTTCTGCAATGTTGGTCCATGCGGGGCTTTAATTCAATGTGTAAGTCACATTAAGTGAGTCACAAGACCCATCCTTCCCTGTGATTTTTAATTAGGTGGCTTGTCTGAGGAAAGAATCCAATAGGAAACCTTCCCATGTAATCTCTTTCTGATAAGGATGTTGGGCCTTATCAAATTGATCTTTTGCCCTTGAGATAAGGAGTGTATTTCATTAGGGCATTTATAAAATTCTTTAATGGGCTGATTCTGTGATATGATGAGCATTCCACAGCTAACGAGAATGAAAGCAGATGGCAACCAGGTTAAGAAAGAATATTTCCACAAATGTAAAAAGCAAAACTAAGGACTGAAATGTCCTAAAAAGACTTCATAAAGAGCTAACCTTTATCAATTAAAGCCGAATCTCACAGTTGCAGAAAAATAGAACACAAATATATTATTATTTTCCCATTTAGAATGACTGTCTGTGTCTGTGCATACGGTGTTCAGACACCACTTATCAGACTCAAAAGTGTCAGCAGACTCTAGGTTTTTCATTAGCTAAATTCTAATTCTCCTTTTCTCTTCTTCATAAAAGGGACTGACTGTGTGTGTGTGAAAGCAGATAGCAACTTTAACAAAAGAAATGCATGTGTAATGTATTTCCAAAATACCACAATGATATAGGAAAACAAAGGATATACTGCTATAAAAGAAATTTCATAAAGAAATTTAGCTATAATAGTCTCTCTATCAGTGGTGCTGGTTATACTAAAGGATCATATACAGAAGTTGGTGTGTGTAGCCTATCATACAACTACCTGTGAATCAAAACACAGCTCAGAAAGACTTAAGAAGCTCTGGGTTTATTCTTAATGCAGTTTGACATTTGTCTGTTTATGGGTCAAAGATGTAAGTAAATAAATAATAAGTTTAATACATCTTAAAATTTTTGTTTCTGTAAGAAATGTTGACTATCATACATTTTGACCACGATTTACAAAAGACATTGATATTTCAGTATTAATCAATTAATTTATAGATATTTTTAATATTTTAATATATTTTGCCACTATTCTTCAAACCACTAAATTTTACGCATTTGTCAGCAAGAGGAATTTGTAAGGAAGTGAAAATCCTTCTAAATATAACACAATTTAGTATGCCCACTCATAAATTTGAATAATTACAGGTCAGAATAAGTATGTTGTTTCATTTTTACATAAAGTAAATACATCTATTATGCTGAATGACCATGGTTTTGTTACACAAACTGTTCTAACAAAATTATTCAGTAGAATGAATCAGACCTTTTTACATTTTACATACAAAAGAGGGCGACTACTAAATATGGGTACAATTTCAGGAATATAGAGAGAATAACATTTTGACAGAGAAAGAAGCATTCACACTAAGTAATTAAATGGATGTTGAATTGCATTAATACACAACAGGTAAAAACATCTAATTTGCCCACATGTTGGTTGTTTTCTCCTCCCCTTGGCAGGTGGTATAGAAAAGAGAGTCAAATAACTTAATGTTTCTTACAACAACATGACATGGTTTTATATTACAATAGACAGCAGGCTTTTTCAGAAAATAAAAGCAGAGTTATGCTAAGTGCAATATGTAAAATGGCTTTGGGTAACATTTGTTGGAATCCGGCACTTGCCTGAGAAAGATGCATGCTGGGTAGGAACAGATTAGTAAAGGTAATGTAGCTTGTAAAATGCCAGATATATTGATGGCCTCTTCAGATCTGGCAAGGTAGCACTTGCCAATGAGCTGCACAAAGATGTTTTTAAGACAGGGCTTGAACCATCTAAAAATAGAGAGCCACTGGACAAGAGAGAACAGCCAGTCCGTCAAACAGTACGAGGGGAAGGAATGATTTACTGGCTTCATGGTGTAAATCACACCATACCTCATGGTAGGAAATTAAACTCATTTCATGCTTTGTGAACAGTTGAATAAACTGGATATCATTGGGAGCTACCTGGAGCAAGGGCATGTCAAAGTTGATTAGTATCATAATGACAATAAAAGGTCATATTAAAGCATTCTGATGCAGAATTGGTGGGTACTCTGAAATGTTGAAGAACATTGAGGTCCAAACAACTCTGGACCTCAATGACTTTCACTGTACGGACAAGAAAACCCCACACATTTTTCAAAACCTCTTTTTTTGTGTTCTACAGAAGAAAAACGTCATCAAGAATGACATGAGGGTAAGCAAATGATGACAAAACCTTTTATTTTTGGGTGAACTATCCTTTCAAAAACAAACAAATTCTAGTTTTGATTTCATGAAGTCTGTAGAATGCTGAATGTAATATGTAGAAATGAAATGCCGGATGATTGTACATAGGTCTTTTAAATGTAGCACATCCGCATCATCACATTTTTTAAATGCTGCATTTCTTTGAGTTCAATGTGTTGTATTTTTAACAATTTCTAATATGGCCTTGCCTGGGGCTGATATTATTTCCTGCTGTTCCGGAACAGAATCTTGTTTTTGTTCCTCCTTGTGAACAAACAGTTTCTTTACACCATGCTTTGGTGCTTATGGGTATAACCTAACTCTTGCCAAATGTCAATTAACTGAAAAAACATAATGAGGAAAAATGTTAAAAATGGCCTTTAAACTATCAACTACTGCATTTCATATAAAGAAATTTTGCTGACAAAAAGGTCATAGAGATGTTTAGAGATGTATGGAGCGCAGCTCACACACTGAATTTGCATAACAGTCTCAAACCCATTACGAAATCTGCATGGGGAAACATTTCACCCTCACACAAAATTCCAGATTGCATGCTTTCCTATTGAAATGACTGCATTTCACCACTGAAAATTCACTGAACAATGCAAGCACTGGATCTTTTGTATTGTTGATCTATTGTATTAAATCTGTTGTATTTAACTGATGTGTTCATGTTTTCACCACATGGTCAAGACACCAACTGCTAAAACATTATACTAATGCTCACACAGGGTCGTCTCGTGACTCCCTGTACATTCTACAGTTTAAAGGGTGTTTAGTGATTTGTCACAGGGTCCAGAAAAATGTTCCTGGTTGCCCACCCCCTGACGGTAGCCTTACACTTACATTTACTTGCTGAAAATGGCTGTTAAATTTAAGCAAATTGCAGCTACTGCCAAATAAGTGCCTGTGCTGATCATTGGTGGTTTTTCACTGAAAGTGATGGAACAAACAGGCCCACTTTCAGTGATCACTTTTTGAGGCCCACATTTTTTGCACTGACCAAAGTTAGTATTGTTTCTATTTCAAACAAAGTTCTCCTTTGAGTTGTCTGTTGTAGTTTTTAGTAGTACAGAAAGGGAGAAATGGTGCATTTGCCCCGCAGTGCAAAATAATCCAAGTTCAGCAAAACAAAAGTAGGAAAGCACATTTAGAAGGTTATAATGTTTTAAATATTTGTTATGTAGTATTCATATCACCACCATTTTTTCCCTTTAATTTTTCCTGTCCTAAAACAAGTCTAACAAGTATGTTCAAAAACCCTGAGGAGGCCCAGGATGTCTTTCAAAATGTAGGGCTAGTTTGAGATGAGTGAATATTAAAAAAAAAACACACATTTCAGTCACCACACAACTTACAGTAGATTACAAGTTAGTCAGAATTTAATAGGTGACCACAAGTAGGGTGCTTCAACAACTTGCTTTAGGAACAGTATCAGAAGCACAAAACATTAGTGATTACTAATTTTTCACATGTCACAAAAATAAAATAATAACCTTTTAAAATGTATTTATGATAGCTGACACTATAAGCTAACTGTGATACAGTGTATAAAAAATCCTTTACAGAACAACCTAAGTTTTACAGTTTAAATCTATTGTAATTAACATAAATAAATAGATAAATCCAACAGCCATTTAATGCAGAATTTTGCTGAAGCCACTGCTGACAAACTCTGTTTTGATTCTTTAACATATGCTGACAACCTCTATAATTACACAGGTGGTAAAGTCAAAGACAAGTGAAGAAACAAAGCTCATCAAAAGCTATACCTTTCATTGTGTAAAGCATTAAAAAGTGGTTTTCATCACTAACAGAATGTTGAAAAAGAAACTCACTGAGTACTCACTGAGTTTAGTTATTTAATGCCTTGTGTGTTTATAGTTTCTGTCCCTTCATCTTTTGAATACGCAACCTCTAAAAAGTTGTACAAGTCCCAACTAAAAATAGACCTGTTTTTATCTTATTCAGTAAAAGCTTCTTGCTCTCCAAAGCCAGGGTTTAATGTCATAGTGGCTTTGATGAGGCTTAAACTGGGTTTAGGCAGTACTTAATTACTAATGAGCGCTTTGAAACCTGCTGACTCCCTTGCACTAAAAGGCCATGGTTTGGATCATAGGTGGCATGGTTTTATTGGATTCACCTAGTCATCATATATAGCCTACACGACATATATACTGTATATTTCCATCGAGCAAGCTGTACAGATGTTCATATGACATATTAAGTAAAATTAGGACCTACATCCCTGCTCCAACATTAAAATAATCTGACTGAACTATGTTCAAATCTATGCAATGTATTAAATAAATAATATAATAATATAGTCCATACCTCACAGACTCCATGAAATAACAATTGGAGTATTGTTGCTTTTTAATCCATTTTAGAGGTAATGCATTAGATGTAATGCACATGTTTCTAAACATAGGACCATACAGAGATCTAAGGTTTCTGACACTTGGTTTGTACTAGAATTAACAGCTTTTAACCACAATCAAAACTTCATTATATCCGAAAACTCTTTTCCTTTTTTCAGACAAGAATGGCAAGCATTAAACTACAACTTGGCATACCAACATCTTCCTTCCTTGTTTTCTGCATTCCTCAGCAGGATGAGCAGGACAGTCTGCCAACTCTAAAATTGTCATAAATTGTTGAAAAAACCCCCAACAGAAACAATTATTAAAGATAATCCTAATCCACATGCTCATGATTTAATATGCATTCCCCAAATCACTCACATAATTAATACAGAAAACAAAATGTGAGAGAGGATTATGTTAAGATAGACACAATAGTTCTGCCAGATCAACTCTGTAAATCATTCATGAGGAAAACAAGCCACGCAAGCCATTTTACAGTATTCCAAAATCCGATCAGGGAAAATGGTCTAATAAACTCTCAATATGACAATTGATTTAATCTGTACTGAGGTCTGCTGTGATAAAATCTGCTGTAAGCTATCTTGGTGTGTAAATTTAATTTGGCTTCAGCCATCCTATGATTCTCCTCTCTTTTGTAAAGGGCTGAGTTTAAAAGCACAACACCTTTCCTTGAGACATTGACTCTTCATTTCCGTCCACTGTCCTCATTATGTTTTTCACTTGAATGAAATTTGGCAAGTGTAAAGTTATACCCATGAGCACCAAAGCACTGTGGAGGGAAACTGTTTGCTTACAAGAAGGAACCAGTACAAAATGTTCTGGAACAGCAGGAAATAATATGAGCCCCAGGTAAAGCCAAATTAGTTAAAGCATATGAATAACATGCCAGGTTCAAAAGGAGATTGATATTTTTAAAGAGAGAGTTTATGCAAGAAGAAAAATTCTGTCATAATTCTCTCACCCTCATGTCTTTATTTTTGTCCATACTCAGAACCAGTACCAAAAGAAAGTTTTCACAGTGATGCCATAGAAGAACCATTTATGGTTTCCCAAAGAACCATTCTTTTCTTTTCTTGTGTGAAGAACATTTAAATAATCTGAAGCAACTTCTTCCATTATGAAGAAATCTTTGTGCAGTGGTTTGGATGTTAAAGTGTAAAAGGAAAGTCAATGGGGTCCAACGTTGTTTGGAACCAGATGTTCTTTAAAATATATTTTATGTTCTGCAGAAATAGGAAAATCATACCGGTTTGGAACAACATGAGGCAACACTAATTCCAATCTCTGTGTTTGAATATGCGTATATTATCGAGTCCATTGATATGTCCTATCAAATGTCCTACTTTAATGTAAATCAACAACGCTTTAAAAACCCCAAGTGCTGTTAGTTGCATTCTCAGATTCTATTTGGGTTGATACTGTTGTGATATGTTTTAATTTATGCTACACACAACAGTGAGATCATTAGCATTTTAGCAGCATGGAAGCTGTAACTCAAATTACCCATTGCAGGAAAGTCTATGAAGATACTGGCTAATTGCATTTCCAAAGGCAAGTACTGGAACCGAAAGAGAACCCCCAAACACACACACACACACACCTTTTTTGTCACAATGCATCTTTGCCTCAGAAAATGCTAGCTCAACCAACTGATTTTATGAAAATATGCTATCCACACTGAGACATATCCCTTTTTCTAGGTCAGGGTTATTGCTGTAGACAGACTAGCCTGCATCACAAGAAAATTTTACTCAGGAAAATTTATTCACTACGCTCCGAAACCCAAACAGTTTTACATACATGACAGCACAGGTTCTCTGCTTCAAACACTTGCTTCATGGAGTTGCCATTTATCATTTATGCAAACTCTATAAATGCTAGCTGTACAAAATCACACTTAATTAAGAATATGACTAAACGTTCCATGGCTGCTTCTTTAAACTGTGCCGTAATGTGACAGAAATCACCCACCGAGAGTTTGGAGCACATTCCTGGCAAAGAAAGGGTGCAATAAAATCAACCAATCATCTTTAAAGGTCAATACTGCTGACGCTGTTGCATGTTAGTAGTAGCTAAATCAATACTATGAAAAGGAGGATTGCTGCTAAGAGCAGAAATGGCTTCCTTTTAAAAGATAGAATGTGTCAGTTCTGTTTTATAAATGAAAATGACCTTTTTGAGCTATCTAGGGCATTCTCTTGATAGCTCCCTGCAGAGAATATCAAAATGCAGTTAGATTTTTCACAGTTGTCAACTAAGGGCTTTTTAAAAAATATTCCTGACTTTCCATGTCAAGAAACTTCAGCTTTGTGGAATGCAAGAGCCTTGATAGACATCCTTCTGTGCAGTATTTACAAAAAGACTTTATATTGAAGCATTTAAAAAAAAAAACGTACATTTATTAGTATTATTTTTTTCTTTTATAAAAACTCATCATGAAACCAAATAAAAAGTTCATGAATGGCTGTTGCATGTGAAATTACATTTCAGTTTATAGTTACTGGGGCTACTTTTTATTCCAGTGACTGTTTCTTAGAGTAGATTAATTTTCAAAAATCTATTTCTGTACATACACAAATCCTGTCTGTAAAAAAGCCAGATATTTTCATTGTTATTGCCCACAAATAAAAAGATACATTTCAATAAACACACATTGGCCTTTGTGACAACATGCCCCAGTAGCAATTCATCTCAATATCAACTATAAACATGAAATAAATAGCATTTCCAAAAATGGACCTGTCAGCTCGTATAACTGTCTGGGTTACAGAGACTTTGAAGTTCTAAAATTACTCCAGTGGAGGATGCGGGCAAATGAGGAGTGATGATAGGAATATGTATTTTACCTGATATGTGGAACAAGGATATTTTCACTTGGGAAATTTTCCATGTGAGTGTGTCCGTCTGTTTCCTACCTCTGCATCAGCTCAGTAATTTCAAAACATAAGTCCATAATGGAGCCCACACTGTATCTTTAAAGTATGAAACCTGTCCCCAGGCTTACTGAAAAGACATTTAGATGCAATACAGGACTGTTGTACTGTAGGTGGAGATGGAGATGGCAAATATGTTTTTTTTGTTGTTGTTGTTTTTTTTGTGCTAATCATGCATAGTTAATTGGGTCAAAAATATAAATAATGATGATAACTGAGGAAAGAGAAAAAAATACTTTCAATCCAAAGCAACTCAGAATCTAAAATAAACGTCTACAGGAATTGAACCCATGGTACTGCACAACCAATGTTGTCATTGCTAATTAAATAATAACAATGGCTAAAAATAATTACTAATACTAATATATTAATATAAACCTTTATATGATATTTCTATTTCAATTTTAGTATGTCAGCTTTTATTTATTCTTTCATACATTTGTGTGCATGTGGGTGTGTGTGTATATACTGTATATACATACACACACACACACACACACACACACACACACACACACACACACACACACACACACACACATATACATAAATACACACATAATCTTAAACGTATAAAATTTACAAATTTAGAAATAGAATAAATTGTAGATGAAGTACTAAAAAGATTAAATAAAAATAACCAAAACTTATTAGAAACACAAGGAATAAAAATAATAATAATAATAATTACAAAAATATAATAAAAGATGAGTAAAAAAACACCTTAAGCTGAAACTAAAAACTGAAAATATAAAATAATATGCACAACAGAAACCCATTACACCAAGGTCTTTATGATTAGCTGAGGGAATTTCATGTACATTGGCTGAACACTGTAGTCACCATGAACTTTAGCTTTGTTAGTTTGCCCAAGCCAGGCTGCATTCAGTAGAAAATGAGCTCAATTATGGCTTGTGTCCATCAAACAGCCCCTTTTTCTTCCGTTTTGCAGCCCTGTTTTTACAGTCAGCCATCCTGACTGGCAGAGTGCTTCTCCCCATCCCAGATCGGGCTGATTGATCAACTGACTTGGGACCATCACGTCTCCTTGATATGGCAGAGTGTTTGACTGATGGCATGTTCTGGGGTTGGGTGTGTCAGCATGTGTGTGTGAAAAGGACGGCAGACATTACAACTGAGGCCACATGGGGTTTCTCTGCCACAGGGTTGATTCACTCCATTGAACTATGAAGTGCAGCAATTTAGTTTTACTGTGAATTGATGGCTTGTGAATGAGTACCACATGGGGTCAGTTATGATACATGGACATTTCCACCTCACCTTGGGTTCTTCTTTGGAGTGCTGACGTCTCATTAGCTTGGCTTTACTGGCTCTCACAGTTGTGTTTAATCTACACAGACAGTCTAAAGTCCTTTGGTGAAGCAAAGCTACCATTTGCAAAGCCAGTTTTAATGGAGTTTTAATGACCAAACTTGAGCATAGTTTTTCTGTTGGTTTTCAAGGCTAAATTAGTTCTCTTACGAGAGCACTCTCGTACTGCGTCTCAGCGAAGACGCTACGGGAAAAGTCTCTTTTCACGAAATACTGAAGCAAAAAATTATCCTTAATTTTGTATTTTTGTAAAGCGCATTTGCAGCAGTACACAGCCATAGGCGAGACGGCTCGTTCGCTCATTGGCTTGTTCTGCGGCAACTGCACAGCCTATCGAGCGCAGGCTGATGCAACATCAGACCAATAAGGGCGCTTCGCGCCCTTCTTGCCACTTCCCGCCGAAACGGGTGTGGCCCAACCTATAAAAGGAGCTCGAAAAGGCTGACTCACCTGATTTTTCATCTCTTCAGCGAAGCTCACGCATCGCTGGATCACGAGGAAGCAAGCGCCGTCTGGAAGAGCATATCAGCAGGACGAGCCATCCTGAAGCCGCTGGCATCGCCGCCTTCCACTGCCGTTCCTGCTGCGCTATCCGGCGCCCATATCCTTTACATCCTCATTCTGTTATATCCTGTGTGTGTGTTCGCCCTGCGACGCACATTCACAAAAGAGCTGCGTCTTTTTAAAGATGCCCTCGTGCGGCTCGTGCAGAGCCCCGCTCAGCGAAGGAGATCGTCACATCATCTGCGTCTCCTGTCTGGGTGAGGACCATGCAGCGCTCGCGCTCGCTGACGGCGGATGCCCTCATTGCGAGTTAATGCCTATGGTGACTCTGAGGACTCGCCTGGCATCCTTCTCGAAGCCTGCATCATCCGCTGCTCCGCAGCGCCTACCAGAACTGCCTCCAGCTCGGCCGAGCTCGCTGGTTCCCTCCGCTTCGCCGGCCTCCCCTGCATCGCTTCCCGATGCTCAGCGTCCGCTGCTTGCCGACGCGTCATCTGAGGAAGTGGATCTCAGGCCCGCGTCAGAGGAAGAAGACACGTGCTCTCTGCTTGCTTCGGGCAGTGAGGGTTGGGCGAGCTCCGTGGATCTCGCGCCCGCTGCTCAGAGGCCCAGCAGACAGGGGTATATCGATAAGGAGCTGATGCGTGTACTCTCGCTGGCCATGGCGAGCCTCGGCCTTGAGTGGTCTGCACCAGCGCCCCCTTCACGTTCCCGGCTGGATGGTAGCTATCTTCCGGATGAGCGCTCTTCCTCAAGCTCAAAACACGCCCCTTTTCTTCCTGAGCTTCACGAAGAAGTGGCGAAAGCTTGGGACGCTCCATTCTCGGCGAGAATCCGCTCATCTGTTTCGCCAGCATTCTCCACACTGGACGGTGCTAAGAACAGAGGCTACCTGTCACTTCCGCCGGTGGAACAGGCTATAGCAGCGCACCTTTGCCCGCCCTCTGCTTGGACGGCGGACTAAGGCGGCGTTGCCATCCAAAGCCTGCCGCATGACGTCATAGCTGCTCGCACGGATATTCTCTGCTGCTGGGCAGGCTGCGTCTGCGTTACACACCATGGCTACGCTACAGATTTTCCAGGGCGATCTTCTCCGCAAGCTGGATGAGATGGGACCTGAAGCGATCTGTCTCGCGGATCTGAGGAGTGCTTCGGATCTCTCCCTCCACGATACTAAGTCCGCTGCACAGGCCATGGGACGGGTTATGGCTTCCGCTACGGTGGCTGAGAGGCATTTGTGGCTGACGCTTTCTGACATCAAGGAGTCTGAGCGCGCTGCGTTCCTTGACGTGCCGCTAACTCCTGCCGGCCTCTTCGGATCTTCCGTCAACGAGTTTGTGGAGAGATTCGCCGAGGATCAGAAAGCTTCGCAGGCGTTCAAGCACTTCTTGCCGAAGCGCTCCAGTTCTGCAGCTAGCCGCTCTAGACCGGCCCCACAGAGCTCTCAGTCACGCCCAACGCCTCCTGCTGCGTCATCGCGACAGCGTCAGCAACGCAGCTCGGGACCCCGTTCTCGCTCTACAAGCCGTCGCCCCGCGCCGCGGGAGCCTCGGCAGAGGATTGCGGTGAAGCCAGAAGCCCCGAAAGCATCCTAGCACTGCTGGGAAAGCGCTGGTGTTCGAGTTCCGCTGCGGCCGAGCTCTCACCCAAGCGCGCCGCTGTTGCAGTTCCAAGAGTTGTGACTGCCTCAGTTTCTTCTGCAATGCGCAAGTCTGCACGAGTGCCCACTTGCCTGCACACAAAAGCCGTTATCACGGCTACCCAGATGTTTCACAAAAAGAGTGTTTTTTCTGGTGTTCCGGCCATGGCCGATGGTGCTATAAATGTTGTGACGATGCCCACTCCTCAGTGCCCATCTCCACATGTAAGCACAGCCCTGCACACAGGGCCTGCGCCCATAATGTCGACTCAAGTCGGTCGCGCACACTGCATAGTAAACGTGCCCACCCCTCAGTGCCCACAATTACTATGTCACACGCGTCATGTGGTTTCTGTAAAAACGAAACCCGTGCACGCTCGTCCGGCCACGGCCTATGATGCTATAAATGCAGTGACGATGCCCACTACCCAGTGCCCATCTCCACATGTAAGCACAGCCCTGCACACAGGGCTAGCGCACATAAGATCGACACAGATCGGTCGAGCGTGCCGCATAGTAAACGTGCCCACTTCCCAGTGCCCACATACACTATGTCACATACGGCGCGGGGCTTCTGTAAAAACGAGGCCCGTGCACGTACATTCTGCACAGGCAGACAGCGAGTTGAAAGTGGTAAAAGTGCACACATGCAGCCCACGGTTACTCGCAGATATATCGAGTCCCACGGGACCAGCTCAGCCTCCCCCCAGTCAGTTAAGCGCCGGAACGGGGTCGAGGAAGAGCGATCTGCCCGCTGTGCTCAGCGCGTCAAGGGGTTTCGGATTGGGTGCTAGGCATTATAAAGAAAGGCTACTCGCTACAGTTTTCTCGACGCCCACCGCGCTTTTCAGCGCGCGTCGAAACTACGGTCAAAACAGAAGTAGCACACATACTTCGGGCCGAAATATCAAAACTGATGAGCAAAGGGGCTGTAGAGCCTGTGTCTCAAGCTCAAAGCGAGGGGGGGCTGTACAGCAGATACTTTCTGGTGCCCAAGAGAGACGGGGGTCTCAGGCCCATACTGGATCTAAGACAGCTGAACAAGGCATTGATGAAACGCAGTTTCAAAATGCTCACGACCAGGAAGCTCCTCGCGCAGATTCGCAGAGGGGACTGGTTCATGTCAATAGATCTGAAGGACGCGTATTTTCAAATACAGATAGCGTCAAACCACAGGCGATATTTGAGATTCGCCTTCGAGGGCCAGGCATACCAGTTTACAGTCCTGCCATTCGGCTTGTCCGTAGCTCCTCGTACGTTTACGAGGTGCATGGATGCAGCGCTCGCTCCTCTCAGACTCATACGAGTGCTGAATTATTTGGACGACTGGCTGGTTCTGGCCCGATCACGAGCAGAGCTCGTGGACCACAGGGCCGTTTTACTCGATCACCTCGAGAAGCTCGGCCTCACTGTCAATTGGGCGAAGAGTTCGCTGAACCCCAGTCAGACGATCCTGTTTCTGGGTATAGTTCTGAACTCGTGTTCCATGACGGCGCGGCTGTCACCACAGCGCGCGATGGGCATTCAGCACGCAGCGAGTTATTTCCACTGCGGCGCGACCGTGTCGCTCAAACACTGTGAAAAGATGCTGGGTCTCATGGCCTGGGCCTGCTTCGCATGCGCCCCCTGCAGTTCTGGCTGAAGGCTTGGGTGCCGCGCAGAGCGTGGGCGTCTGGCCGGCTGCATTTCAAGGTCGATCAGAGCTGTGTTGCGGCTCTAGCACCTTGGACAGCGAACGGCTGGTACCGATCAAGTGTAAGCCTGGGGACTTCCCCGAGTGTGAAAATGGTGTCGACGGACGCCTCCACTTCGGGATGGGGAGCGCTGCTCGAAGGCAGACCGTCCTTTGGCCTATGGTCAGAACGGGAAAAGCTCCATCATATCAACTGTCTGGAAATGCTGGCAGTGGAGAACGCGCTGACGGGCTTTTGTCCCCATATCAAGGATCACCACGTCGTAGTCCGTTCGGACAACATGTCTGTGGTGTCCTACATAAATCGCCAGGGCGGTCTCGGGTCCCGAAACCTGTGCAGGCTGACGGAACGCCTCCTGGTTTGGGCTCAGCGCAACGTGCGCTCGCTGAGAGCAGTGCATGTGCCTGGACTGCAGAATCTGGGTCCAGACAGGCTGTCCAGAGGCAATGTTCCTACGGGCGAATGGTGTCTACACCCGCAAACAGTCCGGCTGTTGTGGGAGAGATTTGGCATGGCGGAGGTGGACCTCTTTGCGTCCCACGAAAACGCTCACTGCCCGCGTTCTTTTCCAAGAACGAAAGCACGCTGTCACGGAGATGGCCGTGCTGCCCGCTTTATGCGTTCCCTCCCATCTCCCTCCTTCCGCAGGTGATAGAACGGGTGAGAGAAACGAGATGTTCAATACTGCTTGTAGCACCTCTTTGGAAGAACCAACCATGGTTCCCAGATTTGATGCAGTTAGCAGATGTCGCCCCGTGGCCGGTACCGTTGAGGAGGGACCTCCTCTCGCAGGCCAGGGGCTCGATTTGGCACCCTCAACCGGAGTTGTGGTCCCTCCATGTGTGGGCACTCAACGGTTACCTGCTGATCTCGCAGTGGGAGTGCTAAATACCATCACTCAGGCTAGAGCTCCGTCGACATGACGTCTGTATGCCTCGAAGTGGTCGGTGTTCTCCAGCTGGTGCACAGCTCGAGGTTATTCACCCCTTAGTTGTGAGGTGACGGAGGTCCTCTCCTTCCTACAGGAGCTGTTGGATAAGGACAGAGCCCCATCCATGCTCTCCAAAGTTTATGTGGCGGCCATCGCGGCATTTTCTGAAACGGCGTCCGGTCAGTCAATAGGAAGGAACGATTTAGTCATCCGGTTCCTCAGAGGAGCTAGGAGGCTGAATCCTCCCAGACCTCCGTCAGTCCCTATGTGGAACCTCGCGGCGGTTTTGGAGGCCTTGAAGGGTCCCCCTTTTGAGCCTATCCAATCGGTTAGCCTTCAGCATCTGTCGTTCAAGACAGTATTCTTGTTGGCTCTCGCTTCTGTGAAGCGTGTGGGTGATTTGCACGCGCTCTCGGTGAGCCAGTCGTGCTTGGAGTTTGGGCCCAATGACTCAAGAGTCATACTCAAACCTAGGCACGGTTATGTGCCGAAATCCCTCAACACAACGTTTCGGGCTCAGGTTATTGCCCTGTCTGCCCTGCCGGTGTCAGGGGAGGATGGAGACTCGAGTCTTCTTTGCCCTCTCAGGGTTTTAAGAGCTTATGTGTCTCGCTCTGCTGCCTTTCGGCAGACGGAGCAGCTGTTTGTCTCGTTCGGTGGACGTTCCAAGGGAATGGCTGTTTCGAGACAGACTCTATCCAGATGGATAGTTGACGCCATAGCGTTAGCTTATGCTTCCAGGGGCCTTCAGTGCCCGTTGGGCGTCAGAGCACACTCCACAAGAGGCGTCGCCTCGTCGTGGGTGTGGTCTACTGGGATCTCCTTGCAGGATATATGTATGGCGGCAGGTTGGGCCTCGCCGTCTACATTTATCAGGTTCTATAACCTGGAGGTTCCCGCCTTGCAAGCAAGGCTGCTGTCGGTATAGTCGAATCAGGGCCCTGAGGGGAATTCTGAGTTCACGAGCGCTATGCGCTGCCGACTGTTATATGGGCAGTATTGCGTAAGACCCGCATTGCCACATTGGTCAGGCCTTGCCTCGGCTGTGTGATGTCATATTGCCGCATCTACGGATGCTGCTAGATATGGGACGGAGGGCTTCCCCCTTTCTGTCCTGGACTCTCTGGGAGTCCCTCAGGTGACTGTGCACTGTAAATCCTGGGCGTTGCTTCAGGTTTATTGGTGTGTGATCCCTGCGCGCACGGCGTTTTACATTGGGTTCCCATAGCGTCTTAGCTAAGACGCAGTACGAGAGAGCTCTCGTAAGAGAACGTACTCGGTTACTAAACGTAACCTCGGTTCTCTCTAGAAGAGCGAACGAGTACTGCGTTCTCTGCCGTGCGTACAATTCACTCTGGTTTGATGAAATAAACCAGGTGAGTCAGCCTTTTCGAGCTCCTTTTATAGGTTGGGCCACACCCGTTTCGGCGGGAAGTGGAAAAGGGCGCGAAGCGCCCTTATTGGTCTGATGTTGCATCAGCCTGCGCTCGATAGGCTGTGCAGTTGCCGCAGAACAAGCCAATGAGCGAACGAGCCGTCTCGTCTATGGCTGTGTACTGCTGCAAATGCGCTTTACAAAAATACAAAATTAAGGATAATTTTTTGCTTCAGTATTTCGTGAAAAGAGACTTTTCCCGTAGCGTCTTAGCTAAGACGCAGTACTCGTTCGCTCTTCTAGAGAGAACCGAGGTTACGTTAAGTAACCGAGTACGTTTTCTCATCTGTTTTCTTGGTTTAAGTTTAAGCTCTTTATCCTTTGTGGATCTTTTGAGTGAAAAAACTAAGATCTTGCTGCAGCAAATCAATACTACTTTGGAAAATCATCAAATTAAAGTGGTCTTCTTCTGCTTGATACCAACGGCTGAGAAATTCTGTTCCGCATTCAATTTATTAATTGAATGATTGTAACCTCATGACTATGCTGTAAAACATTAAATGTCATGTGCAAAACAATGCTGCAATTGTTTCATAGGACAAATATTTACATCAAGAAATAATCATGACTCCCAGATCACACTGAATGAGACTTAAACTCTTCTGATGGCTTTTGTAAGTCACCATTACACGATTCATATTCTTCTGTTAGTGTAAAACTGCTTCATGTCTTCGTCATTGAATGACATGAAACAGTAGTGTCTTGTTTTGATTATCCCTGTACGGTTATGAGATGTCAAGTTGCAGTAACTTACACTTGAAAGAAATTTACGGTCAAACAGAGATTTCTGTTTATCGAACCATTCATCACTTGTCCCGCTGTGAATACATTAACAGTCCATTGTGGTTAGAGGCCATTTATATTATATATTGTGTAGATACTTGCACAATGATTGTTACTAAAAAGAAATGCTCAATTCATCAAATTAGTGAAGCACCAATACTAAAATTTGAACAAATACTGTTGAAATATTTTTTTGGCTGCTCTTAAAATTACTTTAATAACTAAAAACAATCAAATATTAATTGAGAATATGTGGTAAAAAGTATATAAAATATATATATATTATGCATCCCTTATCTCTGTACATGCTTTTTTCTACATGAAGAAAATCCATTGTGATCACTGGCTGTCAAGTTCAGCTGCAAGTTTGTTTGATTTGGTTTATGAAACAACAAACCCAGTTCCCTTTTATGCTATCCAACAACTACCACTTAACTATACCATCTTGGATAATATAAGCAACTGCTAAATAGTTTTTTAAAAATGCTGTCTTGTTCCATTAGTCATGTCTCATCCCACCTCATCACACCAAGTAAGCCAAGACTACATTACTGCTCTCTCTCAAAAAAAAAAAAGCTGAATAACACTTCTGAATACAAGAATAACTGTGCCGTATATGTGAATAACTGTGATCTCTGCATTCTATGCAAGGATGTGTGGCATGCATATTTGATATTTTCTCACTCAAACATCCTTTAAATGCAATTGAAGTGTTTGTACAGTTCCACTGGAAAGAAGAGCTGGGAAGAAATGGATTTAAACATCTGATGAGTCATAGAGTACTTCAGATTTTTCTCTGTGCTTAAGTGAATCATCTGAGTGTTTTGAAGCTTAATTTTAGCCTGAATAGTTTAACTTAAAATGATTGGCTGTCTTAGGGATATTTTAGTGCTATGCTTTCTGTAATATCCTAATGCCTGCAGCTTTAATGATAAAACAGAATGCAGATGTAAAAATATTAATTGCTATCCAAATGTTACTGTATACCAATCGATACATTTCAAAGAAGCTTTCATCTCTGGAAGAGAAAGCACATGAAGAGGATTTAATGTAAAGAGTTATTATGGCAGGCAAGCTTTGTGACCGTGACCAATGTAGATAAATATTGAGCACATTTGTCTCAAACACAAACTGCCCTTATGAATACTGATGATGCCGGCCAAATGTGAATTATTCTTAAACAGAGGGTTTTTCCTCTGTTCCAGATAACACGCCTCCGCCACAAAGTCCTAGAGAAAGTGTTGAGTAGCACAATGATAGGCCGCCATCTGTCGTTTTCTCATTAAAGTGAGGAATATGTTAATGCATCTTCCCAGTCTTGCAGAGCTGCTAAGTCAAGGACAAAATTAGATCGCATGCAACATTGTTATCCATATGTCAAGTATTTCTCTTTTTATTGGCTGATTGAAGCTTTATCTCCTATTCCTTAGTTTGTAAAAAGGTAAAATGGGGAGTGGGACAATAAAGAATAACTAATTGGTTAAGTAAAACAGCATTAATTTTACAGAAATTTACATAGATCACACTCTATAAGAATGGCACACTTACTCTCTCACACCACTGATGATTGTTAAGCCTGTAGTGTTCCTGTGTTCTCCTTGTTCCTTGTTTTCTGACCCTGGACTAGTGATGCAAACTCTGATTAATTTCGGAGAACCGGTTCTTTTTGGACAGATCGGCTTATCAAACCGGTTCAAAAAGCAGATTCGTCGGTTCCTGACATCATCAAGCAATAAAGTCTCTACACATTCCTTTTCTAACAACTCAGTGCAATGTTGTATCAATGAAAAATTCAAATAAGTCATTTGTATCAACACATACTGAAAAAAAAAGGTATTTGTGTGAAAGCATATTGCTAATTATTATCATATAAGCAACTTAAATTAATGATGTTTGTGGTCACAGTTTAATTCACGGATCCTTTATGTCAGATACGACTGACTGAGCAATATTGACTTGGATAAGATTCCAAAAAGTTTCACTCCAACAGCACACATTACAGACATTGATACACAAACGCGGATATGTTCTACATGACTACAGTAAAAAGAATGAATAGACCAGTCATAAACTCTTTGATTTCGCTTAAGCAATTTTAAACATAATATGGATGCACAATAAACTATTGTAAAGTTTATTCATCACATTTGACAGAAAGGCTTTTGTAGGTTTTAATAAAAATGTAAATTAATAACAGTCATAATAAGCATATTTCCAGTGCATATCCTGTTTTTGCACCACTGTTTCCATTACACATCTCAGGCTTACACAGTATCGTCAACTCACTCATCAGAATCTTCGGTAATCCTCAGCAAACTTCAACACAGCTCAGTCATTTCTTGTTAAGTCCTCGGCAATCATCAGGAAACTTTCGACAGTTGGTTGAACCGGCTCAGTCGGTCCTTTTTAAGTAGGACATGATACTTCGGCTGTGCATCCTGCGTCATCAACCCAGAAATAAAGTTAGATTCAGTTCAATTTGTGAACCGACTCAATCGATTACTTCCTGAGAACAGGCTCAAAGGAACGATTTGTTAAAGAAACAAACATCACTACCCTGCTGGACTGTTTCCATGTTTTTTGATTGTTTGCTGCCTACCCTGACTATTGCCTGTGTGCAGAGGTGGAAAGAGTACAAAAATATTCTACTCAAGTAAAAGTACCATTACATTAATGAAATTTTACTTAAGTACAAGTAAAGGTACCAGTCTAAAAATCAACTCAAGTAAAAGTAAAAAGAAGCTCATTTAAAATTTACTCAGAGTAAAAATTACTTAGTTACATTTTAACAGTGGGAGGGAGTCAAAATGGGACAGGCCAAGAGTGTCAAACTCAGTTCCTGGAGGGCCACAGTCCTGCACAGTTTAGATATAACCCTAATTAAACACACCTGATCCAGCTAATCTAATCATTTAGGTTTATTTGAAAACTACATGATATGTGTGCTGGAGCAGGGTTAGAACTAAACTCTGCAGGGCTACGGCCCTCCAGGAACTGAGTTTGACAGCCCTGGGATAGATCTATTAATCTCAAACTAGTTGTTTTTAATTAAAGGAATCAGTTATTTAGAATAATAAAACATTTGGGCTGTTACCAGGCAAATCAGTATCAACAAACTCATCTTTTAATGCAGAGGAAATGCAGAAGATTCATTGGAAGTGGCATTTAGATGTATTACACTGTTTAGTGCAGGACAAGAATGCATTTAACCTGCAGTTACCAATGCATGAATAATGTTTTGAAATACAAGACATAAAATGTTGAATACTCATTTGAAATGATAAGAAATTAATTATTTAAAAAAAATCAAAAGATACTTTAAATGTGAAATTAAAATGGCCAGTATGTGTCAGCAAGTCACTGTTAATAAGTGTCATTGCGATTGAACCGAATCATTTAAACGGTTGATTCATTCAGGAACGAAACACTGTCACGTTGCTCAGAGACGCAAAACTGTGCTTTGGTGGCTGTGTTTGGAATTATTTTCTGTTGTAGAAATAGAGCTAAAAAAGGCAATATAATGTCTAAAACCCAAGTCTCTTAATTAACTTGTTTACTGAACTGTTATATATATGTATGTATATATTCATGATGATTTTTGGAGGAAAAGATGGCATTCTTTGTGTGATTTTGATTTAATATATGAAATTATATAAATATGTGAATTTTCTGCCCCTATATCTTCAATTTTGTGATCATTCTAAATGCATTTTAGGAGACTGAATCACACAGTGAAAGAACGCACTATAAATGCGCGTGCACATCATTAAAACAAAAATAGCACACTCCTCACCACTGTCTTTTTGGCTAATTTGTGCAAAACCTCTTGCTAAAATGTCAAAGCTTCATTTTAACCACCAATGCAGCGATGCAATTATGCTTACCTCTACATTCTTGCGAAGGGTTGATGTCTTGTCGAGATTTTATAAGCTGCTAGTTTGGTCTTCCTAGGCAAGTACAGCTTACACTGCATAATAGAGCATACATATGGCCAGGGGTTCACTTCATTTCCTTCGAGTTCAACTTCAGAATATGACGGGGTTTCGTTTTCTGCGGTGTCTGCACCACTAACGCCTGTTTTGTCCGTCTGCATCTTTCTTGTGATTTTAGCGCCAGTTTGCCCTCCTGCTCATTATTTACTGCCGTAGTTTCCAGGGAGCGATTTATTTTTTTATTTTTTTTATTTTTTTTACTCAGTAATTAATGTGTTTTAAAATGTAGCGAAGTACAATACTTCAATCAAAATATACTTAAGTAAAAGTAAAATTACAGATTTAAAAAATTACTTTAAAAAGTATTAGTACACAAAAAAGCTACTCAATTACAGTAACGCGAGTAAATGTAATTCGTTACTTTCCACCTCTGCCTGTGTGATTACCCTTCTGCCTGTGCCTTGGATATTACGGTTTGCTAGTGTTTGGAGCCTGCCTGTCTGACCACACTTTTAATAAAGCTTTGCTTTTGGATCCTCTACTCTGTTATATATATACAGTGGGTACGGAAAGTATTCAGACCCCCTTAAATTTTTCACTCTTTGTTATATTGCAGCCATTTGCTAAAATCATTTAAGTTCATTTTATTTTTCTCATTAATGTACACATAGCACCCCATATTGACAGAAAAACACAGAATTGTTGACATTTTTGCAGATTTATTATAAAAGAAAAACTGAAATATCACATGGTCCTAAGTATTCAGACAATTTTCTGTGACACTCATATATTTAACTCAGGTGCTGTCCTTTTCTTCTGATCATCCTTGAGATGGTTCTACACCTTCACTAGAGTCCAGCTGTGTTTGATTATACTGATTGGACTTAGGATTAGGAAAGCCACACACCTGTCTATATAAGACCTTACATCTCACAGTGCATGTCAGAGCAAATGAGAATCATGAGGTCAAAGGAACTGCCTGAAGAGCTCAGAGACAGAATTGTGGCAAGGCTTACAAAACTATTTTTGCTGCACTTAAGGTTCCTAAGAGCACAGTGGCCTCCATAATCCTTAAATGGAAAACATTTGGGACGACCAGAACCCTTCCTAGAGCTGGCCGTCCGGCCAAACTGAGCTATCGGGGGAGAAGAGCCTTGGTGAGAGAGGTAAAGAAGAACCCAAAGATCACTGTGGCTGAGCTCCAGAGATGCAGTCGGGAGGTGGAAGAAAGTTGTAGAAAGACACCCATCACTTCAGCCCTCCACCAGTCGGGGCTTTATGGCAGAGTGGCCCGACGGAAGCCTCTCCTCAGTCCAAGACACATGAAAGCCCCCATGGAGTTTGCTAAAAAAAAAACACCTGAAGTTTTTCTGGTCTGATAAGACCAAGATAGAACTTTTTGGCCTTAATTCTAAGCGGTATGTGTGGAGAAAACCAGGCACTGCTCATCACCTGTCCAATACAGTCCCAACAGTGAAGCATGGTGGTGGCAGCATCATGCTGTGGGGGTGTTTTTCAGCTGCAGTGATAGGACGACTGGTTGCAATTGAGGGAAAGGTGAATGCCGCAAAGTACATGGATATCCTGGACGAAAACCTTCTCCAGAGTGCTCAGGACCTCAGACTGGGCCGAAGGTTCACTTTCCAACAAGACAATGACCATAAGCACACAGCTAAAATAATGAAGGAGTGGCTTTGCAACAACTCTGTGACTGTTCTTGAATGGCCCAGCCAGAGCCCTGACTTAAACCCAATTGAGCATTTCTAGAGAGACCTGGCTGTCCACCAATGTTTACCATCCAACCTGACAGAACTGGAGAGGATCTGCAAGGAGGAATGGCAGAGGATCTCCAAATCCAGGTGTGAAAAACTTGCTTCATCTTTCCCAAAAAGACTCATGGCTATATTAGATCAAATGGGTGTTACTACTAAATACTGAGCAATGGGTCTGAATACTTAGGACCATGTGATATTTCCGTTTTTCATTTTTAATAAATGTGCAAAAATGTCAACAATTCTGTGTTTTTCTGTCAATATGGAGTGCTGTGTGTACATTAATGAGGAAAAAAATGAACTTGGTGGCTGTAATATAACAAAGAGTGAAACATTTAAGGGGGTCTGAATACCTTCCGTACCCACTGTGTGTGTGTATATATATATATATATATATATATGTGTGTGTATATGTATGTCTTTGTTAATGTTAGTTAATAAAACTTACAACTGTTCAGTGTTAGTTCACGTCAACTAAGGTGCATTAAAGCTTTTTCATAAGAAATTTGCTCATTTGGCATTCTTTCTAAGCCATCAGAACTTTCTAGCTCTAAATCTTTGATGATGCTTTGAGAAAAATCTAGTCTTCAAATCAGATAAAAGATTCAAATGTGTTATTTATTTATTTTATTTTTTAATTGTTGTTTTTTTTGGCTAAGTGGCCTCAAATCAACAGCTCTTGAAATCACAGCTTTCCTGAGTGCATCAATAATACAGGACAACCCACTGTTTGGTCTAATATGAAGACATAAGACTGCAACAGAACTATCCTATCAGTTGCTTTACGTCAAGTGTGATTTATGCATTTGGTACTTTGACCATTACAGTCTATACTGTAGTTTTGTTTTTGTTTTTTAGTGTCTTATTGAACAGGATGATCTGTTTTTCTTTTGCAGACTATTCTTCATAACTTCAGCATTATGACATTCAGACATTTTGTTATTTCACACAGAAAACCGTTCACTCCTTTCATAGGGATCACAAAAATTATAATTGTACTCATGCAACAAAAGTGCTTGTCAGAAGCAGCGCAAATAAGAAGTCATTTATTACAGCAAAATAAAAACACAGACTAGTGCATTAATTAAGATTATAAATAAACATCTCTGAATGTCATGAACACAGATGCTGAAAATGCCATATGTTGAGATTCTATCATATTTGACTGGTTTTAGTAATAGTTCAATAACCAATCTCAATACATGCATAATTTTGTCGAGCAAAACATTTGGTGACGTGACATACAGCCAAGTATGGTGACCCATACTCAGAATTTGTTCTCTGCATTTAACCCATCAAAGTGCACGTTCACAGCAGTAAAACAACAGGGAAAGTATATGGAATTAAAATGCAGTATAGTGCCCTGGTATTAAATTTATGTGGCCAATAAAAGTTCATACATGGTATGTTTCTCTCATTTCATTTACTTTTGATAAAAAAAGCTTAATATACACTACCACGAAAATCAATGAATAGTTAAACATGCATTTTTACTATTAGCAATTTTTTATTGTGTAGGAAAATGCTAAGCACATTAAAGATGGAATCCTTTGTTCTTGTCTAAGTGAAACTGGGCCTAATTGCATTGATGCCATTCTCTCTAAAGGGAAGGGATAAATCAACTGAAGAGTCACATGCTTGTCTTTTACGAGACAATTCAGTCTTGCATTATTGCATGCATGGCACCATAAACAGGCCATCATCCCTGCACACATTATGCTCCCTATCGCCCTGTAAATCTAGGAATTAGTGTATGCAAGAAATAATGCATCTAATACCTCCTGCTGCATACTATTCATCTCTAGGAAATATATAAATCTATTTGGGAAGGTGAATTCAAACAGGATGGTTGCTTGGTTACTTAGCAGCCATTTATAGATACACACGTCCATTGGCTCTGACTATAAAACACTTTATGTAAAACTAAATTTCAGATATCGTCTCCCACAAGAAGGAAAGCCATGTGTTGGAGAAGATATTACAAAGAGGGAAGTCTTGAGGCTGCGGCAAACCTAATCCAGTTTGTTCCACCAGTAAAAGAGAAGCTATTCTGTACCACAGCCATCAGCTAGGGAACTGCTTGATAAACACATGTGTGTTGCTTCTCTTTTGCATTGTAAGTAGTGGTCCCATGAGTGTGGGTTTATGGGAAAATGTGGCCAAGTCCCACTTTGGTAACTCACGGTTTTGACAGCGGCTCATTTAAGCTAAATGCATACAGTTAAGATGTTTAAGTGGAAATGGAGCTCGACTACAGAAGCTGTGTCTAAATTACCCAAGTGCCACCAAACTATATTTCACAGACGGTGCAGTTAAAAAAAGGTGACAACCAAATGTCATCATGAAGGTGATCCTATGTGAGTCGCAAGCTTATTTAATATCCATTTTCAGAAGCTCATATTGTAAACCAAAATCTCTCCTAAACATAATGACAATAATAACAGATCACAAACAATTTAAAATGCATTCAGCCATCGAAAACATATCTTTGCATTGAGAATATAATCAAATTTGCCAGCTATATTTGGTTGATGCTTCAAATAACAATTTGTTTTATTACTGGTCAGGGAAAAATATCAATAAAAAAAGTGACGGCCTGAGCCCTAGCCTAGCCAATTTTGGCCTAGTTTTAACAGAAGATGGGTTATGTTCTTTGGAACTGTTGATACTGGATTCCCTTGGCCATTTGTTGTTTTGTTTGTCTTGCAGCTTGATGCTTAAGGGTAGTCTAGTACCTGTACTCAAGTGTGAGTTTTAATATGAACAGCAAACTCATTTGTCCTCCACTGTCTGATCTTGTTGTATCACACTTTCATACTGTAAAGTGCAATTTCTGCATCAGCCTGTGCAATATTGAATGGAGACAAGGCATTTCAATACCTTACAAAAGGATATATGTAAGACCAATTTTTTTTTCAGGGGCCAGCTGCATCAACCTAGCCACTATGTTGAGACTGTGCCTTAAGAACCAGTTTGACCAATTAGCAGTTAGACATGAGGTCACCAGTTTTACTTTTCCATTCAAATTAGACCAGTCTACATTTTTGTAACTGATATAAAAAATGTAAGAGCAAACTAGAAGTAAAAAATTACATGATTAACTTTTAAAGACTAGTCTAAGCAGTTTATGCAACCAGCCCCAGTATTCACATTAAATGAGCATATGAATAGAGAGATTTTATTAATGACAGAATTTGTATTTTTGGGTAAACCTTCCATTTAAACCAAGATAATTTATTAAAAGTAAAATCTGAATAATTAATGACATTAATTACTTATGTAACTTTTTTTTACTATTTATTAACAATCAGTTCATACAATCAATAGTTTCAGAATCTAAATGTAATATCTTAATGTAATATAAGTATTTGATAAGTAATGTATGTATTTTATACTGTTGTGGTGAGTTTTTTCTTTCCCGCCCGATGTGAGCTGCACATTGCAGTTTCATCCTTCAGACAGCGAGCATCATGGAGCCAGTGGAGGATGGCTGACTTATTAGCCTCAGTGTGGAATGGTCCTCCTAACAGCACATGGGCTTATCATTTTCCATTACATGGTACAGGCACTACCTGTGCTCCCTTCAATGAAGAGGTCATTAAAGTATTCCTATTAATCTGTTCCCCCATGAGGCCTTACCAATGTGCTCATATTCATAAAGTCTCAGATGATACTGCTAAAGCATAATAATTAGCAGACCTAAGAGAAGAAACTAGGAGTTACAGTATGTAGCTACAGCAAGCAGCACGTGGACAACCAGGTTTATAATGATAGGGTCACAGTACAAAACTGCAACTGCATTTATAAAATCATGACCAGAATTTGGCTAATGGCTAAAGTTGTTTTCAACATGTTATTTGAGCACCAAATCAGAATATTGGAATGACTTCTGAAGAATCGTGTGACACTGAAGACTGGAATAATAGCTGTTGAAAATTCAGTTTTGCCATCACAAAAATAAATTACATTTTAAAATATATTAAAACAGAAAACAGCCTCTTTAATATTACTTTTTTGATCAAAATACATCCAGCCTCGGTGAGCATAAGAGACTTTCAAAAACATATAAAATAAAATCTTACCAACTCTACATTTTTGAATCTGTCAATGTTAGTAACTGTTTCACAGATAAAAAGCTTAGTACAAAACCAAACTCTTGATTTGTGTGTGTGAGTTTGTGTGTGTGAGTGTTTATAGTAATTGCAATTTATGGCACATTTTAATAGAAAATATTAACAGAACATTGTGTTATATACATACTCATACCCATGCTGGTGAATAACTGTGTGTAAAACAAATGAAGAATATGGTTGCATTAAAAAAAGCATTTTATCTGACATTAGGCAATATATCTTTCTTTGCAATTCAACACTAAACCCCCAAAAATGCACTGATGACTCTGTGGACTACCAGGGGGTAGCATTGTGTAAGACGCTGTACAACAGAAAAATATATAGTATATATCCAACAATCAAGCTCCAAAGCAAGTGTTCTTAAGCAAATGCCAGGGCCCTCTTGGAACGTTTCTTCACCTCAGTTTTTCTCTTTGTGTAACAGTGGAACTCGTATTCTCTTCTTTCCGCTACAATAGAATACATATAGAATACATAAATACAAATAGAATACATAAATACAATAGAATACATAAATACAGGAATTTATCAAGCTACAACATCAATTCAAGCTCCCTTTGTATGGTGAGTGCTTTTAGAGAGGTGGTTACGATAATGGGAAAACATTGTGAAGCAGCATGAAGTCAAGTTCAGGCGTTGTCAGAATGCATAATCACAATACTGAAAATAAGGAAACACTATGACACAAAACCTCTTTGGAACATCATTATATATTTCAAACTATAATATATCGGTCTAGGGGCATTTTCATTGAGGGCATATTTATAAATGCAGCGATATCCAATGTTCATTGACATACTCTGCCATTTATCTCAGCTTCATCATTTAAAGACACATCCATTAAATCTTCAGACTATCTATTGAAATGTTGTCTTTTTAATCCTTTATCTCATCCTAAGAATTAAGAGCTTTCTTGAGGTATTAAAAATGTAGACAACCTGACAGTAAAGGCCAAGGATGATCTCTGATTCTTTGACTTTTATTCTAGCAATATGTCACAACATTTTAATGATTTATTGTCCTCTTCAAATGCATGAGAGAATATTAAACCTATTTCTCACACAAATTAAGAATCTGTACATTTATCTGCTCTTTATGTCAGTTCAAACAAACACATCACAAAATGAGAATTAAAATTGACTGAACATTAGTATTATAACCATTAGATTAGAAACGTTATCCTTTCTTAAATATTTATTATCCTAGAAAACAATTTAATTTCTTTTAGTCTAAATGGTATTTTAGTTGTATCTATTTTTTACACATGCACGATTCCTTCTTTTATTAATACAGTCATTGGTTTATTATGACAGAGTCAAGTGCAAATATTAATGTGCATTTAAACATCCAAATAAATACATATCAAACTAGCTTTTGGATTTCTAGATGCTAAATTTCACACAGTCATGGAATGCTTCCAAAAAAAGAGACACATAGTATCTATGAAATATTTCATAACTGTTGACAAACTGTCTGTCAAGACTAGAAAAAAAAAATGGTGGGATACCGAGTACAGTTTCTCACTGCGGTTCTCTTAAATTCTAGTGGGGATCAACCTTCTAGAACGTTCCCGTAGGCTAAGATTATATAAATAGAAAACAATCTTTCACTTGTGTCATATACACAGCAACAGAGTGTGACAGATGCCTAGAGCACAGGTCTGGCAGTGTCTGTGGTGACAGCTGCGCATCAAGGTCACATCAAATGCTGCTGCTGCTTCATATTTCAAAGAAATTGAACTTTTGGCCCATAAAACTTAATAACACATTTGAATGGGTTCATTATCCTGATGCATTTGTAAATTGTGATTTTGTGAAAATTGTGACTGGGTTAAAAGCAAAACATGTCATATGGGGTACAAAAGCTGTTGAAGTGGAAATAAAGTCTCTCCCTCTCTCTCTTTCTCTCTCTCTCTCTCTCTCTCTCTCTCTCTGTGTGTGTTGCAAACTATTATTTTTATTCAAATTATAACAACTAATATTAAATTATAAGATAGCCCCCTAAACCTGGGACAAAAAACCCAAGTGTCAGTAATGTAAAAAAAAAACTACATTAATTATTCTATTTAAAATTGTATTTTCATGATTTAGTGGAATCACAATGAAGAACAATGACAGACAAAGCCTAATCACTGTAAAAAAAAAAAAGTTGAAAAAAGGTTAATTTATTATACAAATTATATACAAGCATATATTTACATATTTCATTGCAGTATTTAAATTGTAATAATAGCAACATCATGAATGCAAATTGAATGATTCCACTCAAGCCTTTAGGTTTTAATGAAAAACTAATATGTCTGAAATGTACATCTAATACATGGAAATAGTGAATAATAACACCATTAATTACAATGCGTGTTATATTTAACAGGCCTTCTGTGCCACAAATCCCTCGCAAATAGACCAAGAAAGAACATTCAAACCAACATTCATGATATTATGATATTCAACATAATATTTTCGGGAGACACAAATTTAGATTAATCATGTATGTCACAATAAATTATCATTATTAATATTATACATTGTAATAATAAAAAATGTAATTATTATTTAAAAAAAATGAAACTAAGAGAATAAAAGTACACACACACATACAGATATACAAATATGATAATAAAATTATTCCAGAAATTATAACAACAAAATATTATATTATAACAAATTGCAAATGAATGAATGAATGAAATATTCTTCTGTGGTCTCACCTTTTTTCCTTCTTTTTTCCAACTGAATAACTAGTGTCAACACATACAACATGGAATATCGTTTGTGACAACTCTTTGTTAGTATCTTCACTCGTGAGAGAGAAGACCTCTCTAAGCATGTAGCTAGATTTGCTGACCTGGCTTAAGCCAGACTCCTGGGTCATGTATTTTTAAAGGCTTTCAGCTGATGAAACAACAAAGAAAAGGGCTACAACCACTCATCAGTGTTGCTGAGAGCAGGGAATGCCCATCGGAAGATTCCCAGGTTGCTCGGAATAGCCCTGGATGAACACTCTGCATTTAACAAAAAATAAATAAAAAATGATATACATATTATTGAGAGAACTCAAACTCAAAATCAATTCCCTGAGCTAATTTAGTTTAGTTAATTGTCTGCTACATGAAGTGTGTCTTGTGCTATACATTAAAGAACACAAGTCCCATTTCAGTAGATTAAGAAAAATATTTAAAACAGCGCAAATCATCACATTAATATTTTCATTTAATATGTAAAATACCGGTCTGAATCTGAATCATCAATGGACAGAGTCATCTCAAATGACTCACAAATTTGTTATCAAAGCCACTGCGTTCAATGAAAATATTAAGTAGCACTTTCTGTATTACTGTCTGCTGGCAGGAAAATAAAGTGCTGCATATTTAATGGAAATCAAGTGTAATATTGCCTTCACTCATCCTCAGATTATGGATCAAGACTGTGACTCCAAACACAAGACTCGGAAAGAGACAGATGCACGCATGAAGCGGTACGGGACTGTGACAGGCCACTATTACATATTGAAATATTGCTCCATTCATCCACAGGCTTTATAAGCTCGATGGTTTTCTATTCTGCCTGTTCATTCATCACTGTCAGCTGTAGTCTCCATCACAACCTCAATGACTGCTTTTGAAATCCTGCATTCTGCATTCTGTTGGGTGGTCATGCTACAGTACATGTTCTTATAAATGATCGAGCTCTTATAAGAAGGACAGCTCTAATTTTCAACCAGAGGGGAAGTATGTCACAAAACATGTGACAGGTCTTTTATGGTGTGGCCTTGGTAACATTGCATTTGTGCAACAGAGTAAGATACATAAAACGATAGCTAGCCCTAGCTCTAGACAAAGGAGCCAGCCCCTTTATTTAAAAAAATAAATACATGTTTGTAGCATAATTTACACCACAGAATTGAGTTTATTATTGTTATTTTATTTATTTATTTTAAAAAAAAATTTATTTGTTCAGACAAACATTTCAAAAGTGACAGAATAACCCTGTGATACTGTTACTAAACAGGTTGAATAAACTAGTGAGAAAAAATTCCATTATTGTACACATCGTACTAGTGAGCATGTGATGTTTATTTTCAAGGAGTGTTCAAAAAGTCCACAGAATTAAAAGTGCGTATAGTTCAAAACTTCACGAATGACAGCACTGCAGCTTTTGCAAGAGGAATTTAGAATTCGATTCAGCAGAGCAAGAGGTTGCGCTGGAGAAAACAGCATGCTAAATAATTGATTATGTACATAAAAGAATGCAGGAGGAACCAAGGGCAGGAAAGAACCCCAGAAGCCTGTAAATAAATCCACAGCACCTTAGCAGCAGCACGACACTCTAGAATCTGTTTTGTTATCTAGTATAATCCGCAAAATGAGCCCACGTGTGACTGTGGCTTATATAAATCTATTGAGAAAACTGTCAGTCTTCCATGATTGTGGCTATTAAGAATTGTATTAGCTGTGGCACAGCATCTTCATGTGAGATTCATGTCTTTGGGGACTAAATACAAATACACCACAAACTGCACAGGGAGAGGGGAACATTTTTTTTGTATTATTCATAAAGGATGCCTTCAGAAATTACAGCACACTAAAGCATGCTGTGTCCTTTGACACAAAGTGTACTAAAAAAAATATGCATTATGAACTAACTAAACTTAATTTGTCTGAAATTTGTTGCAACAGACAAAAGAGTAAAATATATATTCAAATATATTCAAATTAAGCAATTAATTTCCTACGGAGGCCGAGAGAGCTCAACACGCTGCAACTTAAGAAAACACATGCAAATTGAAAAAACATCAGCAAATGAAGAAAACATCTTCATCAGTTTGACAACACAAGAGTTGCAAATCATCACAACACATGCATATAACGAAACACGCTGCAACTCATCACAACACATGCATATAACAAAGCGCACTGCAAATCATCACAACACATGCATGTAACGAAATGCGCTGCATATCCTCACAACACATGCATACAATGAAACGCGCTGCAAATACTTCACAACACATGCATATAACGAAACATGCTGCAAATCCTTTAACCTTGAAATTATATTTAGCTGAGGATATTAAAGTTAGCCATCTTAAGTAATGTTTTACATATAATCATGTAATTATTCAGCTTATTTAGGCTAATAATATTCAAAAGATAAAGGAATCATGGTGTTTAAAAAACACCATGAAAAAAAAAACTCACCTTTCAGTTCACCAACAACTACACTGACCAGTAGCCACTGCACGATAAGCAAAGTTGTGAGATTTTGCAGCGCGTTTCGTTATATGCATGTGTTGTGATTGATTTGCAGCGCGTTTCTTATATGCATGTGTTGTGAAGGATTTGCAGCGCGTTTTGTTATATGCATGTGTTGTGAAGGATTTGCAGCACGTTTCGTTATATGCATGTGTTGTGAAGGATTTGCAGCACGTTTCGTTATATGCATGTGTTGTGAAGGATTTGCAGCGCGTTTTGTTATATGCATGTGTTGTGAAGGATTTGCAGCACTTGTGTTGTCAAATTGATGAAGATGTTTCTTTATTTGCTGGTGTTTTTTCAATTTGCATGTGTTTTCTTAAGTTGCAGCGTGTTGATCTTTCTCGGCCACCGTACATTTCACATAAACATATAAAATGATCTGATTAATTTGTAAAATTGTAATATTGCACAGTAAAAAGAAAATGTGTAAAAGTCACCTAATAAATTCTGAAATGAATATTTAGATTAAGAACAACTACATTTTGTGTTTTGTATCTGAATAAGTTCAGGAGGCTATTTGAAATTTCCTTTCAGTGGCTGGAAATATTTTAAATTGCCCTTCCACAAGTCCCATCTACATCTTCTGAAAAGTGAAGTGTCAAGACCAGTCAAGTTAATAACGGTGAATTGTTTCCTTTCCTTTTCTTTAACATCATGTTGTCAGATACAAGAAATTGTATTTCAAAATACTAAGATATCAACAAAGTAGGAGAAATTCCAATGTTATACAGATCACAATGAGGTGTAAAACTACCGGTTTGTCCAAACAATGAATGCAAGGAGCAGTGGAAGTAATTGGGAAACTTGTTTGGAAACAGCAGGCGCAATATGAAATATGAACAGCTATTATCAGGAATGATTAGTGGCCAAATCATATATTTGTGATTTGTAGGAGGAAGGCATGTACTGTAGATGTCAAGTAAGTTGTAACAAGGATGTATTTTGTCACAAAGTGCACTAAAACTATGCATTATGAACAAACAAAATTTAAAGAGACACACTTTCTTACAATTGCCTGCAAGCTCGGATTTAGATCTGCCTCCATACAATCAACAAACGATGGTTAGAACCAAATCTCCATCATTCTTATATTTCTGTTTTTTTCCCTTGATAATCCATTTAACTAAGATACAGAACATGGAAGAAATTATCTGTTGCTACTTTTGTTATGTCACAGCATTAAAGAAATAAATTCTGTTATCATTTACTCACCTTCATGTTGTTAAAAATAATTTTATTAACATCCATTTGCATGAATTCAAAACCATTGCTCTCCTGCAGGCCAAGCAGTACTTCACATTTCTGCCACCTGCTGACCAGGAGCAACAAGTATGTAACACTGGTTTGTTTTTCACCAAAATTAATCTGATCACTTGAAAAAGTATCAGCGAGCAGCATGTACTGTACTTTCTGCTGACACTCTTGGGTACTTTCTTAAGCATTAAATCATGACATACAGCCATTGTACTGAATTTACCCAGTTGGACATCAAATCAGTTATCTTATTTTACATTTTGTAGAAGCAAGAAAATACAAAAAATGTTCTGGCACATGATGGTGAGTAAACACATCAACTACGGTGTGATTGCAGCTCTCCAGCAGACATACACTCCCACACTTGCCCCAGTCCAGAAATAGATCAAAGAGAATCCAGAAAGTCTTGATTTCCTCTGTGGATGTCCTTATTTACCTGAACAGCAATGATGAATCAGACTGGAACACCCTGCAGCTCTGATGCTTCAAAACTAAATTAACATTTGCTGAGAAACCGTTGAGTGAGGTTAGAGAAACAGAGGCAACTTTTCATTGTGTTCGCCAAAGCACTTAAAGTAAATTGTTGCTCTTCATGTTACTAAAATCATCTTTTCAGTTTTCAGTAATAAATCGCATTTGTTCTTCACAAGGTGGACTAATACGTTTTTTTTGTTTAATTATTACGTTTTTACACAATTCATATTTGTAGACAATAGCGGTCTCACCAGCTATATTTGTTTTTCCTTAGCAATCCTTCACAGAAGAGACAGTCCATTTTTATCACTCAGGCATGTCATACATAATGAAGTATAGTAAGAGTGTGTGAAATAGGATTTCTGAATCGGTGCTGAGCAGATGTCCACAGAGCATGTCATCTGGGGATTAGCAACTCAACGGTGGAAATGAGAACAGATTCCTCAATCTTTCCCACTTAATTCCTACCTACAACCATATATCATGGTGTCCTGACAGCGTGAGAGGACAAAAGACAACTAAACAGTCATGGAATATAAAATCCCTGGGATGATCGAATGCTGAAATGGGAATAAAATAAGAAACGTGAAGTATTAACACCTTATCCACCTAATGCTATACAGCAGTCAGATCAACTGGATCTTAGTCCCATAGAGTTCGACCTCAACAGCTGATACTTTGCCCTGTCTTCTGCTTTAACATGCAAGCCTGTCCCTATACCATTCAGCAAGGAAAGCCTACTGCGCATCTCAGACATCCGCTCTCAAAAGCTATTACCTGAGGAGAGGAGAGCAGGTGCGCGAGCCAATAAGCGAGGAGACCCCACAGCAAGGCGGAGGTTCTGTAATTCACTTTTTCCATCTCCATGAACTTATGCGATTATGATAAATGTGGTATTTTTCTGCAAGGGGGCCATTTGCAGAGAAGCATTTACAAAACAAAAACGGAGTAGGGCAATGAAAGCCAGACCCAAAGCCAGACAGCCAGGGCCTTTCTCTTGATTTTCTCATGTGCTTTTATCACTGCTGTCACATGTCCATGGGCTATTCTTTATATCTGGGTAGAAAACAGGCATGTTTTTAGATTAGCCTCGATTTCATTGCATTAGTGGGGTGTTTTGATTAAGACACCTAACCTGAGGGTGCTGCTGTCTGATAATGAGGTGAAAGGGAGACAAGTGAACTGGCTAGAACAATGCTAGTAACTAGTAATAGAAGAAGCCTTTCTTGACATTCTGCTTATTGTTTTCCAAGAGCTGTAAGCCAAATGTATTTTCGGAGCTGAAAGATGAGGAGGATTCAAATAATGAAAGCCCAGTCATGACTACAAAAAAGAGCTTGTTATTTTTTGCCTCTTTGCTGGCCGTTGCTATTTGGCAAAACAAGAACTCTGGATGTAAACTCTATAGTGGAGACTCAAATACACCTCTCTTTGAAAATACACTTCAAAAAGAACAATATTTCACGACTCCTGATCTTGAAAATCTTTATAGTTAATAGAATGAACATAAGAACAAATATAGAACAATTTATACAACTGTGAAATTCACACACACACACACACACACACACAATATGGTGCCTAACTGGGATGTCACACGTACATGTACCAACTGTTTTTGTTTTGTTTTGAAGTCTCTCTTTTCTCTGGATCTGGCACTTTGGAACTGGGGTCCAAGATTAAACGACCCCCTTGACATTTCTCTTATTCCCTTTGATGGATTGCCAAAATAAGAAAAGGAGCACTGTGCGAACAATAACAGACTGAATTAGGATGCAATTTGTAGAGTGATTTTAAACTTGTCTTTTTACTTCGGGCCTTGTCGTACAGAGTATTTCAGTAGATTTCAATAAATGCAGACTATCTCCACTTTATTATTTATTGAAGTGTATGAAAACCTAAAACATCTGTGGCCTGCTGCATGAAGCTAGCTTAACAAATTTTCAGAGTAGGTTTGGAGTTGACAAAACCAAATAAATCCAACCTGGTTTAGATCAGGTTCAGGGGTCTCACAGAGCTTGGTCTTAAACGTTCTCTGTCAATTCAGAGTTTGATCCAGAGTTCATGATTAACTCTAGATCATGTGCACCAGAAAGTGTGACACGTTCAGCAAACAGCCAATCACAAGGAAGATGGAGAGCGGCAGTTTGATTCACTTCTCACAAGACTCGATGCAAGACTCAAAACCCATCTCACATTACAGATCACGATCAAGATCATTTAGAAAGGTTTTTAAATGTCAAAACACAATCATTTACACATATTTATGAATCAGAATGTCAGATTGTTCATGACATGGTATGCAAGTTTGTGAATATTTAAAATAAAAAAAGGAAAAACGAAATAAAAGCAATCCATCTGTCATACAGTGTTATTGTAGACACGGTGTGTCACGTGACAAGCCTGACACGTCACCATGGAAACAGTAAGGGGAACGTTCTAAAATAACGGTCGTATTAAAAAAACTCACTCTGGGGGGACCGCTGGAGTATTTTAAACTCACCACTGAAAAGGTTAAACAGTTGAGTTTTACCATTTTTTGAATCCATTCAGCCGATTTCAGGTGTGGCGGTAGCACTTTTAGCTTAGCATACAACATTGAATCTAATTAGACTGTTAATGAGAGTATAGGTTCTAGCCATATTGGCCTAGAAAATCTCAACTTTTCATTTCCCGTTGGTCTTAGTACACAATGTACACTACAGAATAGTTAACTTTTACATAGGAAAAACATAGAAACTCTTTAGTCATTTTTGAGCAAGTTTAACGGTCTAATCAGATTCAACGATCAATGCTAAGCTAAGCTAAAAGTGCTACCGCCAGACCCAGAGATCGACTGAATGATTCAAAAATGATAAAACTCAACTGTTTAACTCTAGGGGAGTTAGAAAATTAGCCTATTTTCAAAAAATCCTGACGAGCTGCATCACCGTGTGGTATGGCCCCTGCAACCCGTCCTGCCGAAAGACTCTGCAACGCATAGTGAGAGCAGCTGAGAAGATCATTGGTGTCTCTCTCCCCTCCCTCCAGGACATTTATGGAACCCGTCTCACCCGCAAAGCCCTCTGTATCACAGGTGATCCCACTCACCCATCACACAGCTTCTTCAGTCTGCTGCCATCAGGGAGGAGACTGCGAAGTCTTCAAGCCAGGACCAGCAGACTGAAGGACAGCTTCATCCACCAGGCTGTCAGGAAGCTGAACTCCCTCCCGAACTTGCCCCCCCCTCCCCTCTTCTGCCCCAGGCACCACTGAACTATGAACCCCCCCCCCAACACTAATTATATGATGGCATGCACTAGTCACTTTGTGCAGCATTGGTCTGCTCACTACCTCATTCAGCATGGAACTGACGTCATTCCACTACCTCATCAGTCAGTTAAATAAAATAACTGCTCTTGAGCCCTTTGTCACTTGCCACTTTAATAAGGGATTTTTAATAAGGGATTTTTTTGCACTAAAAATCTTTTATCTGCACTGTTGTTCACTTCATTTATTTGCACTATATCTGTCATTTGCCTTGCACTGCTTTATTTAACTTTATTTTTAATTTTATTATATGCCTTTTTTTTTACATTCCCTTATTGTATAGTTGTATCTACATTTTATATTTGATCTAGATTTTTAGGCTTTAATGTTAATTTTATCTGTATGCACCGGGGTCTGTCTGAGAGTAACGCAATTTCGATTCTCTGTATGTATGTACTGTACATGTGGAAATTGACAATAAAGCAGACTTTACTTGACTTGACTTGACTTGGTATGGAAAGTGCCCGGATCTAATCTGATTTTAGCCATTGCAGCTGCTCATAAGCTTTAAGCATAGAGTATTAAGTTTAAAAGTGCTAAGAAAAAGGGTTACACAGTCTAGAAGAGATAAACCGGTGTTTGGGAAGGAAAGTAGCTCCTCGGGGCATTTTCATTAGGCCTCCTCTCAGCTCAAGCCAGCCCAGACACGGGTGAGTACCTCTTCCATGTCCTCACACATCCAGTTGGGCTCGTTAATGTGCTACCTTCGGGGAGTTCTGGAAGTGCAATGAGTAAAAGATGAAGGTGGAAGCAGGAATGACCTGATGCAACCAGCCACTGTACGCTGATGACAATGCAGCTCCCGATGTAGCACCAGTGATGCAGGGTGGTGATTCAAAATGTGCTAATAGCTTGCTGGAGGCCCAGAGAGAAGTCAAATCTTGTTACATCCACACTCACACTGTGCTCATTATCACCCATAGGGAGTAAGGGAAGATGAAGAGGAGACAAAGGTGCTGCCGACCAGAGATCCAGTGGGTGATGATAATGTGACGCCAGTAATAGAGACCCCAGACAATAGCACTGGAGGAGGAGCAACTAAATGACGGAGGTTACACATGCACCAAATAAGCAGATTTGTAAATGTCCGTTTCATAAACACGGGTAAGAAGTCATACAATCTGCGAATGTAATTTGTTCTTTATGCATGCAATGGCAACAATAAATCCAATGTAAAAGCTTTGGATAAAAGCTTCTGCCAAATGTATAAAATAGTTAATACAAAATATGCTCAAATGCCTGTTTAATATAATTCAACACACACAAAAAACACCTACTGTACATATTACATGAGAGGTTGAGTTAGTTAAAAGATTTCCATGAATTACCAAACTCATACGTAATCAGATCATTCAAACTGCTTTATCGTTATTATTTTATTTGTATTTCCTTTCTTTATGCACCCCTCTATGATGTGAGCATTGCACTCAAAGTGTGATGTAAAAATGTTTATAAATGCAAAAAAAAAAAAAAAAAAAATTGGAAATGAGTATGAGTAGTATATACAAATTCACAGCATTCATAAAACTTTAGGCAGGCAAGAAGTCTGTTGTTTCATTGGAAGATCAAGTTATAATATTTAGATTAAAGACTACAAAGTAATTATCATTTATATTAAAACATATGCATATATGAATTGTTTGCTATAAGAAAATACCATGGATTGAGATAGTAGAAAGATTAAAATTTCACTACTTTTGGATTGAAATAAAATGCAGAAACAAGATTCCAGGATAAATATTGCAGTGTAGTAATTTCATAACTATAACAGCATATTATTGGTTGAATCAGGAAAAGAAAAAGCACAGGATTTCTCTACACTACAAGACCAGAGTAACATCAACCACCAAAAAAAGAATGACTCAAGCAATGTATATTATTTGCAGCATAACCTCATTGCTTATGTACACATATGCATTAACCTTCATTAAATGTGGTCAAATCCATCCCAGACCACCTTTAAATGTACAGTATTTTCAGTCATCCAAGCATTATCACAATGCACACTGTGTCAATGTGACCAATTTCAACTGTGATTTACTCAAACATACTCAATTCAACTTCTTACTTCTGAAGAAGTTACTGCATTTTATGGCTTCTTTGTAGTATTGATTATCAGTGCATTTCTATCAAGGTGAACTTGCAGCATGTCTAAGGACTCTATTTAATTGTCGACAGTGGCTGTATATTCAGAAGGCTGACTGCTGGCTTCACTTATCACTAAAGCTAAATTAAAAAGCACAGGCCATAAGTGAATGCAGGGGAATGAAGCAAAATAACAAAAGACACCAACAGTGGATCACTGGAGAAGAGGAAGCATGAGCTCTGCGAGCATTGTGGGCTAAAGATAAAGTGCTGATCCAGCAGACAGTGTCCTGCACAGATTGGCTCATGCGATGGACAAATTAGAGCAGTGCCCAGACACATGGTGCAGCTCCAGCTGGGTTTGACTTTGCAAGGCCTGTGGCGCATTTGATTTAAACACTCAGTTAAATAAACTGAAATTAAAATTCTGATCTTCTGAAAGGCCTCTTCTTACATATTGGGTTCGTGTGGAACACAAAAGGAGATTTAACAGAATGTCTAATTCTAAAGTCAGATTTATGATAAACACAATTCTGAGAACAAACTCTCAGTTGGGAGGGAAAAAAATCTGAATTGTTGGAAGAAAAAAAAATGATTACTATTTTTATTGCATGGCAGAGAGAGAGAAAAAAACAAAAAAAATTTATAAAGTATACAGTCTTCAGAATTGCGAGAAACAAAGTCCAAATTGTGAGTTAAAATGTCACAATTACCTTTTTAATTAATTCATTTATTTATTTAAATCGTGGTGGAAAAAACCTTCAATTTCTCATACATTATGCAAGTTCTAACAGTTCCACAAGAATCAATGCAAAAGGGGTTTAGATAATTATATGCATGAAGTAAATGATGAATGAATTTTCTTAATATCTTATTGGATTTTGCTTAAATGCATCTTGTTTTAAGGATGTTCCAATAGATTCTGATTCTCAAATGCAAACAGAAATTGAACACTGTCATCTAGTGGTTGCATCTATAAAAACAACTTTTCACTTGTTCATTGCCTCCACTGATCAAATCAATGTACAAATCAGAGGATAAAAACAGCTGTCATGTTGATATGTTAATTTATGACCTTTTGCATTAAAGTGCTTTAGAGTTTGCACTGACCTCACTAACATGTGAACAAATTAAGCTTAAGACTTCTGGTGACCCATGCTAATGACATTAACCATCTGAATTAAATGTAAAATTTAAAAAGCTTGCATTAATATTTATTGAACACAGGTCAGGAGACCACTATCATGCATTAGTACATTCCCTTGGCTTTATTTAATCCATACAATAGCCTTGTTTAGAAAGTGCTGATAGTTAATCAGGAGGCACTCTACTTAAAATTGTCAGTATACAGCAGTACCACTGTCAGAAACAAATCCTTACAGAATGCTGTGTAGGGTGTTTCTCTGATGGCAAAGGAACAATGAGTGATCATGAGTAAATCAATACACACTGAGGATGGTCCAATGAAAAAGTGTACTCTACTTCTGTGGTCTGGAACAGAAATCACCTAATTTCAACAAACAGCCAATTAGAAAATCTCTAAATTAGTCTTTAAAGATGCATTAAAAGAAATATATAAAGAAATACATGTATTGGTGGCATTACACCAACCCTGTATGCTTAATTGCTCCTCTCGTATTCTGAATGCTTTTATTCCAAAAAAGTACATCAAATTAGTATGCTATAAGTGATGCAAGAACTCTGATGCGCTCTGTGCACTTTTGTGCCAGGGATTTGTCTTCCCCTTTTAAACATAAATGCGCTCAAAATGTGATCTGTAGAGTTTAGAAATTCTCAAAGGAGCTTGTCACCGGCTTTAAAGATGTTCACGTTAAAAGTGTTACTAGAGGAAAAGCCATTCTTGAAATGTCATGAGACTCTAGCCCGTCAGAAAAAAATTAAATAATTTCTTCACATAATATCAAAAAGTCAGTTTGAACATGAACAGGCAAAAAATGTGTAATGGGCTCCACCAATGGCATTATTGATCTACCCTCAATTCAACTTAAAATCTACAATTCAAATCTCAAATCTACGAGACAAAATGGTAAACAAATATCTAGAGAAATGAACGTCATTGCCTCCAAATGGCTTTAAATGGCCTACAAATGGGCACAAATAGTCACTCTTGTTGTTTTTAACCACTGTGTTCTGGCATCTTGTTACCAAAGAAATTGCATACTGACTTGTTCATGCATACTAAATTGGGTTACCCTGAAGGCCCAGATCTGGTGCTCAAATGCTCAAATTTCTACAAAACAACACTTTACAGTACTTATCTTCACAGAACTGTTTTCCACTTTCTGAGTACGGGAACTAAAACTCTGGAAACGGCTCCCTCTGGTGACTGTGGTGTGAATACAGAGGAAAAACAATTCTAAGCAACACCCAAAGCATGTAAGATAAGGTAATACCTGCATGGTGTTATGCAAGGTTCAGGATGCCAAATTGCTTAAGGTGGTCCCAGAACCCCCAAATGTATCTGCACAAGGCTGGAGTAAATAGACACAGCATTCAACCTGTCTCACTTTCTCATTCATTACTTTCATTGTCCTTAATGCAAAAAATAACATACACTAAAAAAGGTTTTACTGAGGTTTCTAACACATTAATGAAATGATTAAACAGCTTCCCTAATTGCCCCCAAATTTGTGGTCTATCTAAATATGAAAGACACTGTGGGCTGGTATAACCCTGTGGGTAAATTTAATGGACATTTTATAGCGTTATCAGAGAGAAAAAATAGAATCTATCTCTACTGCAGAACCATGATACAAGTTAAGACTAATATATACAAATTATCAAAGTGTGCTGTGTGAGTTCAGAGAAAGTATAGATGCATACAAATGCTGACATACAGTCTGTACAGTGTTGATAAGCTCTTATTAATGTATTATTCATCTGCCCTTTGAATGAATCATATGGACAATGAATATTCAGCAAAACGACCCTAAATAAAAACACAACAGATGGTCCACCACAGAAATTCTTACAAAAGCAAATAAGCCCAATATAAAATATTATTTTAAATGCTTTCAAGCAAGTTGAGCTTGATCCTCATTTTATGAAATAACAGCTTATGAACAGTTATTTTGCTATTAGATTGCATGGTTCAGTGCAAGAACGAACTGACTATAATACAACTTGCTAATTATATCTTACTGGGTATGAAAGTTACAATACGGTGAATTCAGATTGTGATGAAACAAGAAGAGTGAAAGAGATTATGTTCCTCTTTTATTAACAGTTATAAACATCATGCCCACACAATCATACTTAACTGTTTCCTATTCTGTCCAGCAATTACATTTTGGCACAGTGAAAAGACATGCATTTGTCTTTGTCAGGGAATTAAGGAAAATCTCCAACTAATAAGGCAAGCCCTCTGTCTGAAGCCCATAACATTTTGTCCCGATTCAACCCTTTCCAATATGAAGTTCTTGGGCTAGATAAAGATCTAAATATTGTAAAATATACTCAGTTGAAAACCATGAGGTTGTGTTGAAGGAAGGAAAAAACTCAAATATGTCTAACAAAATAGCAAACAATAACAACACATAACAACAATAAATATGTAAGCATGGTTTGACACCTTCAAAATTAGGTGTCCAGCAAAACTGTCCTGTCATAGATGTTTGGTGCTGGTCTCCAGCTGCTCAACCTCTTGACTTCAAGAATGTCCTCCTCTCGAGCAGGACTTTTATGTTTCTCTGCATACGGTGGACTGTAAAAACATACAGTACATACACCTTAAGAAATTTTCTAAAGATATTTCCTATCAACCATGAAGTTGTATGGTGGAGGCCACCATAATATTATTTCTTTTACCTACCTGATGTATTTTGTGCTTGGTTTTAGGTGAATAAATGGTTTAAATGTGGCAAAAGGCTTGGACCTGAAGTAATATACAAGTAAATATGTTAGAACAAATATCTGTCTGTGCTCTTATTTTAAGTTTTTTCTCCTCGCTCTTGTCTTGCAGATGTTTCTAGTTAATTAATCTTGTTAAATAATTTATTGTGTATTTATAGCCTTTGTGTTTTCCTTTTCTTTGAACATTGCCCTACAGTGTGCTGTGAAAGTCCAAGTTGTTGGCTGTGTGTATATTCAGTTTCAGTGGGGAGTTTTTAAACATTGTAGGCCTCTACTTTGATATATCCCTTCACAGAAAGTGGAACAAAGGGTGTTTTTATGTTCATTAATTTGCAATAAAACATGGCTACAGTCCCATCCTTTTGGTCTATCTAACTGCATCTACCGTAAGCATTTTGGTACTTACCCAAAAGTAGCTGTGCGCAGTGATGATTCATATTTATGAAAGTCAGAGCTGTACTCAGGGACTAGAAATGGTCTGACCTTTGTTGAAGGGTAGATGCTGCATTTGTCTGTGGCTGAAAAAACAAGAAGATATAGTTTATTAAAGTTTAAAGTATCTCAGACTACAAATGTTTCGAACAATGTACTGTACTGGAAAAAATGATAAATTACCCATGACCTAAAACAATAAAGGCTGCACTGACTACACATTACTAAATACAATTTATCTTTATGTGAGTGGTTAAGAACAATAGCGGCAAGTAATGTTATTAGCATTGATAAACTAGCTCTTACCCTGCTTTTTCCTCCCTATGAATGATTCCAGGGAATTTTCTGAAATGCATCTCATGCTTCTTGGATGAATAATGCCATCCATAAAACATCTCTTTCCAGTGTGATAGGTCTTGGGCTGTCCAATGTTTGGATAAAAGCTCCACTCAGATACGGACACCCTATTAGCCTCTAAATGGACATTCCAATAAACATAAAAAAATCTGAAAATTCATCTCAGAATCTAGCAGCAAATCCCAGTAAAATTAGAGTTAAAAGTGTCTTAGATGTTACAGCCGTAGTGATTACTCTAATGAAGTCATAGGAAAGTTTTCATGTGCAGCTGTCACTAGAGATATTTTATTAATACTTGAACAGATAGACTTTGATGATCAAAGCCTGACTCACGTGGGAAGGATCTCATCAGTTTCCTTTCATTGGGAAACTTTATGTCTTTGATGTGTGGAAATGGGGCATCACTGTATCGTGGTTCAGGTATCCAGCGCAAATGGGATTTCCAGTCAAGGTCACATCTAAAACCATTGATATCATATTAATATAGTGTATTGATTCAAGTTATGCAATACAATTTTGACACTATGCTTCTACAGCTTCAAACACTGAAGGAAAATTTGAAAAGCTGCCATTCAAGTAACTTCAACTGCAGTTGAATCCGTTTTCATAACTTAGAGGATAGAAACTGGTTCATGAAATAGTTACTCAGTGAGAACAGGCTCAATGTGTCTAATGTGAGGCTTGAAGTCCTGCTCTTTTCCAAAACTCCAGAATGAGTCACCGAAGTCTGTGTGTTTCTTCATATCTGTGTATGACCATCACATTTCACTATAAGTGATGAGAAGAAAAAAAAAATATTAATTAAAGGGAATTTTATGCAGTATTTTTTAAACTTAAATTTAGGATTATTGCTTGTGTTGTAAATAAGTATTTCTATGAAAAGGATACACAATAGTAGCCTATACTGCTACCACTGCGTCCTTCTTCTCATAAAATAAATCAGCTTTAGGCTAGCCTGGACTATTGGATACGCAGTTTTGATATCGTGTGAGTGTAGCCTATATGATTTAAAAATATTTAGTTTTTTATTCTCTAAAACACAATTCATGAGTGTTTTGAGTGAATAAATGACTGAATTCAGTTTATGTTAAGTGTTATTTCATGCGATTGGAAGCGAGCGTTGCAATGAGACTCATTTTCTCCTTGTGCCCATCGCAACGCGAATACTTTAAATAATTTGTAGTAAATAAAAGATACATTTAGGCTGTATATCTGGACCAAATACTTTCTGGAAACCTTACCTCTTGTCCCTTATTTAGTACAGATGATCCGTTCATAGGGAGTGATGGTCTTTGTACAGAGAGTTAGGCTTTAAGACAAAACTATTGTAAAAATCCGTTGCCGGGAGAACATAAACAAAACTGACAATAGCCTAGAGTCTGATACAAATGCACTATAAATTGATCGTAGCCTATATATTTGTTCATTTATTCACTTAGGCTACTTACTTGCTTATATGCATTATTTATTTATATAGTAATTCTGTTGGTCTCTTTGTTTCTTACGTTACAAAAATGAATGAAAATTTTGAATTTGAACTGACTTTACCGTGTCGAAACGCAAGATGGCGCAAGAAGGTATAGGTATTAGACTATATATTCTAATTATTAGAAGTTATAGACCTATATATAAACGTCTTAATAATAGGCTATCATATTGAGACATATAATATATAATATAATAATGTGTGTTAAGCATATATATATATATATATATATATATATATATATATATATATAGGCTTTATTATATTAGGATATATATATATATATATATATATATATATATATATATATATATATATATATATATATATATGTATGCGAGATGATAGATAGATAGATAGATAGATAGATAGATAGATAGATAGATAGATAGATAGATAGATAGATAGATAGATAGATAGATAGATAGATAGATAGATAAATAGATAGATAGATATTTTTATACATTTTGTAAATTTATAGGCTACTGTTGGAACTGATACTCAAACTGCTACTGGATAAAATTATACTATATTATATTATATTAAAATTATATTATAATATTATTACTATAAAATTACTAGAACCAGAGTGAGGTTTCTGAACTCAATGCAGACGAAATATAGAAAGTGGCTTGTCACGATGAGGACTGACTTTGATATTAACACATTTTATAAATATCTGATGGAGTTATTTATAGCTGAGAAAACTTATAAAAGAGGAATATTTTTCAAATGAGCCTCTTCTTTCTGTCAGGGCATAGCTAGTTGTGATTGCTTAAAACATACATACATAGACCATAGGCCATATATTTTTGTTTATAGCTAATGCAGTCTATAAGAAATACATGAGTTATGGTTTGAGAACAACTGGTTTTAGGGGTAGTGAGTGATAATGTCACAGTGTGAAATGGTACGTTTGTATTTAATTTCATCTAATTTCAAAGCGTATAGGCCTATGTCGTTGTTTTAAAAAGTAGTGGGAGGTAATGTTTAGGACATGCTTTGACCTATAGGCCTAGTGTCTGATCTGAGAGAGCGAGAGAGAGAGAGAGAGAGAGAGAGAGAGAGAGAGAGAGAGAGAGAGAGCTCTTTAAATCCACCTGTTAGCCGGCATACATTCTTGCGCCTTCTGTTTGAGAAGGTGAAGAGATCGCCAGGACCGTGTGTTAGTGCGTTAACTCAAAGTTCTGCATTTCGAAAGTCGTCACCGAGCACAGTCTCCATCTTTAATGGATTATCATTGCCGACGACACCATATGGGACGATGTTAATGCATCATTTGCTTAATCGTCCACAAATGGCTTGATCTCGCAGGGACTTCGCAACACAGTGCTGCAACTCGCTCAAAATCGACAAACCACTGGACTTTTTTTTATTGTTTTTTTATTGATTCGTGAATATGGGAAAGCGACTGCACTGAACTAGACTCGAGGTTTGCAACACATTTGTTGCAAATATTTTGATGAAGAACACGATGCGCTCCCTCTCGCGTGCCCCGTAACTGCTTCCATTCATTCATTCAGTCCAGTTTGGCTCGAGCACCGTCTTCTCTCCTGGAGATTTTCCTTCCAGTTTCCTCTCAATTATGTTCACTTTCGCTGCCTTTTGTTATATGCTTTCCCTTGTCCTCTGTGCTTCTCTCATCTTCTTCGCGATCTGGCATGTAAGTGTTTGCATCTTTGGCGTGCTTTGTGAAAAAATAGGCTACTGCTGCAGAATGGCATGCATGTGTTAGAGCAGAGGTTGCTGCATCAGACCAAATTGTTCATCACCAGATCAAAGCCTTCTTGATATTATCAATGTCTCTTTTATGTCTTACATAACCAAACTAAATCACTGATTATCATTTGAGTGTAAATTGATAGTGAAATTAGACTTGGGTGACAGGCGTACAGTATGTCCTGACTTGGTGGCATCAGCTTGTGTCAGGGAAGTCTTTTGCACACCTTTTTTGGTTTTCCCACAGCTCTAGTGGCCAAAACACCTTTGTGGGTTGTTTCAGATTCTTTTTTTATCCACACATACCTGCATTAAACCCCATTACAGTTCAACTGTATGAACAACGGTCAGTGTTATTTTCCAGTAGCAGTTTGTGCCTGACCTGTTTTGATGTTATGCTGTCCTTCATGCCTGTGCACTTTATGCAAGGTGTAACACTGTTTTGTTTTTTTCCTTGAGGACAGCTGCATTAAAAGCACTCGCTCACATTCACAGCACTGCAAGACTGCTCTAGATTTGGGTCAGCACAGTCGTTTGCCCTAGGCTTGCTTTTGCATAGCAACAGACATTAGCCTCAAGGGTTAAATAAGGGGTAATTATGAGGAAATCACATTTGACCCAGACCTGTTAGTAAGACATCTTTCAACTCAATCTATTTCTAATATCCCTAAAACTGTCTTTCAGTTTTTTTAAAAGAAGTTCCTTGTATTTGTCAGTTATTGTGTGAGGAAGGCAGAAATGCTGTCCTCAGCGCTTTCAGCTTTTCGAAGCTTTAATAGACTTAATTCGATCGGCTCACAATGGGAAAATCGTGACATGTCGACCCCCTTTTAGGTTAGCAAATTGAATACATTTTAGGATTTGAGTGTAGGTTCAGCATGGTGTTAAATATAGTGTACAGTACATTTTTATGTTTTTTGTTGTTGTTGTTGTTGTTGTTGTTGTTGTTTTTTGCACTGAATATAGAGTATGGATTATGAGACAGCTTCCACATTGTCATTTTAAGCCATTCTTGAAAACAGCATTTCACCCAGACATATCAAAAAGAGCAGCACCTGCTTTAAAAAGGATCTGTTTTATATAATTCTGAATATCAGCAGACTTTTAGTTGATTAGTGCCCTTCAGCCAACATCCTAAAGTGTTGGAAGTTCATTTGTTTTTAGTAACACACATAAATTCTTATTTATGTATTCAGTTATAAAGCTGACAGTACTTATTGGCTGATGGCACAACACAAATGTGCACAATCCCAAGGGATCTTGAGCTGTGGTGTGAAAAGCAGCAGACAGGGACAATATCCTATGAAAGCACATTTCATGCTTTTAAGAGCCCTCCACAAAGACACTGGCAAAGCATCTACTATTATGTAAAATTTGATTTATTATTGTTATAAAAAAATTGCGTTTGTAAACATATATATATATATATATACATACATACATACATTTGTGATCAAGTAAACACTTTACAATAAGGTTCCATTAGTTAATGTTAGTTTACTGTATGTATTAACTAACATGAACAAACAATGAACAGTACAATTATTACAGTATTTATTCATCTTTGTTTATGTTAGTTAATGAAAATACAGTAATTCATTATTAGTTCATGTTAATTCATAGTACATTTACTAATGTTAATAAGCAGAACTTTTGATTTTAATAATGCAATAGTAAAGGTTGAAATTAATGATCTAAGATTAATAATCTACACTGTAGAAGTATTGTTCATGCTTAGTTTATGTTAACTAAAGTAGTTAACTAATGTTAACTAATGAACCTAATTGTAAAGTTTTACTGACCCCAAACCTTTGGAAGGTATTGCTTAATATTTTGTGCTTTTTGCCCCAGAATGGTGTAATTACAATATCTACCTGCAAGTTTAGTAATGAAAGTTAGCTAAATCCTTGAGATCTTACAGCACTCTCTCAATGTTGAGATTTGCAAAAGTAACATGTTTTCAATGTTTTCAAGCACTGTCAAATCTATCTTTCTTTATCTCAGATTATGAGCATGGCAGAATCTATCTGCCATCCTTTTCAAAGGGATGCCTATCTGCATATTTCCCCTTGTGTGTCATTCTGCATCTGAGGGGAAATTATCCCCACATTAGCTTAACTAAAACACTGAATCAAAAGCTTCCTCAGCAGATGTTTCAAGTCCACTTTCACAGCCAGTGGAAACCAACACATTAGTGCAAAGATGCACAGTTTAGAACAGTATTATCTGTGAATGCAGTGGTACGTTCATCAGTGGAAGTTTGAATGGATTATTGAGATGTGTAGTGGCTGTCCTAATTGTGGCACGTTTAATTCAGGAATTCTAAAAACTACTGTATTTCTAAGATCTCTTGTTAAACATCGGATGGCAACCTGATTAAGGTACAAGGGGTACTGTTTTAAACAGGCTTGCACATTCTAACCTGACTTGAATAATGTCAGGATATGAACCACAGTCCTTTTCACTAGAATAAAACATCTTTGCTATACAGATTAGATTTTCAGTTACGTCTATGTTTACAAAAACAGGTTAATGCTCTATTGCATTGGAAAATAATGCACCACCTACATTAAACTCTACCTTAACCAAACCGATAATGTAAACAAAAGCTTGCTTCTACAAGTCTTTTATCGTGACTCACGATTCACAGGATTCGGTTGTACCTGAAGCACTCTGCCTCACACATTCTTACTGTAGGTGCTACAGAGCAAGTTTACTACATAAGAAAAGCCATACATATGAAACTGGCTGTGGTGCAAACATCAAAATGTTTTTTTTTTTTTTTTTTTTTTACAAATTATACACAGAATTTGTGTGAAAAGAAATAAAAGTTGTTGGTGTTTTACTGCTACTATGGGTTAGTTTAACTGGAATCTGAGTGAACTGTATCTATAGGTTTGTTTTTGGAGTTTTGGAGCAACACAATTTCCATTGAGCCTATGTTGGTTTTGTCATTTGCCTTACACAAGCTAGTATTAGGAAGGTCTCCAATGCAAAATCAGGGGAATAGCACTAAAAGGATTAATATTAACACAATTCTAGAAATAACAGGTACTGGGTCAATATATTAGAGAATGAGGAGATGGATGAGGTCAAGCATGATATAATTTGTAGACAGTACAGCAGGCAATCAAGCAGCAATCTATAATTTCTAACAGCCTGTTTCACTCTTACTGACAACACAATGAGTTATAATCATGAAAAATATGAGAATGTTTGAGGAAATCACTTCTAATCATTTTACTAAGCAACAATTATTGTTCTGTGCATTAACAATTATATTTATATAAAGTCCCGTTCTCAGTCAGCTCAGCTTTTTTCAATAAAACATAATCCTCAGATGGGTAAACTGATGTCACATAGGGAACAAAACAGCAATGTTTCCACATGGATGCAATGTGCACATGTTACATTGTTTGTTGATTTTCTTTCTAGAAGGCATATAACATATGCAAGAACAATTTCTTACAACTATTCATATGCTGCTGTCAGATTTAAACCTGGCCATTTTAAATTAACCCTGGCAGCCAAGCAGAAAAGCAGTCAAAACCAAACATTTTTACTGCTTGTGTCGCCTACAGAATTGAGAGAGCATTGATATACTACAGGAGGGGTAGTGTAGGAAGAGAGGGCAGATTGGTCTGTAACAGGGGAAATAAGCTTGTCTAATTTGATCTAACTTTAATTTTGGCTTCTATTGCCTTGTGCATGAGCTATAGCCATGAGGCACCATAAGACCCTATTTGCTCAAATGCTCTTACTAAAGGGGATAATTTCATATGCCTTTGCAATCTGAATAATTTTTGTCACATCAAGCAGTACATACACAAGTGGATATTCATGATATATTCAAGATTTCAAGATATTGTCAACTGAAGAAAGATCATGAATATGAAAGTTTATTGCATTTTAAGTGGTTTTTAAGTGGTGTCTGTGATAATGATCGTGTTCTCTTTTTTTACTCTGTGTTTTCAGATAACAGCCTTTGATGAGCTTCAAGCAGACTTCAAGGTGCCGATCGATCAGGGCAATCCACTTCACGCGGTAAGTCATGCAAATAATGGACTTGATTGTCTGATTCATTGCCCTTTCCTGCACTTCCATGGAAATGAATGAGTTTGTATGTGTGTGTGTGTTTATTTGTTTATGGTGGGAATATATTTAGGCAAGCCCTCTGATCTTTTGCAGGCACCAGGTGTGTTGCCTATACCCCAAACTCTGAAACATTTCCTGTCATCCGCAGCATTGCATGAATAAACCATAGAGCAGCTGTCTATGTGTTGTATTTCCTCTGCTGGAGGTCCTGACAGCTTTAATCTCACTAATTAATTCAAATTCAGGCAACTTTTCCAGCTTTTTGGATACACCAACTGTTATCCAAAAGTTTTGAACAACATTATCATTTTAGATGCCAGAATTGCAGAATAATTGACATGTGTGTGCTTGATTCAAGTTTATTCAATTCAAGTTTATTGGTATAGCGCTTTTTACAATAGAAATCGTTACAAAGCAACTTTACAGAAAATTATGTTTCTACAATATTTAGTAGTAGCTAGTAGTTTGTGCACGTTTGACAGGATTTTAGAAAAAATAAAAAAATAATAATAATAATACAAGACGTAGTCAGCTAGACAATGAACTATCAATATTATTAATTAATAGTAATTATATGATGCAGTCACACATGTAGCAATAATTGTTAGTTCTGTTTGTTGATTCAAGGTTAGGATCATCTGGGGTCCTCTGAGGGTCAGCATCATCTCGCCAGGCTACATAGTGACTGCAAACAAAGCAAGAGTCACAGGCTATATAAGTCTCATTCACAAAGTGACACTGACAAAATATAGCCACGTATCTGCTCCACACAAAACTTCTGTAACTGTAATTTATTACGGTCTTCCCAGCAAAGTGTCAAAGTAAGAGATACATGCTCTATATGTCACCCACCCCTCTGTGAGACTGGAGGGAACTATAGAGGATGTGGAAGGTGGGGGTGCTAAAAGATTGATGGCCTCCTAGCTGATCTCACCACCCAGTCAAGTCAATCTCACACCCTGCCTGGCTAATTGGTGTCTTCTGTCAGTCTTCAGCTGAGAGAAAGTCAGGACTTCATCCTGTGATTCTCATTGGAGCTCCGCTTATGACTCTAGTCTGCACAGCAGTGCTGCAGTCACTGTGTTCATTCCCTCAGGCATGTTCATGCCACATGGCATTAACGTGTGTTCCATAAACAGACAGTAAATTCATTTTTTTGTCAGTAGTTTTTAGGGCTAAGAATTAATTTATGCAATTAAAATAGACACAATAATTTACACAGTTAATGCAGCATTGTTTTTCCATTTCTGAGGGTATGCTAATGTTTTATTATGCTTATGTTTTTTGTGTCGAAAGAGGGCAGACTGAATGTACTCAGTGATTGGCCATGTTTGCATGGATGTTAAAATTAAATTCTTCCTTTAAAAAAATGGCAGTATTAGTATCACTAGTGGTATTTGGTATAAATTACTGTGAGACTGGCCTTGATATTACTTGATAGTAAACAGATATTAGCATAAGATAAGACAGAATAGAGAATCTTGAATTACGTACATTTTTCACACCGCATTAGCAAATAGTTTTTCCCCTGGTTATAAGCATAAATTATCATACAGTATATATGTATAAAAGCAGTATTGATATCAATATTGGTACTGGTATTGGGTGAGACTGGCCTTAATAGTACTTGATAGTGAAAAAGATGCCAGTGAACAAATATTATGCAAACTATAATTTCTTTATGTTAATTATACATTGTAATTATTATTATTATGAAAGAATTGAATGTGTTTAATGATGTTTAATGCAATTGAGATGAATTGTGAACAGAAATTATTCACTTACAAATTATTACTCCGTTCACAAACCTAGTTTTGTCTTGTTTTCCAGCAAATAATATATAAATCATATTTAAGAAAAACATCATTGAAACAGGATATACTTACTTGCAAAACAAAATTGCTAAAAATATTATCATTAGATAACACAGAATAAATACATCTTGAGTTCCTTTTCAGGAACTCGAGCTGCGTCGAAACGCTTTTGGGGAACGTCCCTGACGAGACCGACTCTGAATATCGTGTGCAATCAGTCCATCGGAAAGGCGTGACGTCACGGGCGGGGTGACGTAGCGACCAGGAAGCTATAAAAGCACGTGCCGTGCAGCTGGCTTCAGCTTCGAATCTGTCAGCAAGCGCTCTGTGTGTGCATGTGCAAAAGTCTGTCCTGTTGGTCCTATTTATTGTTGTCTGTCCCTTAGCTTAAAAAGATCGCTAAAACAGCTCAATATGCCTAAGCAGAAGCAAAAGACCAAACATTTGAAGGGCGATTTCAAGCCGCGTTACAGACTGTGTGTTCCTCCCTGCACTCGCTACATTACGAGCGGGGATACACACAGGCTGTGCGTGGCTTGCCTGGGATCGAAGCACGCTGAGTCGGCTCTCGAGGGGGCCGGCTGCCCGCATTGCGAACGTTTGCCAGTGCGGACGCTTCGATCCCGGAGGGCTCTCTTCGAGGAGGGAGCCTTCACCAGCGTTCCTCGCGGTGCTGGCCCCGCTTCTGCCGAGGCAGAGTGGCTGCTGCACTCGTGGGGTTCGCAGGTGGATCTGTCAGAAGGAATGGAGACGGGCCAGTCCTTATCTCCTTCCTCATCTGCCAGATCCGGCGCCCAAGCCCTGGGTTCGGAAGCACGCTCGTCGGTTTCTTCCCCCCAGGGTGAGGGATCAGCTCTTCACCTCTCATCCTCTGAGGAGGTCGATGTGGAGACTGTTGTTGGGGATTCGCCACCCCTGTCGCCCCAGTATGAGGAGCTTTTGGAGGTGGTCACGCGGGCAGTAGATAAATTAAAAATCGACTGGCCTGCTGAAAAACAGTCTGGGCCGCAGAGAAGCAAGTTAGACGAACGCTTTCTGCGGCCGAAGCAACCACCTCCACGTCGGAGCCTTCCGTATTTTCCCGATCTCCATGATGAGTTATCGAGATCGTGGAATCACCCGTATTCGACCCGCCTCTTTGGCCCTGATTCACTATATTATGGCAACGTGATGGGGCTGGGAGAGCGTGGTTATAGAGCGATGCCACGGGTTGAACAGACGCTCGCGGGCTATCTGTCACCCGGTTCAGCCTCGTCTCTAAAGGCTCCGACATTGCCCACTAAGCCGCTTAGAGTTACATCATCGCTAGTGGGCAAAGGTTATGTGGCAGCAGGTCAGGCTGGGGCGTGCCTTCATACTATGGCAGTCCTGCAAGCTTATCAGGCTGACCTGCTGAGAGATGTCGGTGAGGGGGAGGGGATTAAGTCTGAAGAGATTGAAGAACTCAGAAAGACCGCTGATCTCTCCCTCCGCGCCACTAAGGAGACCGCTCGCGCAGTTGGGCGGTCTATGGCAGCCTTAGTGGCCGCAGAGAGGCATTTGTGGCTGACCCTGTCAGAAATTAAAGAACGAGACAGGGTCTGCCTCCTGGACGCCCCGCTTCAAGCCTCGGGCCTGTTCGGCGACACAGTTAATACTGTCGTCGACAGGTTCCAGGAGGCGCACAAGCAGGCAGCGGCGTTCCAGAGTTTCCTCCCTCGTCGCTCTCGTGGTGCATCTGGGCGGGAGATGACCACGCCACATACCGGCTCCTCACACCGGGAAGCGCAAAAGCAGAGCGTCGCCACTCGTGCTCCCCCACGTCGGGGCCGAGGGCAACGACGCTCTGAGTCGGGGGCTTCTAGGGCGAAAACCGATTTAAGATCTGTCATCGAAGCCCGGAAGTCCTCGACGAAAAGATCCTGACGCCAGGATCCAGAGGGTAGCCCCTGCTGGAATAGAGCGCGGTTCACCTCATTACACGGTGCCCGTCTCACCTCAGTACCCTCAGGAGGTCGGTCTGCCAACCCTGCCAGAGCTTCAGGGCGCAGCGGCCTCCAGCGAGCGCCACTCCCAGTTACTTCCGCCCGTGAGCGTAGCGGAGCTGGGATGCTCGCCGCCCCTTCGGGGGCCTCTTACACCAGAGGTCAGTCTCGAGAGACTGATTCCCTTAGTAGATTATTTAGCAGCGTGGAAGCTACTGCCAAATGTATCTCAATGGGTCCTGCGTACAATAGAAAGAGGCTATTGCATTCAGTTCGGTCATCCACCACCGAAGTTCAACGGGGTTACACCGACTGTGGTCGGCCCCCAGCAGGCTCTGGTTATGGAACAAGAAGTGAATACCCTATTAAGGAAGGAGGCCATCGAGGTGGTCCCTCCTCTAGACAGGGAATCCGGATTTAACAGCCGGTATTTCATAGTTCCAAAGAAGGATGGGGGGTTGCGTCCGATCTTAGACTTGCGTCTCCTGAACCGCTCAGTTATGTCACTGAAGTTCAAGATGCTCACTGTCAACCAGGTTGTAGCTCAAATCAGATCCGAGGACTGGTTTGTCACAATAGATCTCAAAGACGCATACTTCCACATATCCATCCTTCCAAAACACAGGAAGTTTCTGAGGTTCGCTTTCGGGGGCAAAGCTTATCAATATCGAGTACTTCCCTTTGGCCTCGCACTCTCACCCCGCACGTTCACGAAATGTATGGATGCGGCTCTGGTATCCCTCTGTATGCAGGGCATCCGCATTTTAAATTATATCGACGATTGGTTGATCCTAGCTCAATCAGAGCAGATGGCGGCTCGACATCGAGATGTCGTTCTCGCACACATGGGGGAGCTGGGTTTGAGACTAAACGCCAAGAAGAGTGTACTTTCTCCAGTTCAGAGAACCACCTATCTAGGCGTAGTGTGGAATTCGACCACGATGCAGGCACGCTTGTCTCCTGCTCGGATCGAGTCGATCCTCACATCAGTCGAGAGAGTCAAAGAAGGCCAGTCACTCACTGTCAAACAATTCCAGAGATTGTTAGGGCTGATGGCAGCTGCGTCCAACGTGATACCTTTTGGCCTGCTGTACATGAGACCCCTACAGTGGTGGCTCAAGTCCAAGGGCTTTTCCTCGAGGGGAAATCCACATCGAGTTATCAAGGTCACGCGGCGGTGCCTTCGTGCCTTAGACATGTGGAGGAAACCTTGGTTCTTGAATCAGGGCCCGGTGCTGGGAGTTCCTTGTCGCCGTGTAACGCTAGCGACAGATGCGTCCCTCACCGGTTGGGGTGCGGTCATGAGCGGCCACCCTCCCCGCGGTCTGTGGAGTGGTCGCCATCTAACATGGCACATCAATTGCCTAGAGATACTAGCGGTCTATCGAGCATTGAAATATTTCCTCCCAGACCTGAGAGGTCACCATGTGTTGGTGCGCACCGACAACACATCAGTGGTCTCTTATATAAATCACCAGGGGGGTCTGCGTTCGCGCCCCTTGTACAAGCTGGCACACCAGATCCTTCTGTGGTCCCAGGGCAAGCTCCTCTCGATCAGAGCAGCGTATATTCCTGGGAGATTGAATGTGGGAGCAGACATACTGTCGAGACAGGGGCCGAGGCCCGGGGAATGGATGCTTCACCCCGAGGTGGTGAAGCACATATGGAGAGTATTTGGTACAGCCCAGGTGGACCTCTTTGCGACTCAGGAGACATCGCAATGTCCCCTCTGGTTCTCTCTAGTTCATCCAGCTCCTCTGGGACTGGACGCTATGGTACAGACCTGGCCGAGGCTTCGTCTGTACGCTTTTCCCCCTATCGCTCTGCTCCCGGGAGTTCTGGTGAGAGTACGCCGGGACGGGGTCCGTCTACTACTAGTAGCCCCGTTCTGGCCGGGCCGAGTATGGTTCTCAGATCTAGTCTCGCTCCTCGACGGCTCTCCGTGGGAGATACCGATCAGGACAGACCTACTCTCACAGGCGCAGGGCACGATAATTCACCCTCGCCCGGAGTTGTGGAAGCTGTGGGTGTGGCCCCTGAGGGGGCACAGCTATTAGCAGCTGGTCTCTCAACCGAGGTTGTTGAGACCCTACTCCAATCCAGAGCTCCCTCTACGAGGAAACTGTACGCCCTGAAGTGGAAGCTCTTCACTTCATGGTGCAGAGACCGCCAGCTTGACCCAGCAGACTGCCCAGTTGGTACAGTTCTGGAGTTTTTACAAGCCAGGCTCTCTGCGGGGTTATCCCACTCCACCTTAAAGGTTTTCGTGGCGGCCATAGCTGCTTTCCACGTCCCTTTCAATGGTCAGTCAATGGGTAGACACCCCCTAGTTACACGTTTCCTCCGCGGTGCGCTGAGGCTGAGACCTCCAGTACGATCCCGTGTTCCCCCCTGGGATTTGGTTGTGGTTCTAGAGGCTCTTTGTAAAGCTCCATTCGAGCCAATACAAGATATCTCATATAGACATCTGACACTTAAAACTGCCCTGTTACTGGCAATCACCTCACTAAAGAGAGTTGGAGATCTTCAGGCCCTTTCGGTGGCCCCTACCTACTTAGACTTTGCCCCTGGTATGGCCAAAGCATTCTTATACCCTCGAGCGGGTTACGTTCCGAAGGTTCCCTCTGTTACACCACAACCTATCGTACTGCAGGCCTTCTGTCCTCCTCCCTTTCGGGAGCCAGACCAAGAGAAGCTAAACTGTATGTGTCCAGTGCGAGCACTGGACGCATACGTCCACAGAGCTGCCCTGTGGAGAAAATCAGACCAATTGCTTGTTTGCTACGGTCCTTCTAACAAGGGTTCTCCTGCCACCAAGCAGACCCTTAGTCGTTGGATAGTCGAGGCTATCAACGTCTCCTATGAGTCCTCTGGTCTTCCCCCTCCTTTGGGGGCCAAGGCTCACTCTACTCGGAGTATGGCGGCCTCCAAGGCCTTCTCAGCAGGTGTGTCCCTCTTGGACATCTGCAACGCTGCGGGGTGGTCCACGCCCTCCACATTTGTCCGATTTTACGATCTTGACATGCGAGCCACGCCGGGTTCTTCTGTTCTCTCGTCTTAGCTGTGCTCTTTTGACTACACACTAGGCAGGGATTTGGAAGTCTGGCAGCGTGGGCACATCGTTCCCCAAAAGCGTTTCGATGCAGCTCGAGTTCCTGAAAAGGAACGTCTCAAGGTTACGTATGTAACCCTAGTTCCTTGAAGGAACGAGACGCTGCGTCGCAGAGCCATACTCCCGGCACCCCTGCCGGCGCTTGCTTCCCTACTCGAAGCTGAAGCCAGCTGCACGGCACGTGCTTTTATAGCTTCCTGGTCGCTACGTCACCCCGCCCGTGACGTCACGCCTTTCCGATGGACTGATTGCACACGATATTCAGAGTCGGTCTCGTCAGGGACGTTCCCCAAAAGCGTTTCGACGCAGCGTCTCATTCCTTCAAGGAACTAGGGTTACATACGTAACCTTGAGACGTTTTTCTTACACTGTTTGGAAAATAGGGTTTATCTTGTTTTAAGCATAAATCTTTCAAAATTTGTGAGGTTTAAACATTTTAAACTTTAATAGGTCTGATAAATCAGAAAGCAAAAGCTAGCAGAACCTCACATTTAGCGGTCCTTGACTGCCACATGCCCGGCTAGTTCTGTGAAGCCATTCAAGACATTATACTCCAGCAATTAAACACTTCTGATGCTATTTTTTTACAGGATTCTCAAAACTAGTTCAAACTAGGCATCTTTCATGTTAACGTTATGAGCACATTTGATGGAATTAGTATCTGCTGCGCTGCCTGATGCGCGCTAGTTTTTAATATTTTACTATGCTAATGTTCTAGACAGACATTACCATGCATGTGACTGATTTCAATGAAAAACAACATTAAATTAGAGGGATAATTATGTTGCTTGCATGACGGCAAGAGTTTTATGATCCAGATGTTTGTCAGCATGCACAATATAAACAATCCAACACATTAATTTTGGCAGAGACGCAAGTAACATTCAGTGAATCAAACCCATAACTTTGTCTTGAACTGTGCCTATACCAGTTGAGCTACAGGAGCCTTACTAAGTTAAGAGCTAACTGTCTAATTCAGAACCTATGGTAACAATATTACCTACTACGTCTGCCTTAGTAGAGGTCACATGACCCTCCTCAGGGACCACTTTGAATTGGATACTGATGGTCCCTTTGGGGTCAAATTGCATTCTTATACTCTTCATACCATTAAATTAGCTGCATGAGCTGAGCAGCGAGTCTGACCATTTTGTTCTGGCACTGAAACATTTAACAGAATCATTTAGAAGAGAGAAATGAAGAGTGCTTCAAAAGACACAGCAAAAGTGGATTTTTTTTTAAAAACGGCTTGGGTCTGACAGATTGTTAGAGAAAGCTCACGTAACATACACATTTTTCGTTAACCAGGTGCCAGTTGTATAAACATAGTCACCATGTTAAGACTGTGTCTTAAGAACTAGTTTGACTAATTATTAATCTAGTAATCAGCCTTACTTTTTGGATTTAGACCAATCTACTTTTATGTAACCAATTTCAAAAAGTGTCTAACTTTTAAGGCTAGTCTAAGCAGTTTCTGTCCCAGTTATGTTTCAGGGCCCTTATTTTACATTAAACAAGCCAGAATAATTGATACAAAAAGTAATTTTTATAAAAGTAAATATATATATATTTTATATTTTTTTATTTTATTATTATAATTTTTTTTTTACATTATATGCTTTGTTCATGATATGAGGGGATGCCAAAAAGCATATATACAGGTACATCAATTCTATTTTGACAAGTGTCTAAAGTGACCAAAATAGTAAGCTTGTTCAGAGGTTTAGCTTTTGATCAGATCTGTTGATGCTCTTATTATGCCATCATTAGAAGTTATGTTGAATATCATTTGCTCTACAGAGAGGCTCAGTTTAGCTACATGTGTTTGCATTAATATTTCTGTCAAGGACTGCCCATTTGTATGTTGCAGAATCCATAGCTCAAGAAGATAATATTCTGGCTGCTGTATTGACTCTTTTTCCTGTATTTAATATATTGTTTACACCAAACGCCAGCACTTGTCAAGCAGAATTTGTGCTGATGAATATTTCAAAGGGAGTTGAGTCTAATCGCCTGCTAATTAAAAGTGCTGATATGGCTCCAGTTATCTCCAGTCACTGTGGCTGCCAGTGGAATATCTTTGCATGCTGCTGTTGAGGAGGTTGGCAATGGTGAAAAAAATGTCTTAAGCAAATTTGGATGAACTAAAATGAAGTGCACCCCAAGAAGTGAGCTGGAACAAGAGAGTGGGAGGTTGTCAATCAAACCCTGGAAAAAACTGTTTAAAAATACAGAAACTTTGGGACAATAGATGCATTTCAATGATATTTCACAAATTCAGAAAACAAGCATAATGCCGCCTTTTTGCTCGTGGAATTATCTGTATCTTTGATAAATATACTCAAAGATAATTGTAGTTAAAACTGTTCGTTTAAATATATTAATCAAATGTATAATATATTATAATATATTATTATATAATATAATAAAATAATTATTATATTACAAAGGAAAATTTTTATTATATTATACAAAATTACTTAAATTCAATTAAACTGACCAACAAGGCCATTTCTGGTAAAGAGAGTATTCTTGCTGAGTAGGAGTGTTGTAGATGTCACTATGGGTGGTTCTGTGGATTAGTGAATAACAGCACAAATTATTTAATTATTTACATGTGCAGGCTAGTAGTGTAAATAATGTATTGAGTTGAATGAAGTTAATGTGAATTTTAAAAATAGCAGTCAAATATGTATGTTTAGACTTATGCATGTTAGAAAACAGCATCACTCCTCCTGCCAAGTGGCATATGAACAGTGCTCTGTTAGGCCTCCATATAGTGCAGCCATATTTTTTCTGTGTTACTCATGTAAGATTTATCTCTGCTTAAACATGTAACCATACATGCCCCCTATTAAGTTCTGCTGCTTTTTGTGCCTTGTATATGTAAAATGATTCCATAGTGCAAATATGACAAAAAGTACATGCAAAAAAGTTAATTCAGGATGCAAAAACTTTTAAGCCTAGTTTAAATCTACTCCCCCTGCTCCTGCTTACTTTGATGCATCATACCAACTTTTTAGCAGCTGAAGAATGTGGCCTTCGTTCTAGTTTTTATCCTTGAGACTGGCATTTTAGGTGTTACGGGAAATGTAACAGATATTTATTTCTCTTAACAGCGTGAAAGACTGCGAAATATTGAGAGGATTTGCTGCCTGCTGAGAAAGGTATGTAATGTTTAAAAAAAGAAATTTGTTTGTTTTTTTGGATGATCATCAGTTTTTACACAAACATATGCAGCCAGTTTGCTGAAACTATTTGAGTTTGTGTTTATTCTTTGGAGTTATATATATATATATATAAGTAGAAGCATTTTCATTTGTGCTCCCAGTTCGCAAATGATGACTTACTAATCAAAGGTACTATAAAGTATTTTCCACACCTTTATAATGTGAAACTGAACATATTGTGGGTGTTTGAACATTTCAATCCAAGCACTGTTACAGAGGGCCAGAACCTGTTATGTTCCATATATATATTGTGCCAACATCAGCAGAACGCATTCATGAGTAATATGTCTGGTTGCATGAGGCTCTCTATTGTCCCAGCTGCTCTGTGTGCATGTGCACCTAGCAGAAAAGTTTTCTGCTGTCACTCAGTTTCACCTGAATGCAAATGTAAAAGAAAACACTGCATGACAAAAAACACGTATCCAAACAGTGTTCAGAAGGGCTTCATATGCACTTGAGCTGAATTTCCTGTAATTTTACAGATACACCATTTATTAAATGGTTTACAACTTTAAATTGTGATTGGACAGGCTTAGTTTAAAGTCACTGAATGGTTTTAAAGCCATCTCTGTTTTTCCCCCTCCCTCTTTGTTTATCGGTGGGGGTCTTTATGTACACAGGGCATGTGATTTGTCATTTTTTTTATCATTATTAATTATCTTGGTTGTTATTATTAGCATAAGGCTCTTATCACTTCCCAATGGGCCACAGTGTCTTTGCTTTGACTGACATGAACACAGTGATAATTTGTGAGAATCAAGCCAAAGAGTAAATAAACAAAAGAGAATTTTCATTCTGAATAGGTAGGCTTAACAGATGCTATATTTTTACTCAGCAAAAAAAGAGAGTTTAATACATTTATGCATGGGAGAATAAACATTTACCTACCAGAGTTTTTTGTTAGTGAGACAATTTTATTGCTGAGTGAAATCTGTGGATTGTGCATCTTTCCAGAATGAGACCTTCAGTTATGCTCACTGGTATTCAGCGCTAGAGTGACAAAAGTAAGCATGAGATCACTTATTTCCCCCACTAGACAAACAAACATGAATGTATTCTCATTTTTGTTAGGCAGTTTTTGACGTCTGTGTGTATTCACAAAAACGTCTGGAGATAACAAGAAAGGAATGGTGGTTTGTTTGACTGACTTCAGCTCAGTCAGACAAACTTATACGGAGTCACGCAGAGCTTCCTTGCAAAGTGCCAGCATATTTTTAGACAACTGCTAGCACATCCTCTCAGGATCCATAATTCAGATACCTCACACTAGAAATGTATACATATTCATATCTAGTGTATTTGTTTGTAACACACACACACACAGACAGACAGTTAGGGGTCAGAAAGATTTAGTTTTTTAAATAAGCCTCTTATTTTACCAAGGCTGCATTGTTTTTGAATGATAGTAAAACATTTTTAAAAAATGTTTTATTAGGTTTATTTATTAAAAACATTATTTGTTAAACTGCTGAACATAGGTTGTTACTATAAGTAAAAAAAAAAATTTTTTTCAAGATTTGCGCCCTCAAAAATATTGCTCTGAATACATTATAAATGATATCATCACCACATAACTCAACAGTTCTGGTCTGTGATTTTGTTTCTATTAATAATAATAGTTTCTTTTTGCTTTGAAGTTCTGTGCCTGCAGTTTACAATCTTTGTTTTGACCCTGTCTTTCTCTTAAGCTAAGATTTTTCCTCTAACTCTGAAGGTCAAGGTCAATATTCCAGCAGCCAATCAGAAGCGTCCGCTGGGGGAGTGCAGTGTAGTCCCCTATGGTTGCCAACTATGTGTGTTTGTTCTTCAAACGAGAAGCTACTTTTTGATGTTGCAGTACAAACGTTTCTGTCCTCTCATCATTCCACTTCACACTTACATTCATCACTAAAGTCATTTGCATAGAAATATGCAATGAATGGAAATGACAAGGTGGAACTGAAGGGCAGAGGATCATTCATAAAAGACCTGTATGATATGCATATCTCTTTGGACAATTCTTAATGAAGCTGTGGGATAATTCAATAAATGACAGAGCATAAAACATCTGATAAGACTTTTGAACTCAGGGTCGGGGTCAGAGATCTGTGATGTTGGACCAGAATGAAACTCTTGTAGCTGAACAATGTATTAGCATTTTGTTTTTAAACTTGTTGCCTGAACTTCAGTTTTTACTATATATATATATATACATACATATATATATATATATATATATATATATATATAATTTAGATTCATTTCTTTATAGATTCTAGATATCTAATAGTGGGCAGAAGAAAAAAAACTGATACAGCTTAATACAAAATATTAAGTAATAATATAATAATAATAATAATAATAATAATAATAATTTGTTTTACCTTTAGTACAATGTCAATATAAATGCCAAAAATTCATTTTGGAAACAAGTTTTTTCTTTTAATATGATGCTTACAGGGTTCATTCAAAAATGAAAGTTCTTTCATCATTTACTCACCCTCATGTTCTTTTAAATCTGCTATGAAGATATGGTGAAACTTTACTTGAAGCCTTTATGTATAATGCATCAGGAAGGTATTCATAACTGTCATTGTAATGCATTATATCTTTTCAGAAATAATTTTAACCAAAGTTAAAATACATTTTGATATTTGCATTTTCATTGTTTGTTATGTATTTTAATGCATTATACTGAAAAAAATAGATACATATTAGAATGTATTATAACTGTGGTTTCTTTACGTTAAAAATGTCAGATAACCGATTTTAACTGATTACTTGCAAACAGTACTAATTGACAGCAGAGAAATATATAAATAAATAATAAATCTATATATGTGTATTCTTAAATACACATAAATAGAAAAAATATATTTATATTATGGTGACAACACAGCCCTCATTAAGAGAATCAGATGCACTTTTTCAAGCCAAAGTCAGAGCAGCAAACCTCATTTCATATTTGTAGACTGCTGTGTTTCACCCACTGATCTATATATAACTATATTATAGATCAGTGGTTTCACCCCAAACATATGTAGTCTCTTCCTCTTATGACTTTTCCAAGCAATCCTTATCTCATTAGAGCAGGGAATGTGATTTTTCTTTTTCACACCCTACACTGATATACTTGGGGGCGCAGTAAGAAATCCTGCCTCTGTCTGGAGAAAAGCTCCATTTGATTTCGAAGGGCTCAAGTCAGAGCACAGTGAGGGGGCATTGTTGTACTGTTCTGAGTCTCTTACCCAGCCAAAAGCATCCCAGTCATCATCAAACAGTTCAGTGCAGAGACTAAACTACTGCTGCCGAGGCGTAGCCCGCAAATGAATTTGCATGAGCTGCCTAGACTGGTCGTGTACAATGAAAAATGGGAACTTGCTTGAGAATTTATCAGCTTGTGATGTATATGCTAAACTCTTTCAGAAAGAAAACGACACTTAAAAATAAGCCTTTGTTATCAAGCCTCTTGTAGCCGGCCCCTCACTGTTGGAGAAAGGAGCAATCTCCTTTGTGGCTTTTAAAAATAGCAACATCTGGCTGGTAATCAGACAGTATCTTGTCTCTGTATGCATCTAGGTCTGAGCCATGGGTGTGCAGGGGGCAGCAGGGGCCTATTAGCCTGTCACCATCTTCCACTATAACTTTCAATTAGTGTAGCCCTTCCAGCTTGACGTCACTCTCTCCTACCAAATGCTGACTTTTGCATGTTTATATATATTTTTTGAACATCTGATTGTTGTTAAGTTTGTTACATTTCCTACTGCACTGAATATTTTACCAATTAGATTATTCATTGAATTCACTTTATTATATATTGCATGCAGAAAGGATGTTGCTAATGTACTAAAATATATTTCAATAACTTTTTATGTTCAGTAACATATTTTTTCAGATTCATCACTGGAAATGTTTTTATTTTTCAGTTAAGTTTATTATTTATTATTTGATTCATTTATATTTTTTATGTATTGTTTTAATGTAACAGAAAGGATATTACAGGATTGTAGAAACAGCATAACGTATTACTACAAAGTATATATTATTTGTTGATAATAGATATTATTAATGTAAACTTTTGACTAACATTATATGTTAATTAACCATTCTCTTTCACATTCATTACTTTGATAATTTGAATACTTTTCATAAGTTTATTATTTATTATTCAATACATTTATAGTATGTATTGTTTTATTCAGACAGAAATGGCAGATATTGCAGGTTTGTAGAAACAGCATAATGTACTACACTGTGTAAATATATATAAACAAAAAACAAGCATAAAAATTGATAAATTTACTAGCAATTTGATTGAAAGTGGTTTCTGCACAAATTTTTCAGTGTACTACGAAAATATTTATGAAAAATGTATTGTTTATTATTAATTATTCTGCTATTTAATATTTAACAAAGGATTTTTGTAAAGCCTGGAAGAGTGGATCTGCTGTGGCATACACAGCCATACAAAATTCTAAATGGCGATAATCACAGTCTGAACAGTTAAATGGAGAGCCAGGTCATATGCTATCCAGTGTCTTGGGGACAGGTGTTCTTTAAAGAGAAAAGATGTATAATTCCTTGCTGCAGTTAATTATTGGCTGCTGTTGAAAGAGAAAAACAGTAATTGGAGACTAGCGGCTCTTCTGATCTGCTAAAGATGAACATTTTGCTGCTGCTAATCTGAGGGGGCAGTCAGATTTGTCATTGTAATAAGTGAATTTGAAATGGATGGTTCCTGAACATGTATTAATTTATTTATAGTTACTTTATGTCAACCCTCTATATTTTTGTGGTCAGTTCTCTCCCTTTTAATCTCCATTCTTGTCCAGACACACTGCCTCATTAAAGTGATATCTACAGGTATGGTGCTCATTCTCAGAGGTGGAAAGTAACGAATTACATTTACTCGCGTTACTGTAATTGAGTAGCTTTTTTGTGTACTAATACTTTTTAAAGTAATTTTTTAAATCTGTAATTTTACTTTTACTTAAGTATATTTTGTTTGAAGTATTGTACTTCGCTACATTTTGAAACACATTAATTACTGAGTAAAAAAAAAAAAAAAAAAAAAAAATCGCTCCCTGGAAACTACGTCAGTAAATAATGGGCAGGAGGGCAAACTGGCGCTAAAATCACAAGAAAGATGCAGACGGACAAAACAGGCGTTAGTGGTGCAGACACCGCTGAAAACGAAACCCCGTCATATTCTGAAGTTGAACTCGAAGGAAATGAAGTGAACTCCTGGTCATATGTATACTCTATTATGCAGTGTAAGCTGTACTTGTCTAGGAAGACCAAACTAGCAGCTTATAAAATCTCGACAAAACATCAACCCTGCGCAAGAATTTAGAGGTAAGCTAAATAATTGCATCGTTGCATTGGTGGTTAAAATGAAGCTTTGACATTTTAGCAAGAGGTTTTGCACAAATTAGCTAAAAATACCGTGGTGAGGAGTGTGCTATTTTTGTTTTAATGATGTGCGCGCGCATTTATAGTGCGTTCTTTCACTGTGTGATTCAGTCTCCTAAAATGCATTTAGAATGATCACAAAATTGAAGATATAGGGGCAGAAAATTCACATATTTATATAATTTCATATATTAAATCAAAATCACACAAAGAATGCCATCTTTTCCTCCAAAAATCATCATGAATATATACATACATATATATAACAGTTCAGTAAACAAGTTAATTAAGAGACTTGCGTTTTAGACACCATATTGCCTTTTTAGCTCTATTTCTACAACAGAAAATAATTCCAAACACAGCCACCAAAGCACAGTTTTGCATCTCTGAGCAACGTGACAGTGTTTCGTTCCTGAATGAATCAACCGTTTAAATGATTCGGTTCAATCGCAATGACACTTATTAACAGTGACTTGCTGACACATACTGGCCATTTTAATTTCACATTTAAAGTATCTTTTGATTTTTTTAAATAATTAATTTCTTATCATTTCAAATGAGTATTCAACATTTTATGTCTTGTATATCAAAACATTATTCATGCATTTGTAACTGCAGGTTAAATGCATTCTTGTCCTGCACTAAACAGTGTAATACATCTAAATGCCACTTCCAATGAATCTTCTGCATTTCCTCTGCATTAAAAGATGAGTTTGTTGATACTGATTTGCCTGGTAACAGCCCAAATGTTTTATTATTCTAAATAACTGATTCCTTTAATTAAAAACAACTAGTTTGAGATTAATAGACCTATCCCAGGGGTGTCAAACTCAGTTCCTGGAGGGCCATAGCCCTGCAGAGTTTAGTTCTAACCCTGCTCCAGCACACATATCATGTAGTTTTTAAATAAAACTAAATGATTAGATTAGCTGGATCAGGTGTGTTTAATTAGGGTTATATCTAAACTGTGCAGGACTGTGGCCCTCCAGGAACTGAGTTTGACACCCTTGGCCTGTCCCATTTTGACTCCCTCCAACTGTTAAAATGTAACTAAGTAATTTTTACTCTGAGTAAAGTTTAAATGAGCTACTTTTTACTTTTACTTGAGTAGATTTTTAGACTGGTACTTTTACCTGTACTTAAGTAAAATTTCATTAATGTAATGGTACTTTTACTTGAGTAGAATATTTTTGTACTCTTTCCACCTCTGCTCATTCTATTCTGCAATAATGGTGGGACATGTAATTAGTAGTAAGTAAGTGTTAATTGGAGAGACCTGCAGTGGCAGGCTGGTGAGAGTTTGATAGGAACATAGGGTTACAGAGTGAATGAGGAAGGGAGACTGTTAAAGATACTCCACAGTCAAAAGCACTCATCCAAAGTAGACCTCTCATTAGGTGGCATGACACTGAACAGGCTCTTGTGATTCCCATAGGAAGGCAACTTTAAAAGTTACACTTAAAGCTCTTGGACTTTTGGTTGAGTGGTCCTCGACCACAGCTTCATAATTAACATACAGCTACAGCAGCGATGTAGCAACTATGTGCATCAGTGGCTTCAAGTGTACGGAGTCAACAAAATGCAGGAAATGGTTGATCTACAATATATTTCTAATCTTAACAGGACATCTGCAATATTACAGACAGCAATTCCTTTGCTTTGTATTCAAATTGATCACAGAATATGGCTTTATTTATGCAGTTTTATATTTAATGCTGGCTTACGTGTTGCAGCCGACCTGCTGATTAAAAGTTATTGTCACATAAATATCAAACATAAAATCCCCCAAAAATGGATGTTTTTGTTTATGTGTGCTATTGGAATGAAGGACAAATATTGTGCCTAAAGTTGTTCAGATATTCAGAAGCCCTGAAGCCTAACAGATAAAGACTGATCTTCCAGATGAGCCCATACTAACCCAGCTGCCAGTCCATATTTACTTGATTATGCAGCATTCATCACTGCCCTCAGTTGCTCTGTTCCAAAATCTATACTGTTGCAGAATTTGAAGGCATCATAGGAGCAAAAAAGCTGTTTCAAAAGGTAGGCAACTTTATTATGCTGCCTTATAAGATAAGAAAAGCCAAATTTGAAGCAGATTTACAAATATAACTAATGCAGAACATAATCCCTGAATGCACTGCAGCAAATTCAGTGGGAAAGAAATAAAACTAATGAAAAGGTGAGAGAATTGTTCAAGACTGAAACTGATTTACACTAATTAGAATACTCAGGACAAGACATTTTGTCTAAAGCATTAAAAATTTTCCTTTTATATCCAGGGTATTTTTGTATTGGTGATGGAATATTTTGGGCTATGTTGCGCCAATAGGGTTAAATAGCTAGGACAGGTCAAACTTTAATGAGCCCTCTTTTGTAAAGGTTGGACTGAACCACATTTCCTTTTGACTGCTGTGAAAGGACTCCACATTAAAGTTTTGTGCCTTGGGATGCTGTGTCTTAAATGATAAACGATTCACTAAAGCCAGCCCTCAGTCTGTGTCAGGTATAAACTGGAGTTAATGGCTACAATATTACAGTCCTAGATACTGCAAAAATATATACAGTGTACTGTACTTGGTGATCGATTGCTATACAGTCTGAGGTTTATTTGATGTTAACTGAGGCTATTGTGTTTTTATTCATTTTTCAGTGCTGGGATTTTGTTACAAAGAAATCCCACTGGGAATAGGAAACACATCTGAAGTACTTTGAGTATCAGACATACTTTGTAAAAGGAAAAAGAAAAAAAAGTACTGCCCAAAGTAACTGCCCTAAGAGTCCCCTTTCTTGTCCATTTACAGCAAACTGGCACAGCAGTGCTGCCAAAAATTGTCCTGTTCTTCCTCAGCTGAAGGTGAACTAACATAACCTAGAAACCATGTCCTAAAATTCACAATGGTAATTCCAGAGATCACATAATATTTTTTATTTTTTTATTTTATTTCATTAAGTACTTTTTCCATGAAAAAAAACTATTGTATAACTCTTTCTTTCTTATATAAGAGAAATCCAATGCATGTTTTACAATTTTTCCAGAGCAACAGATGTGAATGAAATACAGTTCTTTCTTAAAGAGATAGTTCACCCAAAATGACAACAAACCTTTATTTAGATTGGATGCCATATTAAAATTAACAGGTTGTGAGGGACAGACTTGTCAAAGTCAAAGTCACCTTTATTTATATAGCGCTTTAAACAAAATACATTGCGTCAAAGCAACTGAACAACATTCATTAGGAAAACAGTGTCAATAATGAAAAAATGATAGTTAAAGGCAGTTCATCATTGAATTCAGTTATGTCATCTCCGTTCAATTAAATAGTGTCTGTGCATTTATTAGCAATCAAGTCAACGATATCGCTGTAGATGAAGTGTCCCCAACTAAGCAAGCCAGAGGCGACAGCAGCAGGGAACCGAAACTCCATCGGTGACAAAATGGAGAAAAAAACCTTGGGAGAAACCAGGCTCAGTTGGGGGGCCAGTTCTCCTCTGATCAGACGAAACCAGTAGTTCAATTCCAGGCTGCAGCAAAGTCAGATTGTGCAGAAGAATCATCTGTTTCCTGTGGTCTTGTCCTGGTGCTCCTTTGAGACAAGGTCTTTACAGGGGATCTGTATCTGGGGCTCTAGTTGTCCTGGTCTCCGCTGTCCTTAAGGGATGTAGAGGTCCTTTCTAGGTGCTGATCCAGCATCTGGTCTGGATACGTACTGGATCCGGGTGACTGCAGTGACCCTCTGATCTGGACACAGACTGGATCTGGTGGCCACGGTGACCTCGGAACAAGAGAGAAACAGACAAATATTAGCGTAGATGCCATTCTTCTAATGATGTAGCAAGTACATAGGGTGTTATGGGAAGTGTTTCCGTTTCCGGTTTACCTAATTAATGCAGCCTAAAAATCCTTTAACGGATTTGGATATTAAAAGCATATTAGTATGTTATGTGTATGCCAGGTTAAAGAGATGGGTCTTTAATCTAAATTTAAACTGCAAGAGTGTGTCTGCCTCCCGAACAATGTTAGGTAGGTTATTCCAGAGTTTAGGCGCCAAATAGGAAAAGGATCTGCCGCCCGCAGTTGATTTTGATATTCTAGGTATTATCAAATTGCCTGAATTTTGAGAACGTAGCGGACGTAGAGGATTATAATGTAAAAGGAGCTCATTCAAATACTGAGGTGCTAAACCATTCAGGGCTTTATAGGTAATAAGCAATATTTTAAAATCTATACGATTCTTGATAGGGAGCCAGTGCAGTGTTGACAGGACCGGGCTAATATGGTCATACTTCCTGGTTCTAGTAAGAACTCTTGCTGCTGCATTTTGGACTGTAGTTTGTTTACTAAGCGTGCAGAACAACCACCCAATAAAGCATTACAATAATCTAACCTTGAGGTCATAAAAGCATGGATTAACATTTCTGCATTTGACATTGAGAGCATAGACCGTAATTTAGATATATTTTTGAGATGGAAAAATGCAGTTTTACAAATGCTAGAAACGTGGCTTTCTAAGGAAAGATTGCGATCAAATAGCACACCTAGGTTCCTAACTGATGATGAAGAATTGACAGAGCAACCGACAGTGTTCTAGGTTATTACAAGCGGAGTTTTTAGGTCCTATAATTAACACCTCTGTTTTTTCAGAATTTAGCAGTAAGAAATTACTCGTCATCCAGTTTTTTATATCGACTATGCAATCCATTAGTTTTTCAAATTGGTGTGTTTTCAAATTGGTGTGTTTCACTTGTCTTTACAATGGCACTAGATCACAATTTTTACTAACTCACAATTACAATATACTAACAATTTTCAAAACTGTTTTTGTCTACTGAAATGTTTTTCTAAAATACATTTCATCAGCTGGATTATTGGTATGTTGTTAACAGTACAATTCCTTGAACGCACTGTACTTACATCCCTCACATCTTCGTTTTCATTTCTGTCAAAAATTAGATATGGAGCTACCCTGATTTAGGGCTTTTCAGGATATTCTGCCTTTTCTCTATAATTTAATCATGGCAAAATATCCTAGTCACTCTTAAAAGCAGAGTGGAAGAAGAACAAGAACAAATAAGTTCGTTTGGAGTGACATGAGGGTGAGTAAATAATGACAGAATTTCATTTTTGGGTAAGCTGTCCCTTTAAGACTGAATCATAGACAAATCCACAGATCTGCCTGCAATAATCAGACCTATCAGAGCATTGTCTTCTGCCCAGTTGTACTCATAGTTATTTATCTGTGTTCTCTTTAGTTGGTCCTTCCAGAGTACTCTATCCATGGGCTCTTCTGTATCATGTTCCTGTGTGCTCAGGAGTGGCTTACTGTCGGCCTGAATATCCCTCTGCTCTTCTACAACACATGGAGGTGAGCACCTGAACCAGTCTTTACTCCTCTTAAACAAGCTGTGCCTGCTATCTGTCAGATTCCACTAAAACATGTGTCCTGAGAAATCAAGCCTGTCCCTGCTATAGCCCTTGACTGTATATTAAGTGGAAACTTAATTAATAATTATTCATTTATTATTTTAATGTGAATCTGTGTTTTTATGTGAGGATTGATCTTCTTGATACAGCATCACTATTATCAATGTTCAGATCAATCCCATTCCTAATTTCCTTATATTAAAGATCCTTGCCATAGTGTCTTTTTAATCGTGTCACTGCGCATTGGTCTTAGAAATGTTTCTAGATGATTTATAGCAGACTGAATGTTTCATCACACAATGAAACAACTAGGGAAATCATAACTGGGATAAAATGAGTTCCAGTCATTTTGCAGTGGAGCTCTAAATCTTTCTTCGGGGTTTGTTGAATGTTCAGAGCTGTCGTCAATTACTGCCATCATCTTCAGAATATGACAGATAGATGTGCTGTGCCTTTTTTTTTTGCAGAATGATGAAAACTTAATCAGTACAATAGTAATGGCTGATTTTGATTATTATGAATTAATGTTTGATTAGCTGCTTGAACTCAATATAAATATTTTTTACCAGATTTATTGTTTTTCTTGCAATAAATCTACTTTTCTTTCCACAGATCCAGTGATGCTGCTTTAATGCACTGTCACTCTGTTTTGCTCCAATTCATTCATGTTTTTCCTCCTAATGCGCTTAAAGCCCCCACTCCCTGTTTTCGATTTCCCTAATAGAATTATAATTTTTCCATGTCTTACAATTACAGACTATATTTAAGTCATCCATCTCCAAGGACTGCCTAGATTGACAGAAATATTTAGAATAAAGAGGCTTAGACTAGCTACACTTTTCATTAGATCAAATTAAATTGATGAAATAAAATCAATAATAAAATGAATTAATTGAAATGACAGCCAAACAAAAATCTAAAACAAAGGTGCACATAATGTTTCAAGAAATGCTACCCGGCTCGTGTTTTTCACATTTTCAGCAGGTACTTTCATAGCCCCACAGACACTAAGGAGCTTCTCTACGATCCAGCGTCGGTCATGAATGGAGACACACTCAAATTCTGCCAAAAAGAGGCCTGGTGTAAGATGTCCTTCTTCGTCCTCTCATTCTTCTACTATCTCTACTGGTGAGTAGAGATTGAGAGAGTAACTCAATTGCCTACTAATGGGATTCTGTGTAACACGTTCACCCTTTTTTATATCTTTATAGCCAAATATGCTGTTTAAAGTGTGCCCTGGCTATAGTATAAGCTGCCTGAAGCCTATAGCATAGCAGAGATGTATTCTTAAACAAACATTTGAACTGACAAGGACTCTGTGCACTTGGATGGCGCCAACAACTCGGTCTTTGGGTAGAATTCCTGAGTTTCCTTTTTAGCGCTACACTATATAACGTCACATTAAATGTTAATGTACATATATTAAAAAGCACATATTCTATAAAGGTTCACCCTTCGAGCGAAAAGGCCTTATGGCATTACATCATATCAAAGGCGATTGTTGTGCATCAGTCATGTTGTGTTCTTAAAGGCTATTTGCTTCTGTAATTGAAATTCAAGGACAAATACAGCCTTTTTTCAGCATCTTTTGTACACTCCCACTCTTTGAGAAGAATGTGGATGACCAAACAGTTGACATAGCCATATAGACTTCTATGGTATTTATTTTTTATACAACGGTAGTCAGTGGTTATAGGAGTGACAATTTGTGACAAATATCTACAAGTTTATCTGTCTAGAATATAAGTCTCACCAAAATGAGGATTTAGAAAATACTGCTGAAATGATCAAATTTGTCCATAAAATCTGTGTATAGTGCTTAAAAATATGAGCTTCACACTTTCCCCTTTAAAGTCTCTGGATGCTGTCATAGTTTTTATTTTTATTTAACCAATGGACAAGTTTTATTATTATTTTCTGTAGTGATCAACATTATGTTTAACTTGAGCTTAACTTGGACCATTCAGTAAAACTCACCTTCTTAATAAAGGTTAGACTGAGCCTTCTTATAAATTCTTATATAATGTCTGATTTGATGAATGCTTTTATTTGCATGCCTTGCCTAGTTTAACTCCTGTGGCTTAATCTTCAAACGTAGTTTGTACTCTAACCCTTCGTAATAACCACAATGTTGTTCTCCCTCTTACTAATCAGTCTTACAATTCAATTGCAAATCCAATATCAGCGCACCAGGCCATCACGCATCCAATTACAATAGTAGGTTTGCCGTTCCTTTTTTTCTAAACACCATTCAAACCTAATGACTCAAGAAAGGAGTGTGCCACTCTGATAGAAGTGGAAGAGAGATTTGGGCAAACATCACACTAGTTCTCACAAAGATTGCAAATGCATGAGGAAGATTTTTCGCCTCAGGCTCCATCAGGATCATATCTAGGATCATAGCTGAAATACATCTTCCACTTTCAACACGAACACTAAAAACATGTTTTTTAGGACACAGATAAGCCACAGTCCTTAATAATACAGCAGTTCCCCTTTAAAACATCTTTAGATTTGAGACCAGCCTTTAGCTGTGTGCATGGAATATAATCATGATACTCAACATTCAAAAACATTTTCTGATGAAGTTAAATATATATGCTTCATATGCCGCAGTGATATAATTTCAAAGAGCATAAATAGTTCTGCTTTCTTTTTGAAAAGATTAGGAATATAAAAGGAACCACGCCGCTACTTTTTCAACCTCCACACACTGAAGATAATAAGACAGAGCGAGCCAAGAAATGCTTATGCGGTTTTTATCAGGGCAACCCCTTATTATGTATTAATGCCTGTGGACAGCATTCTGGCATGGCATCCATGGCCCCTAGTGTGAAGTCAGCACAGAAATTCAACACGCATCAACATATGGCAGTACATTCTAAATAAATACAATCCATATCATACACAACCTGCCCGGAGTGATCCTCGAGCTGGTGAAGCTGTCATTTTCCATAGCGTCAGCTGCTTTGTATTTCCATGCCTCCTCTAGCTGAGGATGAATACTGTGGTTTCAGATGGATAAATTGGGGACAAAATGCATCTTTGTGTTTGTTGTTAGCTAGGAAGAAATAAACAAATTAAAACCGTTATCTAACAGAATGATTGAACCCACGGGCATAAACTCGTGGGATGGGAGTGATGTTTGGTGTTAGTAATGCCTGTTTGTTCTGTCTTCCAGTATGATCTACTCCTTGGTGACCTCATAACAGAGTTCTCAACACTGCTCATAAGACACTGTTTTCCAAAAGCTCTAAACTAGATTTGGATGAAACAAGAGCACCGCTAGACACAAGTTCAACACACTGCAGTGTCTGAACCTACAGAGAAGACTTGACCCCATCTTCCCAGAGTATCTGAAGAAGCCAGTGTCGTTTACAGATCTGACTCAACGCCCTAGATGTCTCATGGACCTGGTGTGATGCGCTTTTCACAAGCTCACAGTAACATTTGCACAGATTGTCTCAGGCATAGCACAACATGTCCTTTTCCACTTTGAGGCACAAAACCTGCCAACCTTTACACTCACTATATGTAGCTTATTAGGTTCAAACAAATGAAAGGAAACTATGGCTAACTTGATCAGAGAATGTTTCATTTTTACCAGTCACACACTAGGCCACTGAGTTTGAATACATGTGAGAAGCTTTTGTGATATATTTTATGTGTATCTGTGCACTCCTAAAATAAGCATTTTTTAATATGAAATACATATCTGTTGCATTACTTGTGTACATAGAGTACTTTGTGTAATGCTTTTATGTGTTAGTGTCAGTTGGTTGAGATGTTTTGGGACTTTATATTTACAGTTGCTGATATTGAGGATTAATTTAAGAAAACAAGAGCCACTTTTCAACAATTTTGCACAAAGTTGTTATGAGTTTGCACAGTAGATACAGTTATTGGTTGTGGTGGAAAAAGAAGTCATATTTATATACCCAGTACGAGTCTTCCAATATATTACAGTGCATCAAACAAGATTTGAATTTTAGGGAAGAAATCAAAACCACAGCTCATGATCTACGAATTTCACTTTCTCATTTTGTATTATTGTTATTATATTAACTGTATTACTGTTATACGACAAGGTCAGCTGAAACAATACTGAAACAAGATATTTAAGGAACCATCGACAGTTTCTTCAATCTTTTTCTCTTACTCTTTTTCTTCTTAATAAGTGTTTCTGACTACTAGGCTACTTTATACAGCTATTACTCTAACAATGTTGTTGGATCAGTCAGGTTTTAACTGCCGGAGTAACTACATGATGCATATAAGCGTAAACCCCTCAAGACTGCGTGATGCTTTGGATGAGCACTATATATAATGCAGAGTACTGAAAATAGCAGTAGACACACTACATAATTTTCATTGCCGTGTAGGGGATAATAATACCAGTCCCCAGCAGTTCTATATTCTGCTGCTGTCATGTAGCCTGCTGTCTTTTGTATGCCTTATGTAGGTACACATATGATGACCAAACATTTTCTATATCCTTATTGTGGACGTGTTCACCCATCCAAATATCAGTAAAGAAATTTGTATATGAAATAAAACAGACTATTTTAAAACTGTTAAAGGTGCTTTCTTATGCATGCATCACATGTATGCTTTTTTCTCTTCATAATCATTAGTTTCATCGGTCATGTGGTTCATGATCCATATGTGGTTATTTCACTCAATTACCCACAGAACATTTCTCACATCTCCTCATTTGAATCCTCACCCCAGAGTGACTCTCTGAAAAACATTCACCTCAGACTGATGCATGCTCCCATCTCTCACATGTCTCCTCTTCAGGGAATGTTGCCTCCTGCTTGTAAGTCGACTATTATATGCGTTTTCCAGAGCCAAGCCCTGTGTGGCAGTGACTGGACGACAGATCGGTGACAGGCTGTCCTCCTGCTCCACCTGCTATCTGTCCAAATCACTGCCACATGCTCTGTAATTACAGTTTGTAAAGGATGCTGCTCCCTTTGCCAATGATCTAACACTTTGCCACTTATAGCTGTGAAATGAACGTCATCAGATGTTTGCAAAAACTGCAGGTTTTGGCGCTCAAAGAGCTTTCTGCCACCCTTTCGACATCCATCTCTGACCCCGGTCAGCATGTTGTGGCATCAGATAAGTGATGATTTTTGGCTCCTGTTTCAAAGAGACTCATGGGACTTGAGATGTATAATTCAAACTATAGTAAAGGGTATTTTCTGTTATGAAAATAATCTTTTCATGAAGTAACACCATTTATCTTTGCTCTTAAGAGTTTTGTGAGTTCCTCTATCAGAAAATATCCCTGCCCTCAAGCGAAGAGCTTTGCACATTATATGCTTTGGCGAGTGTGGCAAAGCTTGGCAGGTTTTCTCAGATGCCCAGCCTGTCAGCACAGATTACCCAGAAGACCAGTTGAGCATGGATTTTACCTGACTTGTCTTTCTAGGATTGGATTACTTTTTCACCTTGATTCCTGGCCACACAAACAAGCGGTTGGAATATGACTTGAATACGTTTTTTCTAAACTTTCTACAATCTACTTTTGCTGGCACATTTAGCCAGCATTCTGGCAACAAATCTTAAAACCTAATAGTTACCCAAGAGAAGACAGTCACCAAGGTACTGGTGTTTTTAATCTAGCAACTATTCACAAAGATTTTGTTCTTGACTTACTAATACATACTCGTAAGTACCAGTTAATCCTTAAAAACATGATAAAGAATCCAATAAAGCTTCTTGCTGTCCCATGTTCTATATAATAATAACAAGTAACAATAACATCTGTAAAGTTTAATAATCTGCTTTCTGTTTCTTTGACACTCTTTTCGAACTATTTAGTTTTGTATGGAAGTCCTAGAGGCCATTAATGATTAACATGTTTTATTAATCATTTTCTCTCTTGTTTTTTCGTGATCACAACTTAATTATCTTTTGATCTCAACGTAACTTTATTTTCTTGTGATCTCAACATAACAAAAGTTTTCTCGTTATCACAACTTTATTTTCTTGTTATCTTGACATATCAAAAGTTGTTTTCTAGATGCATGACTCATCACAGTTTCACTACTGCAATAACATTTCGTGTGATAAACTAACTGCTTATTAAAACCAAGGTTGAGGCCACTGTATAGTATTCTGTTTGCACCTATCTTTATTCGTGCATCCGTATTTAGACATGTGCAACATGGACAACCGCCCAGGAGTGCATTACCCAAAAGCATAGTTAGCTAACTTTGGTTGTTGGTTCCATCAAACTCTATAGGTAACGATGGAACTTACGACCATAGTTGCTTTTGGGAAATGCATCCCAGGGTGGTATCTTGCCGAGCTAATTTGCATGGCACGTCAATATCTTGTCACCATGTGACATATGAAGGGGGAACCACACATACACACCAAAAAGTCAGTTCTGAATAAAAAGAGGACTTTGGACCACTGGACAACAGTCCAGTTCTTCTTCTCCTTAGCCCAGGTAAGACGCCTCTGATGTTGTCTGTAGTTCAGGAGGGGCTTAACAAGAGGAATATGGCAACTGTAGCCAAATTCCTTGACATGTCTGTGTGTGGTGGCTCTTGATGCCTTGACCCCAGGCTCAGTCCATTTCTTGTGAAGTTCACTCAAATTATTGAATCGATTTTGCTTGAAAATCTTCATAATATTTTTTCCTTCCACTCAACTTTCTGTTAACATGCTTGAATACAGCACTCTGTGAACAGCCAGCTTCTTTGGCAATGAATGTTTGTGGCTTACCATCCTTGTGAAGTGTGTCAATGATTGTCTTCTGGACAACTGTCAGATCAGCAGTCTTCCTCATGATTGTGTAGCCTAGTGAACCAAACTGAGAGACCATTTTGAAGGCTCAGGAAACCATTGCAGGTGTTTTGAGTTGATTAGCTGATTGGCATGTCACCATATTCTAATTTGTTGAGAATTGGTGGGTTTTTGTTAAAAGTGACCCAAAATCATCACAATTAAAAGAACCAAAGACTTAAATTACTTTAGTCTGTGTGCATTGAATTTATTTAATACACAAGTTTCACAATTTGAGTTGAATTACTGAAATAAATGAAGTTTTCCACGACATTCTAATTTATTGAGATGCACCTAAGCCTTTATTATTTCTCAACTCTACAGCTGTGCTGTAAAAAAAAATCACTTTATGAAGATGATATGAAAACAAAATGTAACAAAATGTGTCTCCTGGTGGAAAAGAAAGACTTTTAAGATGAAAATATCATTACCATTATAACCAGTAGGTTGCAGGTGATCACTCATTAGCTCAGTTGTCATTTCAATTCCCTAGTTTTTACGTCTTGCTTTTGAAATTATTACACTTACAAGGATAAAGTATAGCAAGTGCAGGAAGTCACAAAGTCTCATGTCATTTAATAATAAATAAATAAATAAGCCCATACACCAACAGCATATATGGGTTATTTATTTAAATGCTTAACTATTTAACTACAAATTAAGTGAATTATTAATGGTATAATAATTAAATAATGCATTACATATTTTTAAATATTTTTAGATTTAATTTAATAACTACATTTTTAAAGTTTTATCTTTAACTGTAAAATCTGCTAAATATATTCAGCCAGCAGACTTGTTGTTGCTATAGTTTTGTTCCTCTGAATTTAGTCTGAATCACTTAATGCACAGCTCTGTTTTTTACTGCGGTTTGTCAGATGTTTTGTTCCAGTTGTTGTTTTACTGTTAATCTTAGCAATAAGTTGTGAACAATTTACCAGATTCACTCGTGTAATCTTTTACACTTGCGTTTGTCATTCCCAAAACAGTATACACAGACATTTGGTCCTCTTAGACAAATAAAAAAAAATCAAATCGTGAATAGATTATATAGAGAAACAGAGCAAAATGCATTCCACAGCTGACTTAGCTGTCTTATCTAAAACCAGGAAGTAACCTTGATTATTGTCAATTCAGTGGGAAATGAACAGAAATTATATTCTGTATAAAGAACATGAGAATATACAAATGATAACAAGAACTCAGCATCTCTTCTCTCTCGGGATACTCTTCTTCGGTGTTTGTTTACACTCCTGCCCTTTCGTACAACAGCAGCTGCTGTGGTTTATCTGTCCATCAGATGTGCATCAAAGTTGCATTCACTACTATAGTAGACTCACAACTCATTACATTTGAAAAATCAAACAATCACTGTAAAAAAAAAAAAAAAAAAAATTGTATGTCGAGTTCACGAGAAAATTAAGTCATGATAACAAGGAATCGAGAAAGAAGTATATATCATAATCCATGGCATTTTAGGACTTCTGTAGTTTCGCGTCACATGACGGTGTAAAAGTTAACTACACAGATTTTGCTCATGTTCAGTTTGGTCACAGAAATTCGCCTTGTTGACAATCACAGAGCCGCTTAGTTCGAAAGTAACTTCTGAGAGTGCAGTGCTTTATACATCTCTGCACTCCTGACAATGGAAAATTTATCTTTTTACACATAAAATATTGATGAAATTTCGCTTATGTGACAGTACCTAACAGCATAATATAAAGCCAACATGTTGTATCACTGTAAAATGTAAAAACTATCTATTAAATTTCCTATTTTTTATAAATATTGACAGTTTAATTCAACTGTTTGTGTTTGTGAGCTATAGACTACAGTATCCATATTATGTGCAGTGATGTGGCTTTTAGTGAGCCTTTCTTGCAGATTAAACATAGATAAACCAGTATAACCATTCCATTCATCCAATTTATTCAGAATCAGTGATTTATTCAGGAACAATTCAACAACTACTTGAAATAATATTTTCATTGTTGCCAGCAGAAACAGAAAAAGTAATATTGTAGTTTTATTTAATTTTTTGTTCAAACCACACTGAACAATTTTTTTTTAGCAAAAGTATTATTTTTGTCCCCATTTTTCATGAGCTGAACTCAAAGATCTAAAACTTTTTCTATGTACACAAAAGGCCTATTTCTCTCAAATATTGTTCACAAATCTGTTGAAATCTGAGTACAGTGAAAACCCGCCTTGTACAGTGAAAACCGGGATTCATCCATGAAGAGAACACCTCTCCAAAGTGCCAGACGCCATCGAATGTGAGCATTTTCCCACTCAAGTCGGTTACGATGACGAACTGCAGTCAGGTCGAGACCCCGATAAGGACGACAAGCATGCACATGAGCTTCCCTGAGACAGTTTCTAAAAGTTTGTGCAGAAATTATTTGATTATGCAAACCGATTTTTGCAGCAGCTGTCTGGGTGGCTGGTCTCAGACGATCTTGGAGGAGAAGATGCTGGATATGGAGGTCCTGGGCTGGTGTGGTTACCAAATTACTGCCAAATTCTCTGAAACGCCTTTGGAGACAGCTTATGGAAGAGAAATTAACATTCAATTCACAGTCAACAGCTCTGGTGGACATTCCTGCAGTCAGCATGCCAAGTGCACGCTCCCTTAAAACTTGCAACATCTGTGGCATTGTGCTGAGTGATAAAACTGTACATTTTAGAGTAGCCTTTTATTGTGGCCAGCCTAAGGCACACCTGTGCAATAATCATGCTGTCTAATCAGCATCTTGATATGCCACACTTGTGAGGTGGATGGATTATCTCGGCAAAGGAGAAGTGCTCACTAATACAGATTTAGACAGATTTGTGAAATACATAGAAAGTACCTTTTGTGTACATAGAAAAAGTATTAGATCTTTGAGTTCAGCTCATGAAAAATGGGGGCAAAAACAAAAGTGTTGCGTTTATAATTTTGTTCAGTGTATATGCAGATTTGTTGTTTTTTGCTTCTTGGGAAATTTAAAAAGGTTCTAATTGATCTCGCATTTCCTTTTTAACTGAAACTTTTTTTTAAAGTCTATTATAAAAATCCATAGGGTTCTTCTTGTCTTATCATTGGGTATATTTTCATATCAACTAACAGTGCTGACTGTCAACAATCTTCAGCTACGGCTGTCTGTGAATCATGCAGGTTAAAGACAGATGAGCATCATTTGAGAGGAATGCAAGAAAATAAAAGCTGATCCTTGCAAATGAGAGCTAACTCTCATCCTTTCTAGTTAGATAACACCGATGCCTGTATATGATGCATAAATTGGTCCACTGGGTAAACTAAAAAAGATGCTGAGAGTTCTGAGCAGACATCAGAGGATGTTGTCCTCTGCAATGATTCCCCAGCTCTCAGTGTCTGAATCTAAATCCATTTCAAAACATGCCAGTAGGGATGTAGAAATGCCATCAGGTGAAAAGCGCAGTGTTAGCCTCTCTATTGTTTGCACAGAACATTTATTTCCTCCCACAAGCTAAAACCAAGATGCCAACCCTGAGATCTCAACAATCTAACCCATTTAGCACAATACAATGGCACTCACTCCTGTATATCTGCTAACCTGACGGAAGCTAAAACAACTCTCTCTGCACTTTGTGTTCATAACCCCCCCAGTATTGTCCTTTGGCTGAATAGTTTTTTAAAGATATATATATATATATAGATTTATTAATTAATGTAATTGTTATTGCAATAAAATGTTACTCATTGTTTACAGACAGTGATGCCTCTGATTTTCTTATATGATATACAGTATACCCTAATTCAAGTGTGAATGAGGGTGATCCAGTCATGGTCAATCCCCATTCATATGCCCACATATTGTTCCAGTGGAATGAGAAAGGGCAGAGTAGGCCATCTGACTATATTAAATGCATGTGGGTGCATGGGATTATTCAGTGACCTAAAGCAAAAAACTAGTGACGTCTGACTCATGAGGAGGTGCATATTAAAATATAGGAAAAGTCAGAGCATGTAGACTCAGTCAAAAAAACAATACATCATCAAAAAAAAAGAAACTGTGATAAATGTATAACATTACTTTTTAAGCAAAACACATGGAGCTCCGCATATATTTATGTTTGTTTATTAAATTAAATATTTTGTCTTTTGACTAATTTGTAGTACTCTGGACTTTGTTGTTGTTATTGTTGTTATTAATATGACATATAAAAAAGAATCCAGCTTACAAACTGTGTCTTTAATTTGGATACACTTTGATAAACCTATAATAAAGATTTATAGCCAAAAGTTACATAGTCTGCTCTACACTGTAAAAACTACAGTACAGTAAAAAACTGTTAATTGGTTAACTGTAAATCCCTTCTTTATATATTTTGGAAAAAACTGCAATAAATGTAACAAAAATCTTAAATGTACAGTTCATGGAAGTGAAATAATAACAAGTCATTATAATTTACAGTTGATTAAACTGATATTCCCTGATTTATATATTACTTATTTGTTTGTAAATTAAAATATTAAACTGTGAAAAGGCTGTTTAATAAATGTTTATTTAAAACTGTCATTTTGCATTATTGACACACTGTTTTCCTAATGAATGTTGTTCAGTTGCATTGACGCAATGTATTTTGTTTAAAGCGCTATATAAATAAATGTGACTTGACTTGACTTGACTTTACATTTTTGCTGTATTTTCTTTATAATTATTCCAGCTAACCATTTTTTTCCTGTAAAAACAAAATGATTTTTTTAAAGTGTAGCTTTAAGAGATTTTACCATGTTTAAATGTAATTCATAGAATTCAACAGATTTTTTTTTTCACCAAAAAAAAAAAGATTATTTATGAACCTGTAAATGACATACAATTTCTAATAAATGAGCAGTTCAGATAAAATTCCACTGTCATGAGAAGTAAAATGATAAAATGTTCTCATGAGGCCTTTGATTCAATCTCAGCACAGTCTTCTCAGCTATTAATAACAATTAGCAGAGTTAACAGACACGCTCCTCTATAACGAGGGTGGCTGTTTGCATTAATCTTAGGCTCCTGGCTCTGGCTCCTGCGTGGATACGCATCAGTGAATCTGGTGGAGGACAGCACAGATGCCTGAGTCTCCATGAGTCTGTTAATTATGGTCAATTCCTGCTGCCTCTTCACTCTGTTTTAACCTTCAGCCTCATCCTTTGACTGCCTCAGTCATATCTCTCGCACCTGCACATCATGGAAGAGGACGATGGAGAGTAAAGCACTTAGCAGACTGTACCAATGTCCTGTTGCTATAGGAAACAGCATGCTTCCTTTCATTCATGCTGAAATGGAGATGTGTATTGATTGGATTTACTGTAACAGCTTTGTAAAGATGGATTTATTTTTTACTAAAAGATGGCATAGGGCTTGTGTGTGTTGTGTTTTGGTTTATGCCCTTCTAAGAGTCTGCCAGTCTGATCTCTTGGCTGCCATACTCTTGGAATGCTGTAGCTCACACCTGTGCATGGATTATAAATGATTGTTGTGCCTTCTATCATGCTATGAACAAGCATGTTAAAGAAAAATATAGACCTGAACAGACTAGTGTGTGTTTATATACAGATGCTGGTCATATAATTAGAATATCATCAAAAAGTTGATTTATTTCACAAATTCCATTCAAAAAGTGAAACTTGTATAATATATTCATTCATTACACACAGACTGATATATTTCAAATGTTTATTTCTTTTAATTTTGATGATTATAACTGACAACTAAGGAAAATCCCAAATTCAGTATCTCAGAAATTTAGAATATTGTGAAAAGGTTCAATATTGAAGACACCTGGTGCCATACTCTAATCAGCTAATTAACTCAAAACACCTACAAAGGCCTTTAAATGGTCTCTCAGTCTAGTTCTGTAGGCTACACAATCAAGGGGAAGACTGCTGACTTGACAGTTGAAACAAAACCCATTCAAAAATGTGGGGGAGATTCACAAAGAGTGGACTGCAGCTGGAGTCAGTGCTTCAAGAACCACTACGCACAGACGTATGCAAGACATGGGTTTCAGCTGTTGCATTCCTTGTGTCAAGCCACTCTTGAACAACAGACAGCATCAGAAGCGTCTCGCCTAGGCTAAAGATAAAAGGGACTGGACTGCTGCTGAGTGGTCCAGAGTTATGTTCTCTGATGAAAGTAAATTTTGCATTTCCTTTGTAAATCAGGGTCCCAGAGTCTGGAGGAAGAGAGGAGAGGCACACAATCCACGTTGCTTGAGGTCCAGTGTAGTTTTCACAGTCAGTGATGATTTGGGGTGCCATGTTATCTGCTGGTGTTGGTCCACTGTGTTTTCTGAGGTCCAAGGTCAACGCAGCCGTATACCAAGAAGTTTTAGAGCACTTCATGCTTCCTGCTGCTGACCAACTTTATGGAGATGCAGATTTCATTTTCCAGCAGGACTTGGCCCCTGCACACAGTGCCAAAGCTACCAGTAACTGGTATAAGGACCATGGTATGCCTGTTCTTAATTGGCCAGCAAACTCGTCTGACCTTAACCCCATAGAAAATCTATGGTGTATTGGGAAGAGGAAGATGCGATATGCCAGACCCAACAATGCAGAAGAGCTGAAGGCCACTATCAGAGCAACCTGGGATCTCATAACACCTGAGCAGTGCCACAGACTGATCGACTCACCACGCCGCATTGCTGCAGTAATTCAGGCAAAAGGAGCCCTATCTACATATTGAATGCTGTACATGCTCATACTTTTCATGTTCATGCTTTTCATTTGGCCAAGATTTCTAAAAATCCTTTCTTTGTATTGGTCTTAAGTAATATTCAAATTTTCTGGCACCAGGTGTCTTCAATATCGAACCTTTTCACAATATTCAAATTTTCTGAGATACTGAACTTGGGATTTTCCTTAGTTGTCAGTTATAATCATCAAAATTAAAAGAAATAAACATTTGAAATATACCAGTCTGTGTGTAATGACTGAATATAATATAAAAGTTTCACTTTCTGAATGGAATTAGTGAAATAAATCACATTTTTGATGATATTCTAATTATATGACCAGCACCTATATATATATATATATATATATATATATATATACAGGTGCTGGTCATATAATTTTATATATATATATAATATTTTCAATATTGGTGGTATCCTGGCCCCCAGTCCACATACATCTCTGCCAGCTTTCCCAGAACTGTGGGCTGAAGACTGGCCAGCAGAGGGGAACAGATAAGGCACTGGCAAGCAAACATCACATCCTCATGCACTGATGCACATTCAGATTCTCCATGCTCCATGCTGTTTTGTTACAGAATATATATATATATATATATATATATATATATATATTTTTTTTTTTTATATATATATATATTTTTTTTTTTATAATTTTTATTTTTTTTAAGTTTTATTGAGAAAGCACTGCCTTCATTGCCTCCTCTGAGAAAACGCATCAAATGCTCTTGAGTTAGACCTCTGTCCTCATAACAATGATGATTCAGGGATGCTGTACTCATAAACAAATTTAATATCAAATGGACTGCTGGAGAGAGCCTAGAAGAGATAGCTGTAAGCATGTAAAGGCTATAGGGGATCTGCAGATGTCCCTCATGTCCACACCAAAACCCAGCACAGAAAACTCATCTGAGCTTGAACAAACAACTCAGCCTTCAAACCAGCGATAAAAGCAGGATTTTGATTCCCTTGGTCCAAACCATCATCTACGGAGCTATCTTTCTCTTTCGTTTTCACAACACTTTGCAGTATGGTCAGGTCTTGTATCATCCTGAAAGAGATGTATTTAAATTTAACCCAACAGTTTGGCTAGCCAATATATGACTTTGTGTTAAGTTTATCAGTCATGATTAAAGTTCAATTCAGCTATAAGTAGCCCTACAGAATTCAATAGTATTGTTATTCATCTCATGTTCAGGGTTGATTCAGTTCAGCTCAGTATTTAATGTTGCAGAAGTCATCAGTTATAAAGCAAATTTAAGCTAAAGCTGCTCTATAGAAGATATTAGTGCAAACATCCCATTCAATTCTGTTGTTGTTTTTTCACATCCTATAGTGTCTAGTGTTTTAACTAAGTAGGCCAAAGACAACAATGTCAAGAAAGCCAATCTCCACCAGGTGACAGAAATGGAGCAAAAAACTTTTTTGGAAAAACCAGGCTATAAGTCAAGGGACCAGTGAACGAACACTATAATTCCAGGCTGCATCACTAGTCAGATTTGTGGATTGATATTATTAAAAAATGTTGCATCCAATTCCTTCTTCAAGATCAGGATCCATCATACTGGCAATGCAAGACTTAAAGAGCATGTGTTGGGACTACAGTACAAACTGACCAGCTCTGTACAGCTTAATATGAAAATGAACTGAGAAGTTTAGTTGTTAATGAACCTTTTCTTGGCCGTCTATAACTTTACTAATCCTGTGCACAGTTTTGCCTTCATACTTCAATCCATAAAGTAAGCGTTCCTTATCTATCCTTCATTTCTTAGGAGTAATTTTTCAAACAGATGATGCTGAGAACATGTTTATGTAGATAATGATGATGAGTCACTGACTGGATTCTGTGTGTCATCTCCCTTACAGCTGGATTAAAAGCAACAGCAGACCAACACATTAGCACATTCACTCATTATTCATCAATTGGTTTGAAGGAAATGCAGCTTTCAGAGGGGGATCTAAGCTTGCATTGAGGTTGAATGAATGTCTTGAGTGATGCAGAATACATTTGGTGGCACCAGATTAGTAAAATGCGGAGAGAGATTAATTTAGAAACACTGAGGGACAAAAAAGAGAGTGGTTGTGAGAATGTGAGCTTTTGGCTGGCTTGATAAGACAGTTTTTGGCAGAAAAAAATTATTTCCTTTTTTCAATTGATGTGTTATTGGCACTATTGCAATTCATCTAAATACTGATATCTAAGACATGTCGTGAGTTATGAGAAAGGTTGGTTAGGAAATGCTCTAATTACGATGAGTACACCCAATGCACAGAAGACTTTGCTGACGGGAGCATGTGGTGTTCTTCCATGACCTTAAAGTGTCTACACATTTTTCTGACAGGTGCTGTTTCTTTGAGTGATTCAGAATGACTCATTTGGAATGACACAATGACCTGTACGGTTTGTCAGTATTTTGCACAAAAAAAAAAGGGTAAATAATTCAGTGGTCATTAAAAAACAAAAAATAGGGGTCTCCTGTTTTAGTATATATTAAATACATTTTGTGAATTTTCAGCAACCATTACTCTGGTCTTCAGTATCACATGATCCTTCAGAAATGATTCTATTATGCTGATTTGGTGTTCAAGAAAACATTTATTATTATTATCAATATAACTAGTAACTTTTGATCAATTTAACACATCTTTGCTGAATAAAAATATTGATTTATTATGCATATGGTATTTTATAATTACTATAATTATTATTTTATAATAATATTATTAATAATAACAATAATAATAAATTATTATTGTTATTATTATTAACTATTATATTATATCATATTGTTTTTTTTAATGGTAGTGTATTTTTAGTTTACGTTGTTTTCACTTAATGGTATACAGTAATTTTACAACTATTTGACACTACACATTTGAGGCTGAAAGTCATCTAAAATGCGAGGGAAACAGTAGAACAAATTCTTGGCTCCAAGCCTTAAAATTACACATCACAACAAAGCCTTCCATGTCATGCAACTGCCACCTCAGCCGTCTCACTGACAAACAAACAAACAACATTCCCACACATCCCCTTCACATAAACAAGGTGATACAATGAGTCAAAGTCATTGAAAAGAATGGCCTGGATCAATACTGCAGCTCCACTGTTGTAAGCTTTTGTCCTTGCACCAACCACTCTCCCACACAGTCACAGCTCGCTGTACGGCTGATTCATTTAAAATGTCTCCCACTTCTTGCTATGCTCAAAATGGAAACTGATGGAAAGAAACAGATACTTTCTGACAGATTTTTTTATTTATTTATTTTTTGTTTCAAAGACACACAAAGTTATCAATAAGTGCAAGGGAGTGCACCAAAAGGGATAGAAAGACCTATTTTGAAATACTTTCAATAAATTACTCTGCCATGCAGCAGGCTGTTAATGACTCATTGAAGAGCTATACTGAAACACAGCTCTGCTGAATCGCAGCGCGCAGAGCCAGCCATTTCTAATGACCAATATGAGTGACAATGGCAGTTTTTCAGTATTCCACAGGGGGATTCAGGAATGCTAATTCACAGTGGGAGGCGTCAAATTGCCTCTCTTAATTTGCTATTTGCAGCCGGTGAAATTGAGATCTGTATCTCCGTAGTAATGGTATTGATCCATGGGATTGATCCAAAGGACGTGACATGTTGCATCCCATCACCCCTGTAGGACACAAAGTCCTCTGCTGATTAATGACACCCACAGAGCACAGTTAACCATGCAATCACTTGGGCTCCGATTGGGATTTAATGGACATTAGTAACGTCTTTTTTTTTTCTTTTTTTTTTAGAATTTGGTCAGTGCATATATCTTAAGAACAAACTAGATAACACATTTTGAATATGACTTAATTGATCTCTAAAGGTCACCACATGACTGGTCACTAGGCATTCCCATTTATTGTTATTGTGACTGGTGGGCTAAACAACTGGCCATGCCATTATGAAAATCAATACATAATGCATCATATCATAAATGATCAGACTCAAAGAATAGCCAATTTTGCAATTTTTGACAGTTTTCTGTGCATTTGTTTTAGACACATATAACTTCCACTGAATAATTAATTAAACTAGTGTTAATTTAATATTATATTATTATACTATAACATACTATTATAGCATTAACTGTATTTTTTTAATTAGCTTTTATTTTTATATTTAAAATTTAGTAATTTTATGTGCTTTTGTCTTTTTTATTAATTTTTTATAGATTTTTATTATTATTTCTAAAACATCTTTAATTTATATTGATTTGAGTTTTAGAACTTGCAGGTTTTTTAAGTTTAATCTAATATTTTATTTAATTTTAGCCTCATTTTAATTAACAAAAATGACAACAACACTGCCTTAAATCAAATTCCGAACCAAGTGCTACTTGGATTATTAACCTGAATACCTGTTTTTTGTTTTTGTTTTTGTTTTGTTTTTGTTTTTTTAATCTTCATTTTATCTTCAATTTTAACCAAATCACCAATTAAACCACTTTGTAAACTCAGTATCTAATATTTTACCCTCCATTTCATCCAAGCACCGTGCTGAGCATCTGCCTTCAATCCTGTATTGAAGCTTACACGCTCCTTCAAATATTCTAATGATGGTCCCCTACTGCTTTGTTCCCACCGCCAAACAAAACGCACTCATTCTGCCAAACAGTACAAGGATACTTTGTGGATTCCTGGTATGTGCATATGGCTTTTAAAAACTTGCACACCATGTCAGAGACAGTAGTCAACCTCATTGCCAGATAAACACACACATATACACACAAGCGGGTGGTATCATGCCGGGGAAATGACCTTATTACTGCCTTAAAGCCTTAACCGAGGCTGCTTCTAAATATTAATGTACTCTCCAGGGAATAGGACAACAGCTCCCAAAATGACATGCTGATGAATGCAGGCACACTGAAAGAGCCATAGACAACATACTGTATGTCTGAGTCACAGAAATTTCACTTTACTGTATAAATAATACAAACCCGATTCCAAAAAAGTTGGGACACTGTACAAATTGTGAGTAAAAAAAGGAATGGAATAATTTACAAATTTCATAAACCTATATTTTATTCACAATAGTATATAGATAACATATCAAATGTTGAAAGTGAGACATTTTGAAATTTCCTGCCAAATATTGGCTCATTTTGGATTTCATGAGAAATACACATTCCAAAAAAGTTGGGACAGGTAGCAATAAGAGGCCGGAAAAGTTAAATGTACATATAAGGAACAGATGGAGGACCAATTTGCAACTTATTAGGTCAATTGGCAACATGATTGGGTATAAAAAGAGCCTCTCAGAGTGGCAGTGTCTCTCAAAAGTCAAGATGGGCAGAGGATCACCAATTCCCCCAATGCTGAGGCGAAAAATAGTGGAGCGATATCAGAAAGGAGTTTCTCAGAGAAAAATTATCATCATAAGTTATCATCATCTACAGTGCATAATACCATCCAAAGATTCAGAGAATCTGGAACAATCTCTGTGCGTAAGGGTCAAGGCTGGAAAACCATATTAACCCTTAGATGGCACTGCATCACATACAGGAATGCTACTGTAATGAAAATCACAACATGGTATCAGGAATAATTCCAGAAAACATCGTCAGTGAACACAATCCACTGTGCCATTAGCCGTTGCCGGCTAAAACTCTATAGGTCAAAAAAGAAGCCATATCTAACCATGATCCAGAAGCGCAGGTGTTTTCTCTGGGCCATGGCTCATTTAAAATGGACTGTGGCAAAGTGGCAAACTGTTTTGTGGTCAGACAAATCAAAATGTAAAGTTCTTTTTGGAAAACTGGGATGCCATGGGACAACCTAAGTTGTTATCAGCACTCAGTTCAGAAGCCTGCATCTCTGATGGTATAGGGTTGCATGAGTGCGTGTGGCACGGCAAGCTTACACATCTGAAAAGGCACCATCAGTGCTGAAAGGTATATCCAAGTTCTAGAACAACATATGCTCCCATCCAGACGTCGTCTCTTTCAGGGAAGACCTTGCATTTTCCAACATGACAATGCCAGACTACATACTGCATCAATTAGAACATCATGGCTGTGTAGAAGAAGGAACCTTGTACTGAAATGGCCAGCCTGCAGTCCAGATCTTTCACCCATAGAAAACATTTGCAGCATCATAAAGAGGAAGATGCAACAAAGAAGACCTAAGACAGTTGAGCAACTAGAAGCCTGTATTAGACAAGAATGGGACAACATTCCTATTCCAAACTTGAGCAACTTGTCTCCTCAGTCCTCAGACGTTTGCAGACTGTTATAAAAAGAAGAGGGGATGCCACACAGGGGTAAACAAGGCCTTGTCCCAACTTTTTTGAGATGTGTTGATGCCATGAAATTTAAAATAAACTTATTTTTCCCTTAAAATGATACATTTTCTCAGTTTAAACATTTGATATGAATCTATGTTGTATTCTGAATAAAATTATTGAAATGTGAAATTTCCACATCATTGCATTCCGTTTTTATTCACAATTTGTACAGTGTCCCAACTATTTTGGAATCGGCTTTGTATGCTATTGATGCATTTTGAGCTGCATGTCAAATAGGCCAGAGTGTAATATTGCCTTGGGAAAGAATTAATGTGCTTGCCAACTGACACAATACTCTGGTCAGGGTGAGAATTAGATTATTGTCTTCAAACAATGCAGTATATTCAGAACTTTCTCAGTGGCATTGTGTCAGGAATGGTTTTGGCTAAGGAAGAAATTATTTATTTAAGATTCTTTTTAAGCGATCATTCTCTAAACAAGAAATAAATTCATATTGAGCTGACTCTCATATGGCCTCACTTCACAATTTGTTGTTTGCCCATTATTTTTCCAATACTGTGAAACTGTGAAAGAAAAAAACTTAGATGCTGCCGTATGAAAAGTGCACAGGAGAATCAACTCACAGTTTAGTAAAGTAGAGTTTAATGTTAGCACATTGTTAAGCTAACAGTACGATTACTGAATAAGCATGAAAGCAATATGCATTCCGGAACTGCTTTTTCCATAAAAGATACATGTGATACTGAATTTGTCAAGACGAGGCAGCAGAGTTGTCTACTTTCAGAACAGCTTTTTTTTTTTAGGAACGTAATGAAAATGAATGTGTCAGAACATGAGCATAATGTAGGTGACAATGAGAAAGCAATATTCATTTAGTGACTCCTCACACACTGTGCTCAAGATGCTTTCAGCAACTAACTGTTTTAATTAGTGCTGGATGTGGCATCTGCAGTCTCATACTGATCTCCTCGGGCTGTGCTTAGATTATAGAGATTTGATCAAATTTTTGCTTTTTGCAACCTTTATCTTCAAACATCAACTTTTCATGTAAAGCTTATACTGATATCACTTTTATAAAACGTTATATTTAATGTGTATCATATGAAGAAACAATAAAAATCATGTCTACAAACCAGCACTACAATACCTGGACTGGAACCAAGAACACCTGCAAACCTGTTTCACATAACCCAGTACAAGAACTCAACAAACCACAAAGATTGCTGAGTTACTAGCAACACTACAGTCTTAACAATAAAGTTTCCAAAACTTTTTTACAGCGAAGCAATAAGAGAACTATTTTGGATTCATCAAAGAACCTTACAATAACTTATTCTTTTTTTTTCTTACAGTGTGAAAAACATTTGAATAATCTGAAGTATTTTTTTTCCAGAACAAAGAATCTTTTGTGCAATGGAAAGATTCCATGGATTATAAGGTACTTCATGGAACCACAGATTCCAATAAAGAACCTTGCAGAACCTTTTAGAGCATTGGTCTCAAACTCAATTCCTGGAGCACCACAGCTCTGCACAGTTTTGCGCCAACCCTAATCAAACACACCTGATCCAGCTAATCAAGGTCTTCAGGATTACTAGAAACTTCCAAGCAGGTGTGATTTGGAGCTGGTTGGAGCTTAACTCTGCAGAGCTGTGGCCCCCCAGGAATTGAGTTTGAGACCACTGTTTTAGAGTGTAAAGTAAGGCCTGAAACTCTCGGTAACCTCAAAAATCGCTAATGTGAACGTTGTCATCGAATCATGGTGCGCATTGGGGTACCGAACCCGAGACTACCTGGAGAAGGTGGTCCCGAGCTGTGACGCGGTTCGCGTCAATGTGCAAGCAACACGGACTCGGGTGTGCACTTGTTCAGGAAGTAAAGTATCCTGCGCATGCGTAACAATGTCGATACCATTAGGCTTGTTTGAGATGCGCCTTGCCCCCCTGAATTGTAGGTGAGAGTAGGCGGCTGCAGTAAGGGGAGGGGTCAAAAAAGACCCTTGAAGTCGGACACTTCCTGAATCTCGCTGTTTTGTCACCTGCAAACGTCAGCAATGGAGGAGATCACGTTCTCGGTTTTTAATCGCAGACGAAGTGGATGTAATCGAAATACCACTGTTTTGTCATCATGTGCATCAATTCCTTTGTTCTGCTGAACACAAAGAAGGAAATTTAGAAGAACGTTTGTAAGCAAGTAGGTTTCTGCCACTATTTCACAGCCATAGTATTTCTCCATATTATGCTAGTAAAAGCTGTTCTGTAGAAACATTCTTGAGAATATCTTCCCTTGTTTTAAGCCAGACTCTGACACTTCTCAGATGAAACCACACACAGATGAGGCATAATGGCTAAACAGTCCATTTAGATATGTATGTGTTCATGTATATTTTTAATGGATTGATTTATTAATTCACACAAGCATACAATAGAATAAAGTGAAAATTACAACAAGGAAGAATTCTAATTAAGAGAAAAATAAAATAAACCCGAACCCGTGTCCTAATTCTTATGGTGCGTTCAAGTCCTCCTGGGAAGTTTGTACGCACGAGGTGGGAAGTCGTGCTTACGACGGCATGTGCGTTCAAGTCACTTTCGTCGGAGCAAGATGGAGGAGTACTTTCTCTTAATTAATGACACAGAAATACAGCAATGTTCTTAAATTCTTGTTCTAGAAAATGGAGAACAAAGAAATGTGCATTAGGTATACTTAGTTTTTAATGTTTTAAATTAATTTATGAAGTCACTGCCAACTTTATTGTTACAAGTTGCATTGTTATATTATAATGTCATCATATTATGCGTCGTCGATTAACTTACTGTGCTGTAAATAGAAAAGCCTGACAATATCACAGCTAAATACCTTTAAGTATTGTATATTCCGACTTGTTAATCACTAACACGCCCCCAACTCGTACAGATCAGGGTTTAAAGAAAATCCCGAGCTCCCCTCTGGTATTCACATTACCAACAGCACCAAAAACTAAAAATGTTTTTTTTTTATTGGTCTTATGAAGTATTCTAATTTGATTAGATGAATTTGTGGGTTTTTGTTAAATGTGAGCCAAAATCATCACAATTAAAAGAACCAAACACTTAAACTACTTCAGTCTGTGTGCACTGAATTTCTTTAAAACACCAGTTTCACAATTTGAGTTGAATCACTGAAATGAACTTTTTCACGACATTCTAATTTATTGAGATGCACCTGTATATGAGCCATTTTATTTTATATTCATTTTATATGAGGTTTGCAATTTTTGCCACCCTGTAAACAACAGTGTGGACGTTTAACGTTTACGTTAAACATTTTGTTGCTCTCTAATTATTATACATATTATGACATTATTGATGATTGGATACAGTCAATTAAGTCAAGATATCTGATGTGGGACAGAACAAAAATGCTCATTTTAAGAGCAGATACCAGTGTCAGAGTTCACTATACTATTTCACTGCATTGATTCGCTAATATTATCGTCAGTAACGTGATGTTTCTACAGTGGAACAGTGCTTTTTTGGCTTCTCTATTGCAGTGGATTCTCATGAACAATATGTGATATGTTTGTGTGTAGGTTTTACTGCAGATTTAAAGCCAGCTTATTGAGGAAACTATATAATTAGATGGCCTTCTTGTTGCAGGACTTGAATGAGCAATCTCTAATCCAACATGAGCCTTTATTATTTCCACATATTAATTATATTAGTGCTATGCTTTAGGCAATTATCACTGGTATGCGGAAATTATCATTTTCTTTGCTTTTTTTGTTTATCATCGATGCCTTGCATCCAAATTCGTACAAACACTAGTGCCCACCAGGAAGGGAGCTGCAAATAGTTTTCTGTCTAGCATGATGCATTCATCTGACATCCAATTTTGAGTGTTTAAAAAGTGTTTGATTTTTGGATCATATGAGTTGTTTGATGTTTATACCATATACCCTTCAGAGACTGCCCCAATTTCCAGACTAGTTTTAAAAAAGACAAATGCAATGACATTGCAGTGTCTGCTGACTGAGGCGGATGGACCAATAAATATGTATCATGTTCAGAGGGTATGTTATGCGCTTATGTGTTTGGATAAAGGGACACAATTTGATGTGAGCAGCCAAGTGTATTCAATCCACAGGATATATTTTTGTAGTAATGACTGGGCCTGGTGAAGCAGAATGCCAACGTTCTCCCAGGGCAGATAACAGAGCATTAAAATAACCCAGAGTACATGCAGGTGCATGAGGCTAGACTTTGAGGAACATCTATTTTAAGGATTGTGACAGTTACTGTAATGATGGTATTTGAGGATAAGCTATCTGGTTACAATTTGTCTATAAACATTAAAAAAAAAAACTAAGAGAAGGTTAAATTTTTTTTGCCATTTAGTAGTAGTGATAGTAGTAGTAGTAAGTGCAAAATAAATATAATATAATATAATATAATATAATATAATATAATATAATATAATATAATATAATATAATATAATATAATATAATATAATATAATATAATATAATATAATATAATATAATATAATATAATATAATATAATATAATATAATAGTACATTGTTAAGTGTTCCTATGGCTTAGTGATAAAGCATTGCATTAGCAGCGCAAAAGGTTGTGGGTTCGATTCCCAGGGAACACATGTATTATTATATTATAGGTAAAAGTCGCTTTGGATAAAAGTGTCTGCTAAATGCATACATTTATTTATATAATCAACATCAGAATATATTCCTGAGAACTTAGATTTCTAAACAAATTTGTTTTACTTTGCAAATAATAATAATATTGTTGTTGTATCATTATTATTATTATTATTATTACGTATTAATATTGCCATTAATAATAATAGCAACAACAATACTTTTTTAAAATGTATTTAAGTATTAGTCATTTAATTATTATTATTATTATTATTATTATTATTATTAAATAATAAAATTTATATTTAGATAATTATTATAATAATATATTAACTGATAATAATAATAATTTAAGCATAATCAACAAGTAACAAAAATATTGACAGTAATTTAATTTCACAATTATTTGTTTTATTTAGCAATTTTTCCAAAACAAATGTAGGCTACAGTAAAACAAATGTATATTTAATTATTATTATTATTAAATAGTTTCAAAGATAATAATTATTATAATAATAATAATAAAGTAATTAATAAAAATAATAATGGACAAAAAAAGCATCCATTGTATTTATTCCATTATTCATTTGCCATGATTCAGATTTGCTATGTGATTCCATCACTGTGCCAGAAGGAATGGTCCAGCCAGATCATCTCAGTTATTTGACCGAGAGCAAAATAAACCTGATCGCATCTACAAATTGCTTGGTAGGCAGGAAGCAGGTGGAATGACTCCAGCTGTTTCCCTGATGGATCAGAAACCATCATCTATTGATTCATCCCTCTGTTCTAAGGTCACATTGATCACTGGTGAAATGTTCAAGTGAGCTTCCTCTTCACTCCAATTCACATTGATTGTGTAGGAGGTTTGCTGTAGTTTAAAAGGGATCTCCCAGGAAAGGAGGATAACACTGGACAAGGGCTTATGTGATGTGATTCCAGGTCTACTTACTGTCCGTCTCGTTAGCAAAACGTTTGTTGAACTTCTGAGGGATAAATTAAATGTTTTCTGTGATGTGCTCTCACACAATGACAGTAGCTTTATTATTTTAAAGACACCTTGCATTCAGTGTCAAAATCTTTGGGCAAATTTTTTTTATCACATATTGATGATAAGAATTTTTCATTGAGCAACAAATCAGCATATTAGACTGATTTATGAAGAATCATATGACACTGAAGACTTGAAGACTGGAGTACTGGCTACTGAAAAATGTAGCTTTGCCACAACAGGAATAAATTACACTTAAAAAAATGTATTGTACTAATATTGCATAATTATTATTTTTTTTACTGTACTTTTGATTAAATAAATGGAGCTTAGTGATCATAAAAGGCTTGTGAACATTAATGTATTTGAGACTATCCTACAGTATCCTGTGATTTCCACCACACTTATATTCGCTCATAGCATTTAGCTCATACTGTATATTAAGTGTGTCATTATTCACCCGATGTCTATATGTAGCATATCTAAAACCTCTCTGTCTCATCTGGTTACACTAACAGTCCTCCACAGTATTTCACAATGCACTTCACAACAATCAGCCTCTCTTTTCCCAGTCAACCACACAGAATAAGTTCAATGAAAAGTTTGATCACAGCCATCATGTCATTATCCGTGGGATTGAGAGTGGCAGAGGGCCGGGTACGGCAGCTTTATAGTCAGATGACAAGCCACTCTGCAGACAGTTTCCTCCACGAGTCCCCAGAGGCGGAGCAGTGGTAATGGAGAGCAGAAGCAGACTGTCATTATCTCCCCCGTGACGCTCCATCTCATTGTGGAGCAACAGCACATTAGTAGACTGACTAACTACGTGTGGAATAGGGGCAGTGTGGAGCTTGATCGAGGATAAAGGACAAACATATGCTGCTGGCATCATTTTGGTGGTGCTAATCAGCTTTTAATGGAGTCACAAAGCATTAAGACTCACGATATCGCTTTAAAAAGAGTCAAGTTGTTATTCATTGCTTTGCATCGTTCGCTTCTTAAACTGGCTGTATAGTGTTAATAAATCTTGCACAAATATTAGGTCGACTATAACGAAATGTTTAAAATAGCTCCTGCATGTCACCCCTAACTCCTGAACTATTAAAAAGGGGAATGTTATGCATGTTAAATAGTTTTAACTCTTTCATAATTCAGTTCAACCAAAAATGAAAACTTGCTTACATTTACTCACCCCCATCCAAAATGTAGATGAGTTTGTTTCTTCATCAGAACAGTTTTGGATAAATTACATCACTTGCTTACCAATGGATCCTCTGCAGTGAATGGGTGCCGTCAGAATGAGTCCAAACAGCTGATAAAAACATCATCATAATCCATTCACTGCAGAGGATCCATTTGTTAGCATGTGATGTAATGCAAAATGTCTGATGGAGTCAAGACAAGTAAAATTTCAGGCAATTTTTATGTTGGTGTAAAAACTATTCTTTTAAAAACTCTTAGGCTTAATCCATTCAAAATATATCAATCTGACAGAAGCGACACGAGGTTATGTTCTGTTGCAGCTGCTGTTTAGTATGTGCTCACTATGTCAAGCATCAGGCGGTTTTAGATTAGACTCACGGCTGTGTTCATGTGAATGTCCTGTAGGCAGGACTGACTTATGGTCAACAGCAGGGCAGTATCTGCGATGGTGACAGCTAAGGTCAATAAACAAGGCACAGATCTTTGCTCCAGGGCAGTGAACAAGTAAAAACTCTTGTCCTTTGCATGGCCAGCAATCAAAAGAAATATTTAAATGATGTCTGATATCTGAAGAAGGGGTCTTCAACCTTGATATAGATGAAGAAGGGACTCCCAACTACATATAAATGTATAAAACTGAGCATTTAATTCAAAACATAGCCGTATCATTGTCCACATTTCACTGCTTCACTTTAGAAAATCAGAAATAGAAAGGAAAAAGGTCTGCAGGGGGTGTCCATGTGCTTTATTATGTTCTGTAATGGCTGAAACACCACCTGTTTCCTCAATACATGCTCTGGAGGGAGCTCCCTTTTCAAAAACTTTAGTTCCAACTTACTGCTTTGCAACACACAGTATTAATTGAAAGCATGATGTAATGCTTTGAAACACAGACAGATTGAGGATTAAACTAGTCCACGCAACTTTTACAGTATGTCTTGTTTTTAAGAATTAATTCTCAATGTTTTGCGACATTTTCCACAGTTTTTCCAAGAATTCTAAATTGTGCCTGGTAACCAATGCAGGGGGAGACTGTGACTAGTTTTCACTTTTTTTCTTTTCTTTTTTTTTTTTTTACTGGGATTCTTATGGTAGGTTATGGTAGGTATGGTATGGTAGGTAGGAAGTTTTTACCAGTGAAATTTCAGCATCAGTCACCAAACCCGCCTTTGAATAGGCATAACACATTAGACTCAGGAAGTAATTGCCTACTGCTATGATTGGCTAACTGTCGTGTATATTTGACAGCCTACATCCTTCACAGATGAACGCTGCTGTGATTTAGGTTAATAAACAGTGTCTTGTTTTCTTCTGAGCATCTTTATCGTTTGATTTCTACGTAGACCTCTCTCGTTATTTACCCCCTACATGCGTGAATCGGTGGGTGGGGCTAAACGGGCAGCTATGTACAATAGTAGCAGGCATTGATCTTCTTCTGCTGTACGTGGCGGGGTTTAGCCATGCTATTACATCATAAAGTGGCAGATTCCACAACCTGTCATTTTGGCACTGGCTTCAAAATAATCTGTTTTTAGACTAATGAGAAAGTTTTGAGTTCTGAAACTTACAGGATGATTTTATAGTATGACCTCTTATATGTCAAAAGGACAAGGGATTTTTGATTTCTCAGTTTATGTGTCGTTTAATAGTTTGAATTAGTTTATATTTTTATATATTTCATTTTCATTTTAGTTTAAGTTTTAGTAAGTTTTAGTAGTTTTAGTAAGTTTTACTTTTAGTTAACTATAATAAAATAATAATAAATACATTTATATAATTTATATAAAAAAAACTACTGAAAATGTTCATCATTATTGCCCAGAGAAACTACAGAGTAATAATACTACATGTGACAACAAGCCCAGGCAAGTTGGAACTATAAACTCTGCAGGACACCGGCCCTCCAGTACCAAGTTTGGAGACACCTGCTCTAGAATATATATATGTGTGTATATTTATTACCATTGATCTTTAAAAATAGGACATTGGTCCTAATTTAAGGTCACATGATGTGGTTACTTATCTGAAACCAAACAAAATGCAAAAAACATGCAAACTTATTCATTCAAATTTCTTCCATCATAATTTATTTTATTTTATGATAGTCTTTCAACAGCCTTATCTTTATTTTATGATAGTCGTATCAACAAGGTGACTCATGTTAGAAATGTTTCAGTTGACATGACTCATACTGTCAAAGGTTTGTCATTTGGTTTGTGTATGGATAAAATAACATGTAAAACTGCCAGTGGATATGATGGCAAGGGCTAATGTTGTATAATGTGTATAAAGTGTAAAACTTGGTTAAACGAAGCAAAAAAACTACAAAAAAACAAGGATCTCTGATGCATATAGTGAATCATCCATGACTAAAAACAACACATGATTAAAGTTCTGGGTAATTCACATCGATCCATAAATCATGGAAGTGACGTCAAATTGACAGCCAGAGACAACACAAAGTAAGTATAGTGCAATGAAGAATGAACAGCATTAATAAATCATAATTTATTATTATTTAAGTACATATACTGTACGTGATTTATTGTTTCTTAATATATTAGTTAATATATTAATATACAGTGTGGGAGGGACAATGAAACATTTAACTGAAAAAATGTTAAATATCACAATGTGACTTTCTTTCTAAATAAAGCATTTGGAAAACCTGTCTATTTGAGAAAAAAGTGTTTGGTGACATTAACGATGCAGAAAGGACACACTTCACCTTTAAAGAGCCTTATTTTCTCAGTGAGAATACCACAACGTGGTTTCTTACAGGAAAGTAAAACAACTGACAGGAGGAGTATAGAAAGATAATCCCTTCAATGTCCTGCATTTTGATGATAAAAGAATTTTCAGACTCAATCCCTCCAGGAAGCATTTAATCCCAAAGAAAACTCCCTGGGCAAAAAAAAAAACAGTGCATGGCGTGCATGATCTCAGGCACCTGGAATCACAACAGCAAGGAAGTGCAGCCTGCTGATGTGGGAAGATTTACAGATGCCTGCTTAGGCTTCCATTAAAAATAAATCTCAAGCCTTTCAAACACACATGCAGATCAAGGGGGTTCATATGTAGTCCATTGTAAGGGTGTTACATGGTAGAGGATGTTTATGTTCCATTTTCAGTATGTTGATCCATTTGTTCTAATATGCCATTTAAATCTTCAACACAAATAAGTTAATATTTGAGTAATAAGGCAACAGACAGATGAACAAAGCATGCAATTGTTCTATCTAAAATATTTTATTACAGACTTATGTTCAACATACTTACCAAAAGAATAATTTAAGTGTATTTTATTGTTTTACCTATATATTATCTTCCACTTACACCAATGATCCTAGCCCTATAAAGCCTACTGAATCCAATGTGATACACAAATTTAAGGAATCAAAAATATAAATTGTTGGGAAACTGTACACAATTTACTTCATGCCTTCTGTCGTCTGCTTGATAGTTTATACTTTTTAGCAAGCAAAAGGACTTATAGTATACTTTTAAAAACATCCCTCTTCAGGTTGTCGTACATGTGTCTTTTTGATGTGAAATCAGATTTTTATAAAGTAAATGTAAGAATACATTTTATATTGTTAGTATATGATACATCAGGCTTTTGAGAAAAAAATATAATTGTATTGCATTACATTATGATAAAAACTCCCAAAATAGAGAACATAGAACTAAGCTTTTAAATAGCATCTTAATTAGACATAGTAGAGATACAGAGTGCATGATATGTATTTTATGTAAGTAGTCTGCTATACTGTTATAAAATCTAATTGATTTACATTACAGGTTTTCTTACATCATACAGTATGTGCCATAAAAAGCCTGATATTATGATATAAACTTTTTAATATCTAAAAATTACTTCATATGTCAGGCTTCACAGCTCTGCACAAGATTAACACTGCAACAATATTACAATAATATTCATAAGTCCTTTAAGGTCATTTCAAACAATGATTTCAAACTGAGATGCAAAATTACAATTTATATCGATTGATCAGTATTTCATGCAATTAATTTGATCAAAAATGTATAGATTGACTGTCCTGGTTAGCATTTTTGGGGTAATAAAAGTTTAATCTTTAACAAACATGGGTTAATGAACTCCCTCAAACAAGTCTGTATTACGCATGCTGAGCCAGGCCTTTTAACTGATTTCATCTCTGTATAGTGCAGATTCTGTCAAATGAGTTTTATGATGGGATTAGGATGCTGCACACACCAGTATGGTCCCAATGTGACTTTACCTCCTCATTAATTAGCTTCCAGTGAAGTATGATAAAACAGTAGGTAGCTAATTAACCAACGTAATGAAGCTCTTCCTAGACCTTGGTGAGTTTATAGCACTTGCAGAGATGCAACACTTGCCTTTTCAACTGCTGTGGTACACTTAAGCAGCCTGATTACAGAGGTCTACTTCAAAGAGTTGATGACCTTTTTCAGATTATCCGTCTCTGCCACTCTAACTGGCTGTTTTGTATTGAAATTGCACATGCAACAATGATCCGAGCAGTTCAGTTCAATGTATTTGTAATTTTTTTTATAAAAAATGTATATTTATACTTTTCTGAATGTGTAATGTTTACTTGAACTTTAGCTGAAATTATGTGTTTAGCTCCGACAAAACATACAAAGCAACTGTACGTGGCATTCATTAGGTATGTATATTTGAGGTCAGAGGGTCTAATCTTAATTTATTCATGAAGTCTATGCTATAATACTATTATCTGCATATTGTACAATGGGATCATTTATTATATTATATTATATTATATTATATTATATTATATTATATTATATTATATTATATTATATTATATTATATTAAATTATATTATATTATATTATATTATATTATATTATATTATATTATATTATATTATATTATATTATATTATATTATATTATATTATATTATATTATATTATATTATATTATATAAAAGGCATCTCAGGAACCGCACTCCTGTGGATTGAGTCTTACCTATCAGGTAGGTCCTTCAAAGAATCTTGGAGAGATAATGTGTCTACGTGGCAACATATACTGGGGTGTCTCAGGGCTCAGTTTTTGGACCACTTCTCTTCTCTGTCTATGTGGCATCATTAGGTTCTGTCATTCAGAAACAATAGCTGCTCACATCTCATCTTGTCTAATAGACATTTCTTCCTGGATGATGGACCATCACCTTCAACTCAAACTTGCCAAGACAGAACTGCTTGTGGTTCCAGCAAACCCATCATTTCATCACAATTTCACCATCCAGTTAGGCACATCAACCATAACTCCTTCAAAAACAGCCAGAAACCTTGGAGTTATGATAGATGATGGGCTGAATTTGTCAGACCACATTGCAAAAACTGTCCAGTCCTGCAGATTTGCTTTATTCAACATCAAGTAGATCAGGCCCTTTCTTTGGGAACATGCTGCACAACTCCTTGTTCAAGCTCTTGTTCTGTCAAGGCTGGACTATTGCAATGCTCTGTTGGCAGGTCTTCCAGCCAATTCTATTAAACCTTTATAATTAATCCAGAATGATTCATTTTTAATGAGCCGAAAAAGAATGCACGTCACACTCTGTTTATCAATTTGCACTGGCTACCAATAGCTGCTCTGCTCGCATAAAAGTCAAGGCATTGATGTTTGCCTACAGAACCACCACTGGCTCTGCACCCCTTTAACTAAATTCATTACTTCAGACTTATATAGCTTCTAGAAGCTTGCGTTCTGCAAGTGAACCTCGCTTGATTGTGCTATCCCAAAGAATTACAAAGTCACTTTTACGGACTTTTAAATTAAATGTTCCCTCCTGGTGGAATGACCTGACCAACTCAATCCAAGCAGCTAAGTCCTTAGCCATCTTCAAGAATGGGCTAAAAACACATCTTTTCCATATTTATTTGACCCTCTAACTCTAGAACCCGTTTATTCTAATTCTATTCTTTAAAAAAAAAGAAAAAAAGAACTAGCTTTCTAATCATTTTCTATTCTATCTGTTTTCTTTTTATTTATTATATTATTTAAAAGATAGCTGATATCTGAGACTTGATATAGCACTTGTATATATCATTGCTCTTTTGTTGATTTTGATTGCTTCCATTGTCCTCCATTGTTGGATAAAAGCGTCTGCTTGATGACTAAATGTAATGTAATATTATATTATATTAATTATATAATATTATTACACTATATTATGTAATTTAAGTAAATTACAGAATATAAAACAATATATTAGATAATTGAATATATATAGAGTTTTATAATACAACAAATGTATAATAATAAGCTACTTTAGAGTTTTTTTCTGTTAATAGTTTATCTGTATGTACTGTATTTATGATAAATCAGCAATGGAATATAGAGAGACAACAGTCATTGATATTCATTGCTGGATTTCGACAACACAGATCCTGAGAAATGTTCTTCAATAATGTTCATCTGTAAGCACTCCGCTACCTTTGCCCTGCTAACTACTGTAGTTGAGATCGGAACATTTGGGAGAGTGCACCATTACCCCATAATGAGGGGAACTGTCATAAAAAATTACATCTAAATTTTATTACAACCTACAAAACGAACTCTGCCTCTTGTCAGGGCATGCTATGAACTCCCATGAATCGGAATAATGCACACCCACTTTTATGATTCATATAATTTATCTTAAAGAGGAGCCATCTCAGAAGATACAGTTATCTCACTAATTCAGGACTAGAAAATTGAAGACATTTTCTGGGAGTCTAGGGCGAGTAAGAGAAGAGAAGAGGTGTGAAAGGATTAATTATGTAATTAAGCTTTGGTGCACTCGGTGAGAATGAGGATCTGTGGCCCAGCTGGAGAGTAATTATATGTGCCCATGCTGGTCAAGGATTGCAGAGTGTGCCTCTGATGCAATCTCATTCAGCCCATCAGCAGTGACTTATTAATGCTCCAACAAGACCAAAATACTTCCACTAAGTTCTCGTGCACTACCTCCTCCGAACAATATGGGACTGTGACCTGAGTTTTTTCACCAGCTTTGAGGTTTATTTCTCTCACATTGAGGGTCTTGTTTTGATACAGAATGCAAGTTCAATTAGTTGTGCACACAATTCAGTCTTACTGACATACCTAGGGGATTTGAGTCTGCATTTCCTTGTAAATAAAATCTGAAGTCTACAATCTGGAGACGCAGCAGGAGACAGCGTGACTGAGTACTTGAAAGGTCCTTCTGACACTGTGAAAATGTGCAAATCAGATTCTCAAACTCAGTCATACTTTCAGAAGTAGCACTGAGCTTCAACTCACACCTCACAACTTAAAAAACTAGTTAAAATGTGAAAGCAATAACTCACTAGAAAGACTTCTGTTGTGCTGAATATTGTTTGACTTTAGGCACGAGGCCTGAAATAAAACAGTTTAATAAAAAAGACAAATTGTCATCAAGTCATTTATTTAAAGTAATTGAATTAAATATAAATATGACAAGAAATCAAAGAAAGATTGAAGGTATAGTTCACCCAAAAAAAAATATTTGCTGAAAATTTACTCAGGTCATCCAAGATGAGTTTGATTCTTCATTGAAACAGATGAACAAATTGAGTATTAAATACTTGCTCAAAAATAGATCTTCTGCAGTGAATGGGTGCCGTCAGAATTCTTACAAACACAGCTTTTCACTTTTTCAAGGTGTTAACTGGACTGGAGGCAGTGTGACTGAGTAATCCATGACTGAACATGGATTACATGTTGTTATTGTGATGTTTTTATAACTGTTTGGACTCATTCTGACGGCACCCATTCACTGCAGAGGATCCATTGGTGAGCAAGTGATATAACGGTAAATTCTCCAAATCTGTTCTGATGAACAAACAAATTCATCTACATCTTGGATGGACTCAGGGTCTAAAATTTTTGGGCAACCGCTATACTGAATGCCAGAGGGTGAGAATGCCATTCTGTTGAAACAAAATGAATTCCTCAAGTATTGGCATTATGCTGGAGAGAGTGCAAATCCCAAAGCATCCAATGCAGGAAAATAGCCAGCACAGTTGTCATAAAGTATGCTGACAAGTGTCACTGGGGAACAGACAGTTTGCAAAAAGTATATCTGTACAGATAGTGGTATGTTATAATCAGCAACTTTCTCCCCAAAAGACATCATATTGTCAAAACCAACAATCAGCAAATAAAAATAAACTGTAATCAAATATGTCAGCAAGAAGGCACACAAATAAATAAATGTTGTCAGACTTGTTTTTTTACATTTTATATAAATTACATTAAAAATGCAGTAAAAGGTCTGTGTGTGACACATCACGTATAGGCCAAATTATATTTTATTTAAATAGATTTTATTCTTGTATATTTACTTATCAGCAATGTACATTATTTTGTGTTACATTTTCTGTTTAGTAAAAGTTTACTGCATTATTTTAGTGGCATGTGTTATCCTTTGTGCGTATTACCCATTAACACCATTTTATGCATTATCTATTACTAAATAATATTAAATAAAAAAAAGTTATGTAATGAAATACCAACATAACATCTTATTCTGAATTGTAATATATATTACAAACTAAAAATCTAATTATCCATTTGTTATATGCACCTTCATGCTGTCACACTGAGTTTAAATCTATACACTGTGTATATGCTCAGGGAGACTGGCTTACATGCTGTATGGGGTTCATTGATGTTGCCTCAGTCAATGGAGGGCGTTTAAGGATAGTTTTCTGTAATCCTCATATACAATTAAAAAAGAGCATATTCAAACCTGCACAACCTCCTACAGTAGCTGCCTTCACGGTCGAGAGAAAGAAATAGAGCAGAGCTGGAGGCAGAAAGTAGTTGATGGAGGAAAGACAGGATAACAATTAATGTAAGAGGATGTCAGGGTTTGGCAAGGGAGGACCCAGATGCAGAATTAACAGGGGAAACAGTTTATTAACAAGCGTGAAACACAGATGATGCAGTAAGACAGTCCACAATAGGGCAGGGCACACGACAGGAGAACAGGCTGGTCAGAAGGAGATGGCTCCAGACTGTGGCAAAAGGAGACCTGGTAGCAACTCAAGCAGGAAGGGCCTGACCCAGTTGAAGGAACCCCTTGTAGCGCCACAATGTCTGTCAGGTCAGAAGAACCAGCGACCAGGGAGGATTCAGGAAACAGGGCAGGAACCAACACAGAAATCAAAGACAAAACAGGGGAGACAAGAATTTGACATAAAAGTAAACTTGCAAACCAATGCCTAGGGAGAAAAGAAAACTAAAAAGGATCAAACTAAAAGTAATACTAGAAATAACTGGAATTAATTGAAAACAAAAAGATAATATTGGGTAAAGCTAGGAATAACCAGAACTACAAACCAAAATAAATAAAGAAAACAGCAACCTTGCTGAAAACTAGAAAGAAAATAAAAGGTGGGAAAAACCCCAAAAGGTTCAAGAACAAGAACACTAAACTACTAAGACTAGAACTAGACCTCTCATGGGAACAAATGAAAACTAGAAAAAAAGAGGGAACCAAATAAGAAGCAAAATACTGATTATAGAGTTCTAACAAGACTAAATATCCGAGCTAGAGACAGTACACAAGGCACACACAAAAACAAACCAGCAAAGACCAGAGGTAGTGATGTGACATTTGAACCGAGGCGTCGGAGCTTGTGTCGAGAAAAAAGGGGCGTGCCAGATGAAGCCGCGATTCGAGGCTTGTGTTGTTAACATGGAAATCACGTGACTGATGACAAACGAGGCCTCGGTTTGTGTGGACACGTCATCGGTTCGGTCTGAGTGTCGGTTCTGGATAAAGGGGGTTCGAAACTCACGCCACCTTGTGGGTGTTGTCAGAAGTAGATGAATCAGTTGTAGTAGAGTCAGAGTTAGAGTTAGATAGTTGTGTCGTCATCGTTATTGTGTCATATATGTGTTAGGGCTGTATATTATTAGATTATATCAGGTTATATTAGTTATAGTATATTGTTATTATTAATTAAAGTAGTTATACTATAGTATTGTTATATTAATTAGATAAGATTTTTTGGATTGCTTTGGTTTTTTGGATTTGGACTGGACTGCTTTTTGATTTGGATTGCCCTTTGGATTTGTTTGCTTTTTGTGAACTCTTCCTTTTTCCTTGTAATGGAGCCAGCAAGAAAGAGGAAATCCTCCCGTCTGGAAGTTTTTTTTAAATGGTGGGTCACAATAAGGTATGTATTATTATTGTTTTACTGTCCTGATCTAATAATAATACTCATTCTAAGGCTGTATTATATTTCATGTCTATTCGTTTATTTTTCTAGGTGAAATGCTTGCTGTGCCTAAAGGAGCTGACATACAACAATAACACCTCCTCCATGCTCAGACATTATCGAGTACTGCACGAGCATGCACAGACTACTAACAATCTTTATCAATCAAATCAAATCAATATTTATCCAAAGTGAATCTCACAAGATCTGAGGATACACTAGTATATTGGGCTCAACATAAACATCTGTATCCTCATTTATACCAGCTGGCACTGACATTCATCTGTTCCATGCGAAAGGATCTTTTCCGAGGCTGGAGAGGTTCTGTCCAAAAGGAAGAATCGTCTAAGCCCCAACACACTTGAAAAAATTCTGTTCCTCAATAAAAAGAATGTGTGATCCTTCCTTCACCCACCCCAAACTGCAGTGTTGCAGTTTGTTCCTCTAAATCCATAGTCCCATAAGCACAACACTGCACTAAAACTAGAAACAGTTTAATGAACAAAACACACCAGAAACAATTCTTAACCTTTCCCACCCCACACTTTTCTGTTGCAATTTGCGTTATTACACTCCCTCCACCATAAGAACTACACTCAACGCAGTCTCACTTTTGTTGTTCCTACTGTCACTATCCAAACTATTTATGAATAATGAATGGACTGTGTGTGACAGTTGTCTCTGCACAAGTAAATTCAGACAGAGAGAGAAACATATTTTATTTGATACCCAGGCAATGGACAAATGTCTGCTCAGGTCATTGATTCAGTATTTTTTATTGGTCTGCTATTTCTTTGCACAGTAGCTAGGTGTCATTAGTGAGCAATAATGAATGAAGCTTCGAGTAATGAACCTTTTGGTGAAGCAATGGGCTGCGAGGTCTCAGTGGTTAAGGAAGCCTCATTTTGCCATCACTAACCAGAGGGAAATTAGCACAATATAAAGGGAGCAGAGCACAGAAGGATCAGTTGAACAATTAGACAAACAAAGGACTAAACAAGGGGGCGTGGTGATTAGAAACGAGGAGGCAGGACAAGGGGAGCACACGGCCAACATAAACAAAGACACAACCATGTGCTCAGGCACAAAATGAATAGAGACACATTAAACAAAGATAGGACAGACAAGACAGGGCAGGATCCTGACAGAGGAGACATTTTCCAATCAGTTTATGCCCCTGTGTGAAATTTAATTTCTGTTTATGTGCACGCTTTGCCTGTGTGACTGACAGGCAAACACACCTGCCACCTTGCATATAACAGCAGACCAAACCCAGAGCACCCACAAGATCACACCAATTCATGAATAAACAAATTAAAATGGTTTTGTGAATTGGATCAACAAATTCCCTGAAAAACCTCGACAAACTGGACGTTGTGCCTTGATTATTTTGTGGTGCTTTTTGTCATTCACTTTCATTATGCTGAAAAAAAAAACTGACATTCATTAGGGTGAGTAAATGATGACAAAATTTCCATTTGCACATAGACTCTTTGGGACTACCAGTCAATCTAATGCTAATTCAGACTAAACGAAGAGCCTAAAAAAATGTTCAGACCACCTAACAACCACACAGTTTCTAGTTTCAGCAAGACTTGGATAAAATTAACATAACACCACTATCATATAACATTTGCCAAGCTACAAAGTTGGGAACAGATAAGAAAACCTCAGCTGAAGATCTGCTAAAGCCGTCAAGGCCTGTTAGTGAGTCAGTATTTTGTAAAGTCAGTGTAAGGCTTAAGTCAGTGAGTCATGAGTCAAGTGTCTCCATTTAATATAGCTGCTAATATAGTCACTCTTAACCCTGAACTGCTCCATCAAAGAGATGTCAGCCATCCGAATGTCAAACGGAGCAATATTTGGAAACAGTGGTCTGTATGACAACATGAGCTGCACTGCATTCATTTAAAGAGACATTGCTGTGAAACCCAACTATCGATTTTGCAAAAATATTAACAGCTTTGCCTTGAAATAGTTACTTTTTATATTAAAAGGGATCATTTTCAGTCCAAGACCAAAGAGGTTACCGAGGTTACTATTGTACACACAACAAAATCTTGCCCTTCGAAAGTTCAGGAATTGAGACCAATCTCCTTAACATCTCATCTTTCAAATATTTGTGAGAAATTTGCTGAGCAATGGATTCTGAATGATATTTCCTCAAACTTAGATCCCATGCAGTTTGGCAGTTGAGAGAACTATTCTACAACTCGTAATCTAGTTAATCTAATGGACTTTGTATAGGGCTAGTGATGCATCGAGCTCAGTGTGTACATCAATTACAACAGATTTTGCCAAGGCATTCAATGCTCTTGATCTTGCGATAGCAATGCCTTCTTTATCTGGAGTGAGACAGCCTTATTCCATGGCTTTGTAGCTTCATGACCAACCGACACCAGAGGGTGAGATATCATGGATGTCTTTCTGATTGCACATTAGGCATTGCACAAGGAACTATAATTGGGCCTATAACCTTTTAGCTCTGATTAACAGTTCTCTTCAGGATGTAACAGGCCACTGGAAATACGTGGATGACATGAAAATTGCCCAGAGGTAGACTCCTCAAGACATTGAACGATCTTAATGGTAGGGAAGCATAAAATGAAACTCAACCCAAATTAATGCAAGGTCTTCCGTGTCACTAGCATGGGAACTGGTGAAGCCTTTATTCATCACTGATCAGAACACCTTGGAAATTTGTGACAGTATTAAAGTTTTGGGGATCATTATTAAGAGTGATCTGAAACAGGATTGTCAGGTAGACCTTGTGTTGTCCTCAGCTAACAGAAAGCTTTCTGTCCTCCGTTGGTTAAAGAAATTTGGTATCTGTGATCCTATCTGTGATTTGGTTACCATCTCTAAAGGGTACATGTATGCCCAGTGCTGGAGTATGTGGTTTCAGTCTTGCTTGCATTAGTTCCTTGACCGTATCAAGCCAAAAAATGGAAAGTGTGCAGAAACTGTTCTGTAAAATTATACTCAGTCGAAGGTATCTGGGGTATTCTGATGATCTTGGAAAGAGCCGAACTCAATTATTAATATCAATTATTAATTTCAATACCCTTACTGAAAGACGAACTCAGTTGTGTCTTGATTTTGCTAGAAAGTTATAAAAATCTAGTTTCAGAGACCCCCTTGATAGCCCCTTCCCCTTCATTACATAATTAAAGGTGTGACAGTTGAGTGCATGAAGTGTCCAACATATCCACATTTTGTTTTTTTGGTTATTTGTGCATCATCCAGTTGTTTAAAGTGCACTTTTTATTTTTGGATTTTCAGTGTGAACGCAATATTCACACTATTTATATGTTATAGAATAGTGCACAAGTATGTGATTTGGGATGCACCTTTAGTCTTAATGTGATAGTTCACCAAAAACAGAAAATTGTCATCATTTACTCACCCTCATGTCGTTCCAAACCTGTATTTCTTTCTTTTTTCTATTTGAGAAAAAAATATATATATTTTTTATATTTTTGATGTTCATTGCCTTCCATCATACAGGAGAAAAAAAGAGACACTTCTCAAAATATCTTCTTACCTAAGAAATTAATACAGGTTTGCAATGACATAATGGTGAGCTAACTACAATTTGTAGAGGTAAAAACACAATTTAATCCATACTAAATTTGAAATAATATCAATAATTATATGTTGTCTTATACTAGTACAAATTTCACTAGTGGGCAAAACACAGAAGGTTAACCAGTAAAGAGTCAAATTGTAGACATATGCAAATATTCTTAATAGGAGGCTTCTTAACTTTATTGCTATAGTCTTGCCTGGGCATAGATATTATACTTCTATATTTTTACATATTGTGCATCATAATGTGTGCAGTTTTATACTTTTATGTTAAGTTTCTATGTTAATTACAGATTTAAGGAACACAGAATGAAAGAAAACATCTTTTTGGAAATTACTTTTCTAATGGCTGTATGTTTTCTAATGTAGACAAGGTGACCTAGAACTCAATTAGACACTCTATAGGCAGTTAGAGCTCCTGCTGGACCTACCGGGAGGAAAACTATCTCAGCATATGGTTTCATTAATCAGCATGTTAAACTGGAATTCACTCTTAAATAAAGACACAAAACAACCAGAGAAGAGTTTGGCAAATGGCAGTTAATGTACTAAGATCCTGTTGGAAAAGATTCTCTTGTCTGTTGAAATATATAAACTCTTCAGCCTGAATGGAAAACACTAACTAAAATGGCTCAACACCTGGCTAATAGCTACCGTATCTATGGTGAAACATGGTAATAGCAGTTCATGCTGTGGGGATGTTTCACAAAATAAGACTCAAGATTAAAGACACTTTTTTGCAACCAATGCACTTTTGCCTAAATTTATACAGAAAAAGCAGCAAGCAAGTGTAGCCTTTCATTCTTAAAAGGATGTACCTTTGAAATTGCATGCTTCTAATTAAGAGCTAACCCATCCATTTATCAGGTTTAGCAAACCTTGTACAGTCCTATGTTTTGAGCGTATACAATTTTTGGTATATGTTAGCTAGGTCATACAGTCCTAAAGAAAGGAAGAACAGATCCATCTTTCCTTTTAGGGGTTAAAAAGTATGTAACAACCATGCAATGTGATAAATTAGGATGGTTAGTAAAGCTTATATTACTATTATCTCAATTCTGTGCATAGCCACAATCTCAATTTACAAACCCCATCAATACTACAAAACTCTGCACTAAAACAGCAAGCACAAACAATTTATCTCCATCATCCATGGAATTCTAACTAATGTAGTGAAGTGGGGGAGGGGTGCCATAGCTATAATTAATGTAAGCTGCTTTAAAGATGTTTATTTGGTGCCAGAATCATGCCAATTTGTCATTGTACTGTAAATCTTCCAGTGAAAGTGAGGTGGTTGGAGGACACTGTGTTGGTAACAGCTGGTTGAGGAGGTGATGCAGTGGGGGGTAAAGCATCCGCAGGAGCTCCCTACTATAAGCTACGGTTGCCATGGCAATGCTGGGGGAAATTAGGTGTTAAAGGAGTATCTTGTTATGCACAAAAGCACAATGCACCAGTAATTTGGTTTTGTTTGTAAAAGTTAGAGAGTAGATATCTACAGTCATCTGAGTGTGAAACATTGTATACTTTTGATGAGTGTTTTCATACTATATTATGACGTCATTATATTACAGACACACACACACACAAATATATATATATAAAATATGTAAAATACCAAAGCATACATTTTAGCAGCCTGCTTTAATAACAACTTCCCAGCATCTGAAAAGATCCCACTCCTATGTGGGACTGCAGCCTCAGCGCCCTGGGTGGAATTTAGAGACAGAATGATGATTTCAAAGGAAGCTTATTCAGCTGTAACAATCCGATGAGGGATGCAGTCTCAGATGCTGGAAGTTTGCAGCCAGTCTCTGAGCAGAGGGATTTTCTAACCTCTACTTATTTCCTTTAAGCTTCCCTGCATCTAACAAAAAAATCATTTGCAGTTTCAAGATGTGTTTATTTTGTATATACTGTATACATCAAATAGATTAAATAATTTTAAGAATGGGTTTAATGACATTGGAACTGCTGTATGATATTGTATTTTTTATTTACTCACCTACTAACATTATTTAGAGGGAATATATTTTGACAGCGTCTTCGATGCAGTTGCTGAAGGACAATAAAAAAACACTTTGGATAAATAATGCATTGAATATACAACAAACATTCAAGATGTTCTTTTGTAATATTAAGCTGAAGGTGTAAACATATTATTATTAATAATATATATAAAAAAAAAACGCACACTTTCTGCATAGTTTTGTAGGATGTACTGCTCTCCAGGTGGCCTGAAAATAGTCGACTGACGTGGGTGAAAATTCTGACTATCTGCAGAACAGCAGCTCTATCATTAACATGTCAAAGTCATTGTGTTTGGAGTTATATGAAGCATCACCATTTAGTTGCAGAAAGTATCACGCTGTTATTATACCCATGTTCCCAACTTTTAGAGGGTGTTCGTGATATGATATCAGACGTGAGGATTTTCTAGGCCCTGCAGGGAAGTTCATCATATTTCAGCTGGTGGAAGGGTCTACTACGAAACTCTTCTGGGCTAGTGCACTGAAGTCTTCACGGAGGAGAGTGATTAGCCCTTGTCTGGGCTATGTAATGTACCAGCGAGTTAATACTGCAGTCTCATTTCCATGGGTTGTCATGCAGAAACACTTCATTTAAACCTGAATCAATCAGAGATGTCCTTAACATGTTACATTTAACAGCTCTTTTCTGCTAGCAATTATGGTAATTATGTTATCTAGGTTTTTCCATTTATTTTTATTTTATATACTTAATTAGTAGCATTTTTAAGATGTAGTTTCAATTACAAATATTTTCAGTTACACTGCAATCCATCTAGCTCAAAATTATTAAAAATGTTTACTGTTGAGGACCAAAAATCAAACTTGTTTGAGGACAACGGGCAAAAAGTAAATGTTGCTTTATATCCAACTATATTATTCTACGGAGCCCCGCACATGACATGCCAGAAAAAATAAATCAATTGTGCGCACGATTTACTAATTCGTTCCCTCAATGTAGCTAAAACTTGCAAACAATTACTATTGCGCTCCCTCGATTTACTATTTCGTTCACTCGATTTATAAATTGAGCGCACAATTTCCTAATTATACGAACGCAATAGGAAATCGAGGGAACACAATAGTACTCGTGTAAATCCCACGATTTAGCCTAATATTTTTTCCTGCATGTCATGTGCGGGGCTCCGTATTATTTAAATTTACATTAAGAAAATCAACTATATTTCCTTACATTTCAAATAAAAAAATGTTAAAACAAAAACAGAAATAAGAAAAGAAGATATTCTTGCGTGTTTTTCTTATTTCCCTATTTGTTTTTTTGTGATATGACATGGTGGGCCAAATCGAAGGGAATTACTGGCCAATTCTGACGAGGGACCTCGAACCAGCCTAATAACATTTAGTTTCCTTAGAACCGATAACTAAATAGTCATCCAGGCAACCAACATACTAGTTGTTTTTAAAAGTACTACTTCTTACCTTGCATGTTGGCTAGCATGTTTCCATCAATGGCATGTAGTCGATTTCCACTTAAGTCTATGTGGGACAGTTTAGGTTTGTGGCGGAAAAAGTCAGCTGACAGACTCTCAATTTCGTTCTTTCTCACATAGAGCTCCTGCAGGTTGGAAATAACTTCTCGTGTGGCTGTGGTAAGTGTGAAGAGAAAACTGTTGTCTAGCACCAGCTTTTCAAGATATGGATATTCTTCATCTTCTTGTTTTCCAAAATGAGAAAAAGCAGTGCTTCAAGTCCGACAAAAAGCTTTGGGTGAGATGCTTTGTATGTGGTTCAAGGCTAGATCCAGGACTTCGAGGGCAATCAGAGGCTTGAATGCATTTGGTGGGAGAGCAGTAAGGGCGTTCAGGGAGGTTCTTCATGCCAATGACTATGTTCAGGAGATCTTTGAAGCCCTTCTCTGGGAGTTTGGACATTGGTTTCCTTGCAGATTCAGAACCATCAGTAGCTGGGCACAAACATATGCTTGAGGGTGTATTGATTTGATTGAGTTTTCCTCAAGTTTACACTCTCGATTTTTGGGACAGAGCTCAGGATGCTGGCTGGGAGGTCCTGCAGTAAATTTTCAACTTGAAAATAAGAAACAAAAGGAAGCGAAAGAGGAGGGTTTAATTAGTAGTGTTGAAGTATACATAAACCTTGGGTAAGGAATTTAAACAAACAATAGAGTGCAACAGTTGAGTTCCAGAAGTAAAAATCCCATTCCTTTTCTCCATAGGGGAATTGGTTTTTAATTAATAACCTATGGGAGAAACCTAAGGTAAAAATACTTTTGGAAGCTGAAAAAGTGGACTGCACCAGTGCACTCTGTACAGACAATACCTCCAATTCTGCAGCTGATTTAAATTGATTTTGAATGAGGAACCAGAGCCATATCTGTAGACCAGAATATCAAAGAGACTTGAGGGTATGTTGAAGCAGTTTTGAGGCAAGCACCTAGCAGCCACCCAAAATACCCTTGCAACTCCTTAGCAACCACAAAGTGCACCCTATTAATGCTGTAATAACTATTTCAAAAACCTTTACAAAGCCTTGCAAAAATCCATAACAACCTAGCACCACTGTGGTGACTATCATCCACATTTTCTTCAGAAGATGTAAAAATCTACTTATTCACTCAAGAGAGTAACACTCTTTAAATTGTCCATTCTTTACTGTAATATACCTCACAAATTACTACATAAGTTTTAACCCAAGTGAGAGGTTTGTGTCTAAGCACTGGGACAGGAATAATAACTAACAGACTAACAGTGAAGAATAATTATCATGGTAACCACATTAACGTCAAATTAACATAATTATTGTAATTTATTGTTATTTATTCTATATATTGTTTATATGGTTTTAGCTGGTTTCCTGACCTTTTGACCAGAAAAGTAAAAAACCCATAAACTGATCAAATATTCCAGCTAACCGCAGCAGGCCGGTGCAGGTTTAAGTTTTTGTACACTAATGTACACTACTGTTCAAGTTTTTGGAGTCAGAAAAATATAAAATATAATATTAGGCAGTGGAATATAGCTACACGAAGATCCTTGATTTATTAAGTGTTTCATTTATTATATTTATTTTCTTGTTCCTTTATATTTCGTTATGAGGGTTAGTATTACGACCATGTCTTCCCAAAAAAAGTTAGCAGTATCTCCTTAGCAATTTCAAAGATCCATGTGTCCAGATGGAGTTTAGGGATGCAGTCAAGCCCCTTCTTTTGACAACTGACGTCAGTCATTTCTGGCTGCATTTACAAGCACTGGGGCAGTTCTCCATGGCCTCTGCAACCCACGGCCGCAGCACGGCTAACCCTGCAACCAGCTTCATATCCCTGAAAACACAAAAAGCCAGTGATTTAATTATGTCATAATCCTACTGAAAAGAGCATTAGGAGTATTACTGCAAAAAGAAACCCACATATTGCTTCAAAACGGACATCATGTTTGTATTAGATGCAAATTGCTCATGCAGACTTACCTTGTGACCAAATGCTTAATAGGAATTGAATGTCTAAAGGCTGTAGTAGGTCTGTGCTCAGATGAAGTCTGAAATGAGCCGAAATGTTTAGCAAAAACGTGTAAGCTCTGTAAAACCTCCCAGAACAGCACGTTGGTGAGAGAAATTACATGCACAGATCATGACAGGTTCCCTGCCAGATGAACTCCTGCATCCCTGGAGAGAAATATGTGGGCATGTGTTTTTGTGTGGGTGTGTGAATTCACAGGGCACCTTACGCACGGCTTTGATTGTTTAACTTGGCACAGGTATGGTCTGGTTCACAGCAGATTGATGTCACTGTTATATCAGCGAGCACACATGATAATAGGGCGGGTCGGTGAGCACAAGTGATCATTGGAGGCGCCACAACCGCTCTGCCCTCTGAGAGCCTGCTGAGCTGATAAGGACAAGGACCTCATACATCTTCCCCCTTGGGCTTTTCTTGGCATTGTCCGCCAGGATTAACAGTAAGCACGAGTCACAGTTTCTCAGTTTCTCACGAGCATCATCAGTGTCACTCTCGTTTTACACTTTGAAAGAAGAGGACTGGCTGCAGGAAATGCACAGACCTCTAGAGATGTTATTATGGCTGTGTCTTTAAGTTTGACGTGTCTGCTCACCGAGATGATTTTATTGCACGATAAAGATTAAAGCTCTTTCCAACAGCAACACAATATGTAAGCCATCTGGAGCAGCATAATTCTAATTTCTCCAGCTCCAAACTGAGAAAAACCGACGCACCACCTCTCGCCACCCAAATAAAGGAGCAGTCAGAGCTAATAAAAAAATAGAAAAAACATCTGTGTGTTTCTGATTAATAGGAATGTGTTAATGCCGCATTTGTTCTTTAACCATTATTAGCTTTGTATCAAGTAAACAAACAAAAACAGCTAGATAGTTCAAAGTTTTAAGTGCATTTCATGTTCACTTTCATTGGGTTTGTGAAATAGCTATACATGGACACTACTTTCAACATCAGTGAACTCCCTCCCACCCCCAATCAGATGGATGTGTTGCTGCAAAATTAAACTGCATCTCGAATGCATTTCTCAACGCACTACAGCTCCGCTCTCATGCCCTGTCAGCGATGCCAAAGAGTACCAAAGCTGGACAAATTCCTATAATTTCCAGTGCTGTAATAAATTGCAAATGGTCTCAACCCCAGCACGCTGCAGAAAAGAACACAAAGTCTAAAGACAAAACCACATATTAATAGAGGTCACATACGGTCTCAGATTTATGTCCACCTCCAATGCTTGGGCTCTATTAAAAATGCCCATCTTGCTCTGTATGAGAGGAAACAACCTTTATATCAGTCCCTGGCGAGTTATGATACATGCACTCGGCTTGGAGTTTGTATCCTCTCCATATGCAACTATGAAACACAATACTCAATCTCACATGAATCAACAACATTGTACTTAAATCAAATGGGAACTTATACAGTCACAGAAATTTTATGTTAAAAATTTGCTAAGAAATTGTCACAGGAAAGAAGAAAATGTAGTTGAAAAGTGAGAAGCACTTCACACAGATCCAGGCTAACAGATGCTATCTCTAATAAAGAACAATTTAGCACGACACTAAAACCAATTAGCTTTCTAATGTGCACATTCATGGGTAACTTCATTTGTTGCGCACTGGCCAAGGAATTAAACGGTTTCATGCATCAGTCACTTTGTCATTTCTCTTGATGAGAGAAGTGATAATTTGACACTAGATCCTTCACCCCAGGAGCCCAAAATATACATCCTTATGCCAGCTGACCTATCACAGAGAAAACCTTACATCAATTGTACAACACATTGCTGACATCTAGTGCTAGAATGTAGCTATGCATAAAAATGATCACTGAGGAGTCTGATCTATCACGCATCCGCTAGACTCCAGTATGGGGACAGGCCCCAAGTAAGAGAATAAAAATGACACTAATCAATGTTAACCCTTCAAACCTCGATCTTTCTGATCTTATGGTACTGTACTTTGCAATCGACTGGGAACAATAATGGAACACGTGACCTGACTAAACTACGATATTTCCCGCCCAAACTTGCTTTTTAAATATGAGATATATTAGAAATTAAAGCGTGTAATCCGACCAATTTCAAACTTGGTCAGCAGAAATGCAGAACGCAAACAGAGTTGGAATGCTTTATATAATTAAAAACAAACAACTTGAACTTGTATTTACGTATTTATCACATGACGTACGTCACCATCAGTGAGAGCAGGAACGTACTGAAGCCATCTAAAGTGGATTCAATAATTTTCCTCCACAAAAACATGTAGGCTTAGCCTAATCTCTGTGAGTAAAGGTTTTTCAAATGATAACTAAATATTCATTGAGTCTTAAATGCATGTGGACAGAGTATTTACGATAATGTTGGCATTATTCTTTTATTAAATGTCAGCTGCTAGTGGCGAAGCAAATCCGGCAGAGCCTGTATCTTAATTTCGTTGTTGCTAAATACCAATCTCAATTTAAAATTTATCTTAATTTAATTTGTTTAAAAAAAACTCATTTTTATTGGTGCGTCGGTCTATTTATAGGCTAAATGAGCATATGCCTATTTAGAGTGCTGAGATGTAACGATGTTACAGAGGACTTATTTTATTTCTTTATTCCAACTTCCAAGTGGCCTATATTCTAGGTTAGTTATGAATAAATTATGTTAAAACACGTTTAAATTACTCATTCTTGACAAAAGGAAAAAGAGTTGTGTGCGTGTGCACATTTAAATAATGTCGGGCCGTAAACGGGTTCGGGCTTTTAAAAAGCTTTCAATCAAAATTTATTGTCGGGCTCGGGTCCTGTCGGGCCTAACTTTTAAGGCCCGATTACAGCTCCATTCAGGGCGTCCAAGAAAGTCCAGCAAGCGCCAGGATCGTCTCCTAAAGAGGATTCAGCTGCGGGATCGGAGTGCCACCAGTGCAGAGCTTTCTCAGGAATGGCAGCATGCAGGTGTGAGCGCATCTGCACGCACAGTGAGGCGAAGACTTTTGGAAGATGCCCTGGTGTCAAGAAGGGCAGCAAAGAAGCCACTTCTCTCCAAAAAAAAAAACATCAGGGACAGATTGATCTTCTGCAGAAAGTATAGTGAATGGACTGCTGAGGACTGGGGCAAAGTCATATTCTCCAATGAAGCCCCTTTCCGATTGTTTGGGGCATCTGGAAAAAGGCTTGTCCGGAGAAGAAAAGGTGAGCGCTACCATCAGTCCTGTGTCATGCCAACAGTAAAGCATCCTGACACCATTCATGTGTGGGGTTGCTTCTCATCCAAGGGAGTGGGCTCAGTCACAATTCTGCCCAAAAACACAGCCATGAATAAAGAATGGTACCAAAACACCCTCCAACAGCAACAACGGTTTGGTGAAGAACAATGCATTTTCCAGCACGATGGAGCACCGTGCCATAAGGCAAAAGTGATAACTAAGTGGCTCGGGGACCAGAATGTTGAAATTTTGGGTCCATGGCCTGGAAACTCCCCAGATCTTAATCCCATTGAGAACTTGTGGTCAATCCTCAAGAGGCAGGTGGACAAACAAAAACCCACTAATTCTAACAAACTCCAAGAAGTGATTATGAAAGAATGGGTTGCTATCAGTCAGGATTTGGCCTAGAAGTTGATTGAGAGCATGCTCAGTCGAATTGCAGAGGTCCTGAAAAAGAAGGGCCAACACTGCAAATACTGACTCTTTGCATAAATGTCATGTAATTGTCGATAAAAGCATTTGAAACGTATGAAGTGCTTTGTAATTATATTTCAGTACATCACAAAAACAACTGAAACAAAGATCTAAAAACAGTTTAGCAGCAAACTTTTTGAAAACTAATATTTATGTAATTCTCAAAACGTTTTGCCACGACTGTACAGGCCTAATCTGAGACTTGCATTAATATGCTTTAATTTTGTGCAGGGCTGGGATCTAAAATTATGAAATTGTACAAAAAAAAAAAAAAGAGACATGAGTTATGTTGTATTTACTGTGTGATCTTCATGGGTATTTACTGTGTCATTCAAAATTATGTAATTCTTACAGAATTGTGTTACTAACGTTTTTTATTATTATATAATACGTTTTTTATATGAATTTGAAGCCTTTATAAATAGTCTACATCTAGGGAAGTGGAATGGAACATTTTATAGTTTATGACAAGCTTCTTCTCTTGTTTTGATGATACATCAATCTATTACAAATCACCTGAGTGGAGCAGAGAGTGGAATTATTGACAGGAAAAAGGGATAATGTAATGGAAGAAAAAGAGGATGGTAAACAATTGATTTAGGCTGATGATACACGGGGCAGCTTTTTTTTTTTTAGCAATATAGCTTGGGCACTTTCACATTGAGAGTGGATAACAAATGTCTATCTGGATACTTTTAGATCAGTAGTCGGCCACATCCCATCAGGTTGCCCGTTGGTAGCAACATTGCCCAAAAAGTTTCCCCGTGTATAACCTTAACAGCTCCCTAGGAATTTAGGCTCAACAGTCAAAATTAATGCAAATTTAAATATCTACCAAAAAAAAAACAACAACGATAAAATAATATTTTATATATATATATATATATATATACCGTATATATATAATTGGTACATTTAATTTTGTGGCAAGATGTGGCAGACGGTTTGTCTAGAGTGGTTTAATTAATAATGGGTACTTAAAAATTGCATTTTTCCAGAAATTACTCATCAGATAACAAAATTTAACAAACGTGAACACTCATTTAACCAGATAAATAATAACATTGTACAATGCTTCTATTCACTGTGATAAATTAAAAGCTCCTCTTAGCTATAAATACTTACTTCAAACTCTCATTAGGACAAATGTTATGCCCACAAGTGATATACTTGCGTAAAAGATAAGTTAAGAAAAGCCTTACATTACATTCACAGTTGAGCACTGACGTTTTAAATTAAAACCTTCATGAAAAGGTAAAGTGATGCTACCTTGTACAAGATCATAGCTCAGAGTTACTCTTCACAACACACAATTATGATTTTGTAAAATAATTCACATAGAGCCTGAAAACTAGTTTCCAAAAACTGACTTAAAGCAAAACTAATTTTTACATTGTTTTCAACTGGAAAAATCTGAGGTAGCAAAGCCAAATTTTGTGAACTTTGGATAAAAGAAAGTTGTTCAACAGTGCATAATGCCTAAAATGTGAACCAAACCTAAAAATTTCTATTAAATATGTACAGAAATTAAGAAAATATTGTTTTGTGTTTTCTTTTTTTTTTTTTTCAAATTGCTGGTCCTGAGAAAGAACATTACATATTTTCTTACTGTACATATATAAAAATTAAAAAAATCCCATCATACACAATATACAAACGCATTCCACAAATTGTCATTACAAAAAGCCAATGGTAAATAGCCAAGCAGATCTTAAAATGTGTATATGTATACATAGATGAGATTAAAAGTTACGGATCATGCAAAAAGTCTTCGGAGTTATATATAAAAAAAAAAAACACATCTGTACAGCAATATACATCTTTAAGAGAACAAACTTTAAATAAAAAAGGGGGCAGTATCCACTATCCGTAAACGTTTTGTGACAAGGCAGAAAATTTGGTATAAATGTGGTTCAATTACAAAAAGGTCAAAGATTTAAAAAAAGCTGCCAAGCTGCTACCGACTCATTCCCATGTCTGATGTTCAACCAGGTCTTCCTGAGGAAAGTTTTATTTGCCCCGAGTGTCTGTAAACAGACTGAGTCTGGGAGTCCTTAGTATATCCCTGGGAAGATGCGGTACGGGACAGCTTTGCAGTACTCTTCCCACGCAGAGCCATACTTTTTTCTGCACTGACGGTCGTCCCGGGCGTTACGGTGCACCAGTAGAGTGATCAAGTAGATCAGGTAGAAGTAAGGGATCAAATGGTTGAATCCTACAGGAAAGATCAGGAATCAAATGCAAGATTGAGTCAAGGCAGCTTCACTTCATCTGAAAGGAGAACTGAAATGAAGTTAAACACTTACCGCACGGCAGAGACCAAGCCAAACCCATGAAGATGTCACCCAGGTAATTAGGATGACGGAGCCACCCCCAGAGACCAGACACAATAAGACTCTTTCCAGTTGCAGTAGGAATGGTTTTCAGATCTGATAAGATTTAAAAGACAATTTAAAGCTTTACAACTTTAACCTTTTATGTTTGTTTGGTTAATGGGTTTCAAAACACTCACGAGACACTGCCGGGTCAGAAGGGTTTTTTCTGAAGGCGAACTTTTGAGAGTTGGCTTTCCGGAAAATATAGTATCCAACTCCTGTTAGAGAAGTTAAAGACTTTAAAACAACTTTAAGACGTTTAAAATCGGAGCATATTGATATTGTGTTCTGTAAAAGCTATATTAGCATCTTTCTAGTGTAGCTGATTAAAAAAAACCATGGCAGAAACTGACCATTCATAGTGATGAGAGTAATGATCCAGAATACAGAGAGTTCACTGGGATGGCTGACTAGATAGTACGCTTGACAGGTGAATGTGAAGGGAACAAAAGCCAGATCTCCAAACGTCAACATAAATCCGAAGCCATCGTACACTATATCAATCATGGTCAGAAGTTTCTCCTGAAATACAGAGTGGTTTGATTACAATCAGTTTAGGGTTTCCACACTGCATTAAGAAATAACTGTTTGATTTGTAAAACTGCTGTTGTACCTCATGCCAAAAGCCATCAACCACCCACAGGAGCTGAAAGATGTTGACCAGGAGCATCGCTGGAGAGGGATTCTCTAGATTCTGGTGCTTCATTTCAGCTTGCAACATTGCAAAGTTAATCAATACCTATGGAAACAAGCAATGAGTATGTTTCTTCAAAACTAACCATTTAATATTGCAAACTAAGGAATCACATGAGTGTTACTGACTTCATCCTGCAAATTGCTAATTTGACTATACATTTGACCACAAGAGGGAGCGATTACAACATTTGTCTAACCAAAATAAACCATCACAGGGAAAATTAAAAACCGAAAAAAAAGAAGAAAAAAAACCTCACCCAACCCAACAGGCCTGGACGCATTTCACAGAAGAACTTGATATCGAAGTTCTTGATGCGGGGATTTAATTCTCTGCCCATGAATAAGTCATAGATAATGTAGCCTAGAGGAATAAAAAGAACAAGTAGAATCTTTTAAATCTATTAACTCTACCCAACATACATGGAAAATCTCCCTTGCAATCTTTATAAAATGATTTTGTTAGAAGGCTTATTAAGTAATTATAAACAACCGTGATTGCTCTATTCCAACTAGAACTGCAAAAAGTACTTTGAACTATATGACAACTCTGTCTGGATAATCGTATAAATGGTAGTCAGTAATGGGGATTAGTTACTTTAAAAACCAATGTAATAAAAATATCCAGAGCTAAATTGAGAATACAGTCAATGCAGCCTGATTTTTCACTAAGCATCATACCAGAGTTGCCTGCAGGAGCAAGCTCATCTTGAGACGCCCAGTGGGAGCGGACAAAAAGGTAGACGCTAAGAAGAGTTACAATGAGCAGAGCCGAGGTGTAGAACTGCAGGAAGTGGGCATGGATGTAGCTGAGATCCACCTCCTGATACACGGCAACACCTACTGCCACAGCCGTGAGGAGAAGTGCATAGAAACCTGCAGAACACAATCATAGATCACTAAACAGTTCTCTCACAAATACCTGAGCAGTAAAGTTTTAAAAAGTGAATGTAAAAATGCCTCATTTTAAGCAGGAGTCATTTAGATTATGACATTAGAAATGACAACATAAAATGCATCAACATTTTGAAGACTAACCATTTATCCTGTATTTCAAAGTTTTCCCATTCTTGAGAGGCATTCCTTCAACGAGCTGTAGAGTGGAGAGATGGAGAGAGATGAATGATTTATATGTGAACATTCACCACTGTTCTAATAAACTAAAACTACCAATTTTGTTAACTCAAAGCTGAAATAAAAAATAAAATGTTAGAGGACAAAACTTGATTTACAAACAATTCTTAAAAAGGTTGCATTGGCAATTAACTCAAATTTAATACTAAGTAAATACTAAGAACTAATTATTATAATATACTTACTATATACTCATGAAGTACTAAAGTAACTGAATAACTGAAATAAAAGCAAGGCTAAATAGAAAGCTATATAAAGCTAAATATAAACAAACTAAAAATAAAATTACAAATCTAAAATGAAAAAATAACAAAAACTAATTCAAATACAGGTGCATCTCAATAAATTAGACTGTCAGGGAAAAGTTCATTTATTTCAGTAATTCAACTCAAAACTGTGAAACTCGTGTATTAAACCAATTCAGTGCACACAGACTGAAGTAGTTTAAGTCTTTGGTTCTTTTAAGTGTGATGATTTTGGGTCACGTTTAACAAAAACCCATCACCAATCATCAATCTATTTAAACTCATGGAAACACACTACAATTTTCAGATCCTATCTTAATTACCCTTAAGAGGCTGGAAAACTAAACCAGATATTTTCCACCAAGGCTCTATATCATCATGCCACCAACAGTGATTAGATTAATCTAGCCTGCTTTACTACAGCTAACAGGCAAAGCAGAAATGATAGCCATAGAGTTATGTAGTCATGTGCCTAATCCTGGGTCACGGGGAGTCATGTGATTGGTGGACAGTACCTTTCCGACAGGGAGCAGGGAGAGAACAGCCTGTAACAGAAGCCAGAGCAGGGCGATGCCAAAAACTTGCCAGTCCCAGAGAGACTGAAGGGCAGGGAGCTCAAGTGGGAAGCTCTGGAGACTGGCATCCTTCTGCCCACAGAGAATGAGCAATGCCAACACAGCCACAGGCAACAGAAACATCAGGAAGAACACACCTGAAAGACAAGAGGAAATAAAAGCATTTCATTCTAATAAACATCATGGAAAAAGCTATTCAGACTGAAATGCACAGAAATAGTCAGACAATTTCTGACAATATTTTTCCTGCTTGTTTTGCTTCAGACTTATAATTGTGCATGTTTTTTTTTTGTTTTTTTTTTTGTAGCAAAATTATTCACATTAATGTTCTGTGCTGTGAATATTTACAGTCCAAAATCACATTAAATTGCAGAGACTCACCAACTCTTCCTCCGAACTCCAGATCAGTTGTTTTGATGGCAGTGGGTGGTTTAGTTTGCGATAATACCGCTGTCTCTGTCTTTTGCTCCATCTCAACTGTCTTGCCATCACCCTGGTCCTTCCTGTGACGTAGATTGTAGCGCCCACCAGCCTGATTCTCAGATTCAGTCTCTGTCTTCTCCTGTTAGAACATTACAATAAGAGAGCATACTAAATATGAACACTATTCATTGAATTTGTCAAAAGTGACAGTAAAGACATTTTACAAAATATTTCAATAAACAAAAAACGCAAGTTGTTTCAACATTTAGGACCACAAGAAATGTTTCTTGAGCACCAAATATTAGAATGATTTCTGAAGGATCATGTTACAATGAAGACTTTTTTATTATTATTTATTTTTATGAATACAAAAAACAGTGTTTTTATGTGGTGTCTCATGCTTGAGCACAAAGTTTCAGTGGCAATCAATCTTGCCATGAGTCAAGAAAAGACACATTAGGATTACATAGTCGTGTTGGTGGAAGGCTAAAGCAGTCTGGTCATGCTTTGTAAAGTCCATTCAATTGTCCCATGAGGAGAAACATGCTGAAAAGCATGAGGATGTGATTAAACAGAGCCCACAGTCAGCTTTAGCTTTGTGTGCACAACTAAATGGGCTCCTGTCACACATGAGAGGCACAACATGCATGCATCATGACATTCCAGCCTTCACTAGAGCAGTTTCTAACATATCTGACAGGAAACATTAAGGAGGTTCTATTGTTGCTAGTGATTAAGACATTAATGAAACATGAATCCATGATGTATTCATACCTCAGTGACAGCGGAAGCTGTATTAGTTGTATTATTTTCCTCTTTCTTCTCATGTTTGCTGTTGCTATTGTTCTCGTGTGTCAGCGGCTGAAACAGATCATAGTCAAGGACATGTGAGGTGAACCCAGCAGGAAAATAAATGAGATAACAGCATTAAAATGATTTAGTTAACTGCTTTAAATTAGATTCAACTCCTATACTTGTAATCAACAAATAAAAATTCCATCGGCGGAATCTTTTTTTATTTTAAAACATTAAAACAGAAAAAAAGTCTCAATTTAATTTAAAAATCATTTTAAATTGTAGTATTTTTTTTTACTCTATTTCTAATCCAAATAAATGCAGCATTGGTGAGCATAAGAGGCTTCTTTCATTAAGGCATACAAAGGCTTAATGTTTTTTTGGATACTATATATTCAAGTTTTTAATTTACTTAACATTCTGAACATGCTAAATATCAGATGGGATATCAGATATCAGGGAGGGGGAGGGGGGGAGAGAGAGAGAGAGAGAGAGAGAGAGAGAGAGAGAGAGAGAGAGAGAGAGAGAAAGAGAAAGACCTAAATGTAGAGCGTTTGTGTTTGTTCTGTCCTAAGTCTCCTTACCACCGGGGTGAGGCGGACCTCCAGCACTTCTTTGAGTTTTTCCTTGCGCACATCTGTGGTGCGAGAGGAAGATCGGCGGGGTGTCCTAGCTGGAGAACGGGAACGACTGCGACGCGGGCGTCCCGGTGAGCGAGAGCGGGATCTGGACCGAGAGCGTGTACCTTGCTTAAATATTGTCAGGCTCTGCAACAAAGAAAAAAAATATCCACAAGAAACTGCAAGTTAATCTAATGTTACAATCTGTTGTTCAATTAAATATCTATATAACTGGTTTTAAAACCTGGGAATTTACAAAGTTTTAGGATTTTAAAACATTTGAGGAAATACTATGAAATAAACTAATACAAACATTCTGCACAATTTCTAGGTCACTAATCAAATACCGTATTTTTCGGACTATAAGTCACACCTGAGTATAAGTCGCATCAGTCCAAAAATACATCATGATGAGGAAAAAAACATAAGTCGCACTGGACTATAAGTCGCATTTTTTTTCATAGTTTGGCTGGTCCTGCGACTTATAGTCAGGTGCGACTTATTTATCAAAATTAATTTGACATGAACCGAGAGAAATGAACCAAGAGAAATTCTTCCAATGAAGCAGATGATGCTCTTTGAATTATTCTCAATTCATTCATACCGTGATGTCAGATTCCTTCAGCTCCAGTTCAGTACCATCTTTGTAGATGACGGTGTAGAGCCGAGTCTTGTTGTCATAACTCAGCACCTTGACCTCATAATAAAGGTTACTGCCAGGCCAGCGGCCCATTACAGTATCTCCAATCTGAAACCTTGCAGTCGGCATCCTCGTTTTCCTACAAAATAGTTAACACAAGATAAAAGATACCTGAATTCCAACCAATTCAACATGTTTTCTCCCCACTAAAACTACAATGACATGATTGAGTTCTAGAGATGCACCGATCGACCGCCAGAGACCGGAATTAGCCGATTTTCTGCATGATTGGCCTGGACTGGTGAATGGCCGACCAGTCAGCCGATTTCAAGCTTGTCTATTTGACATCACACCTACACTCACTTCTACATGTAAACATGTCTTCAGCATGGAAGTTCTTCACTGTGAGTGAAGAAGACACAAAGTTTGCAATTTGTAATACACTGGGTGCCAAAGTAACCCGTCAGGGAACAGGGCTCAATTAATGCTTGTCTGGGACAAGTAGACTTTTTAAAGGGGCAAGTGAGAGAGAATTTTACTTGCCTGAAAGACAGAGAGACTGATTAAAACAACAATAACTAGGCCACCAAAAATGCCAGAGAATGATTCTGATTTTATTGCATTCAGTGCAAACAGTGGCTGAAGATGTTTTTATGTCGTGCCAAAACTGTTGTGTCTCTCTGAACAACACAGTGGTGTTTTACTGAATGAATCCAACGAATTGAGTCAAATTCAGTCACCCATTCATAGACAGTTGCTGCGTCCCAATTCACCTACTTAATTTATGCCCTTAAATTATGTACTCTTTTTGTGAAGAAAAGGCACATACTTTTGAGTAGAACAGTAATCAAGCTTTGGGACATACTACTTAGTCATATAACTGTGTCTTTAATGGACGCTCTGTTGCTTAGTTACATGCATCCTGTCACCATTTAAACTGCACTGTCAATCATCTTGTCAAAGTTAGCATTATCCATATTTCATTTAATTTAATTTCCTACCGTATTGGAGAGAAATGAAGATGCAGGTTGACCTGCCATTTACGGGTCTATCATTCCGAGATCTCAGCTTTGAGCTCATATTTTTGTATAATGACGCCTTTATTGACCAAACGTATCATTATAAAGTTCATAGTGTTGCTGCAGATGAAATATAATGTGGATAACATTAAATAAATAATTTTTCAACAGGTTAGATATTGATTATTTACCACTCAAACCCCTTTCTTTACCTGTCCATGGGTCTCGCATATTTACAATATGTTTGTAATTTTTTTAACACTTTTCACTTGTTTATAGTTCAAGAATTTGATGTGAAAGATGACATTTCATAAGGTTTGGGGAAAAAAATTACCATTTATAAACATACTGTGAAATGATAAATGTTTTGTTATATACAGCTAATCATTTCTGCCTCTTTCCAGTCACAGAGCACGGAACAGAGTTGTTTAAAAGAGAGATCATCTTTAACAGTCCAGATTTGGGGGAATTATAATGTTGAATAATTTATTTTATTATGTAAATAATTGATTGCATAGAGTAAAATAAAAAAATATTTTTGTTTGTATATGCTATCAATTAGAGCTGAAACAACGAATCGATTTAATCGATAAAAATCGATTATTAAAATAGTTGTCAACTAATTTAGTCATCGATTCGTTGCTAAATAACTTTTATTGGACGTAAGCGGCTCATTTCGTGCATATTTCAAATCTGCGGTGACCAAAGTGTGGCAGTAATGAGCCACCGGAGGTTTTACTCAGCCAGTACAGCAGGAGAAGTAGCGAATAGCCAATAGCTGGCCTCGTTTTATGTCACGTGCTTCCCGAACAGCGTCTCTGCAGCATTTAGCGGGATGTGGGAGACTGGGAGTACTTTACTTTGAGCCTTCAAAAAAGAAGAGTAACCTGTAAACTCTGCACTACTGAACTGTTTAAGGGGACGTTCACATATCGCGTCTTTTGCGCACTCAAGTTCGTTATTTCCAACACCACATCGCATCGAGTTAAAAACATCTCAACTTTTCAGAATGCTGCAAGCGCATCGCGGGTCATGTGACAAGAACTAACCAATCAGCTTCATCCTTTCCCGTAACAACGTTAAAAGCTCAGTCAAGATGAAAAGAACAGCTGATCATAGTTGTATATGGATTTCCATTTTGAAATAAATTTAGTAGCAGAGCTACTGCAAGCGATTTTTTGAGCTGCAAATCCATTTATCCTTTGCTGAAATTTCCGCGTCTTCAAGGAGAGAGCACGTCATGGTTGCTTATCAAAGGCAGACGCCTCAGGGGCGCTTCTGCCCGAGCGCTTTGGAAAGGAGGAGAAAGTGGCGCGCCTAGCGTTTTCCACGCGTTTTTAGGCGCGATATGTGAACGGCCCCTAAGACTTTCATTTGTGCAGATTCTCCAGTACAATGTTGTTTGCAAATGTTTAGTCGTAAAAGCTGATAACATTGCTTTTTAACAGTTAACATTTAAAGCTTTACAAACATGTTCTGTGATCAGTTTGTAGTTTTCCAGTTCAAAATTCAGTCGTGCAGCCTAATTATGACTGAATGAGAGAGGTAAATGTTTAAAGATATTTGAAATGCACTTTTTTTCCTAAGTATTCACTGCTCTTTTTCACACAGCAGGTTTTTTGTGTGTGACTGTCCAATCTTTTTTTCTGGACAACCTTCTGATGGATTTTACTTTAAATTGTGAGTTCCATTCAGGTTTCATGCCACTGGCACTTTATTCGAAGGATTGTTTACAATTTCACAGCAAAAGCTATAAAGCTGTTTCCCAGTAAATAATAAAATACAATGCACTGCAATTTTATTCTGTTTTATCCTTATTCTTCGTGAAAATATGTTCTGAAAGATTCCTTAATAAGCTTCGTTCGGGATGTTAAACTACTTTAGGAGCTCTAAGGACTGCCATGGTGAAAACATTATTTTAAATCTCCTTGTGAAATTTGCTAGAGTATGGGTCAGTGTTCTGATTGCAGAAGAGTTCGACAAAGGATTACTAACACAATAAAACAACTCCAGGTATATTTTTGATTAGGATATGACAGTGCAAAATGGTTAAAATCTCTTAAAAATCTATGCTGAAGGATAAAGACCATTTATTAATAATTTACTTGGGGGGGGGGAAATGGAAAAAACTAAAATATAAGTACATAAACCGATTAATCGTAAAAATAATCGACAGATTAATCGATTATCAAAATAATTGTTAGTTGCAGCCCTACTATCAATTAAGAAAATCGGAATCGGCAAACTTCAGTATCAGCAGATCACATCACACTTACAAAAAAAAAAAAAAAGTCAATAAAATTGCAATCCGTCTGTGCATCTCCAGTTCCCTCACTTTATAGACATAACCAGTTTATTTGAATTTCTTGTTTAAATAACTACTAAACAAATGCAACAGTCTGGAAATTAGGACATACTAGAAACAAAATGCATCAACAGAAACTCTGCTGATGATAGTATCTAGCAGTCCAGCCTTTAAAGATTAATTCAAGTGTGTAATCTCTGTGCCAGTCGCATCACCATTGTTACAACTGGTTCAAGCACTCAGACAGGTTTTACCAAGACAAAAAGTGGGTCTTCCACTAAAAAGACAAAGACAAACTACAAACCTCATGTTGGGAACCTGAGATGCTCAAACAGAGATTTGGTAGTGCCATTGTTTATACTTTTTGGGACAATTAACCTATGAATAACTTACAGTTGTCTCTTCATATTACGCTGAAATATAAGTATTTTTACATTGAACAACACACACTTCACCTTTATACTTAATGCACATGAGCAGTTGCATGACCCTTCAAAACAAAACCAGCAATCTATCTTACAGATTAATTTATTAATAACGTAAAGATTCTCAGTGATATTTCAAACACATTTAATGGTAAACCCATGAGGGAATCACCAGAGTAGCTGCACATGGCCTGATGACAGTGAAGTGATGATGTCAGCTGCTGTCTCAGGAGTGCTTATGGGTCTGAATAACGCACCCACAATGTATTCAGCACTATTGTTGAGCTCTCAATGGCCTGCCTGTATGAGAGGGATTCTACTATCACTGGTATCAACAACTTCTGGCCGATGAGACCATCTATCCACAGACCAAAAAAAAAAAAAAAATCACTACAGAAAGATCAATACAAGTATTTTTTTTTTATAAATGCACGCTTCTCTACTTGATTGCTTCTTGTTTTTGGATCTACAGATAATTTGCAACCATCTGATGCATCTTTACAGAATAGTGCACTAAAGCACTACTACACTAGTATGCTTTCAAAAGTAAAAAAAAAAAAAAAAATGAATTACTTAACTGTATTGTTTGAATAATTCCTCAGCTTTTTACAAACATTAATTAAAACAAATGGGTTATAGTGTCAAAATAATAAAACGGTTTCTGGATATCACTTATTAGACATTTCAACATAAAATCTGTAACTTTTCATGCAATGAAATACAGTAATGCTTGATACTGATAAATAACAACAACAATAATAATAATAATAATGTTTAAGAATACTTTCAAATAAATTCTGTTTTAAAGACCTGCCACCCCCAGCACTTCAGCAAGGCCAGAAACATAAGTTAAAATTTCTGCTCACACACTCTCCATTATAGGAAACACCCACATGTTCATATTAAAACCATATGTTAAGTACTGCTCATAAAAACAAGTCTTCTACCCTAAAACCATATAATCCAATGAAACACATTCCAGACATTCCTGAACCAGATCACAGACACACACACACACCCAATACTGAGATGAAGTCCAGCACTGCTGAGATCCTATGTGTTTCAAGAGAGATGAACTGAAACTATAGAGCAAAAGATTTAAACTGAGTGATTGTGCGTGGGCGGAGTCAGGTGCTTTTGTTGTGCATTTGAGGGGGCACACGACGACACGCGCGCTTTACTATCACTACCAACATCTATTCCAACTCACGACAGATAGTCTGGTTTTACTTTTTAAAACATCAGTATTTCAGACACTGACCACATTAAGTGATTTCATATTAACAAGTCAGCGAAACAGAATAACTTCGCTATGGCGAACTGAATATAAACAATGGAATATTTAATAAAAATGTGATAAATTAAACTGTTATTGTGACTCATTGTAACGTTACTTCCATGTGATGCAAAGTCACCCAAAGCAGATTCACATGCTGCTCCTTTAACACAGCAAAAAAAAAAGAAATGACAGGAATGGAGGGAAAACGTCATGTATTCAAACCATTGTGTCAGTCCGCATGCGAGAGAGACTCGTAAACAGTAAAAGTAAATCAGTTTATAAACAACGGATGCCGAAATCAACAGTTAGAATGAATGAATAGTGTATTAAATACAAACGTTCTGCCAAACCACAGAGTCAAGTAACATTAACTATTAAACGTGACTATTTTGCGCAAGAGTGCACATACAAGACAATGAAACCGAAATGTCCGATGAAGATGATTATTTTAACAATTAAAAACAAACAAACAAAAAAACGAATGCGGAGTTCGTGAGGTAAAACAGTATAGCTGTTGGCGAACAATAAACGCGCGCCGTGCACAAGTTTCCTGTCTAACGAGTCGGCTGGAAATCGGGTTATTAATTCAAGTCGAATAACAAAACAACGCTAAACAGGTAAAGTTTAATAAAGATTTTTGACGTGTTTCTACAAAATATTATATTGCATACAGACAGAGCTATAGACCGTTAAAAGCAATACATTAAGTTACTTCATAAACGCTGAGTTGCGGACGGACTGAACGCTGATCTAGTTCTGTACCGTTAACTACGCAGTCACAATAAATGCATTCTCATACAAAAACAAACATGCAAAGTGAACTGATTAAGATTTCTCACCTTCAGGCTATCTTAATATCGTACAAATCCAAAGTTTATCCGCAGAACTTCATAAAATAAAGAAAATTGTTTTAAAACACTGGTCCTCGCTCTGAATTCGTTCCTCCCTCTGTGACCGCTCAACCTACCAGCGTCCTTGAGGGCGGGAAGCTCTCTGATTGGCTGGGATATCCCGTTTTAAAATTTTTGAATTTTCTGATTGGACGGCGGTGGGGTTTACGTGAGCGTTGATTGGAGGCGAGGCATTTGAGCTCGAACATCGGGATTTTACAAAATGGAGAGTTCATCAGTGCGATATGAAGAAAGAGTGGATAGACAGCCGAAGTTAGAAACGCGAAAAGTTTTTTGAAAAGGGCAATTATAGTTGGTTAATTAATAATGGATCGAAGATCGATTTTTAATTAACCGGAAGAGACGTTAATAACTTGTGTATTTTATAAAAAGTGTGTATTGTAGTGTAACGTAGAGTTAATGTTTTTAAAATACATAAACTCATCACTGAAACCAAACGTTTGTTGGATTTTTTTCTGGATTCATTTTTACAGACAGAAATATACTCTTAACCACAGGTTTCTTGAAATGTTGATTTAATAATAAATTGTATAGATTATATATTTGTTGATATTTAATAGTAATCCTATTTCTAATTATAAATATATATATATATATATATAACAATATTTGCAATGTCAACCAATCAAACTTGTTAATCTGAAGACTAGGTGCACAGTAGATGTAGCTTCAATTCTGTGTTTCCGTTTTTGCAAAGTTGCACTGCTGCATTTGACCTCAGCTGAATGCTAGCAATGCCTTACATGCTAAATCCTGGAGGTGTCAAGAACTGTGCATCTTGATGCTTGAACTGCTCATACTCTAGTAACTGCTTCTCAACCCAGTATGATTGTTTAAGAAGAGTACAGTGTTCAGTAGCTGTGTAATGCTCATATTTAGTTTCAGTGTTAGATCAGTCCTGCGTTCTTCCGGGTTGCCACAGCTGAACCGTGCAGGCGCAGCAGCATACAGAAAAGTAGCAGCATTTGTTACAGAGGAGTGATGACATGCTGAACAAGGTGTAAATTTGTAGTTTCCAAAGTCAAATACTCAGGACTGAGAAGATATGAATAAAAATGCATTAATATAGTGATTAGATCCAATGATTCAGATTTGCTTTAAAAGCAAAACACAGTTTGGTAATCATACGTGAATTCTCAAGTAATCAGTTTTAAGTCATTTCCACATTTAAATGCTGAAATAAATGCAAACAGCAATGTATTGCAATTTTTATTTAATTTGCTCAAACAAAACAATGTTAGCATGTAAGAAACTTCTAATTAACATGAAAACAGTATGGTACAACATGAACGATATAACAGAAATGGATTTTAAACAAAGATCGTAAAAGTGTCACTGAAGCAAAATGCAAAGCAAATGAATAAAGTTATGGAAGGCCCTAAATCAATACTCTATATATACGCATTAAAATTTTTGACACATCAAATGCAATTTCCGAACAAGGCACGAACCATGAAGATCACAAACAGGTTTATCCAGGAATGAATCAACCCTGATCAAAACATTTTACCTGATTAACCTAAAGACCAATCAACAATAGTAATTTATTGTCAAAACAAAGGTGGATCAGGAGATTGTGACGTTCTGTAGATTACCGTTTAGCTTTGGTGATAGTGCCGATCACAAAATGACGGCCGTCTTGTCGGCAATAGAATCATTTGAACTTCTACGGGTTTTTAAAGTGCAATCAATGCTGTAAACACTCTATACAAACTTTCTGATTCCTTGAGATATTATTTTGAGTGATGGTTTTGAAGTGAAAAGAAATGAAAGGATTGATGAGTGAGCATAGCGGGAGGAAATGGATAACAGAGGAAAACTGTTCAGAAAGAACGTCTCAAATTCATGTTCTCAGTTATTCTCCTCAAAATTCGCACAGCCTATAAATCACACTTCATGTTTGTTCAAAGATTTCTTAGAAAGATGTCTTAAAAAGCATACTTCCCAATAAAGTTCCCTAACAAAATCGTGTTTGGAAGATAAAGCCCCTCTTAAAAAACAAGAGCCAAGTGCTTTCCAGTGTGCAGAAAGAGGATAAACAATAAATGCTTGCAGAAAAAGAAAAAAAAATCCCAAAACCATTCAAGATGATGTTATGTGTGTATAGGCCCTCAATAAGATATTCCAGACTTTTTTAGTTGGTAAACACCCCATGCAAAATGAATAAGTAGCCATACATGATCTTTCACATCTTTGAATCCCAAAGTAAGGTAAAATGAGTAAAATGTCAAACCGCTGCAAATGTATTATGGCTATAAAGAGCTGTCCACTGCATTGCATCCAACTGCATTTTGAGAACGTGTATGAAAAATATAATTCAACCACAGTTTGAGGGCAGAGTGGATGATTAAAGGACAAAGAGAGAGAAATATGCGTAACAATGCTACACTTATTGCTTATGAACAGAAAATTTAATTATTTTTCGTGGCAACCATTTTTCCCTTACCAATCATAAGAAGACATGCACTGAAATCAAAAGAAATTAGAAAAGAGCCTACATAGTATTTCTGGTTAGCACTATCTACAGATACGGTCTGAGCTGACTCTGACGTCAACCTTAACTTCGATTGGCTGAGAGGATTTTGGTAGAGAGCTACAATGACATACAGTAGAAAGGCATTGTCCTTCGTGATCTTTCTGAACACTTAGCGAACACACAAGATGAAGGTATACAGACAACAGTGATTCATTAGAGACAGCCTGTCGAGCATTCACTTTTGAAAAGAGAATAGTAACGCAAACCGTCCAAAAGAGCAAGTAAGCTACCTGATGTGGTCATGGCGTACATTAGAACAGGTTGACTGAATGACTTGCAGGTATAATGTTTATTTTATTTTCATTTTAATGTATATATTCTGGTTAAAATAGTAGGAAGACAAGCTTTAGAGTCCTGCAGCAATAGACCATAGTCATTTGGTTGGCCAGATTCAAGGTTTTGCTTTATACAAGGCCAACTTAATGTAACTTCACCACCACCACCTTTTTAAATTCTTAAACAAAGCCTGCCCTTTGCTAAACAATGTGCAGTAAAATGAATGTCATCTGCTTGTTTTACAATTTCACTCTTCGATGGTTAATACAGTATGTAATTCAGTGTCTTTTCTTTCCACAGTAAAGAGTCATCCATTGCATACTGACAGTCACTTCCTTAAGACTGTGTCTTGACCGCCTTCAAGACAGGGCTTTTGGTGTATGGCGTTGCTTTGAGGCATCTGGTTATCCTCTCACTGTTACGCCTCTTGTGCCCCGATGCTCAAAACTTCATCGTAGATCCTCCGAATTATCATGGTTATTGTGATCACCACTGGTTAAAACTGTAATTTTCCATTTTCATTGCTTTTGAGATAGTTTCTTAAACTGAAGCTGACCTCTGAAGTGACAGATTGTGGATAAAAAAATACAGGTGCATCTCATCCTCCTATGCAGAGTTTGACTTGCCCAACTCCTCCCTGATTGCTGAAAACACAAAATCGACAGAGGAATTAGAAACAGTCCTCTAGCAATACACTAACAGTAAAAGGTTTAGACACATACTCATTCATTATTACGGTTTAAAATATTCTAATATATTAGTGGAGCCATTAAAACTATAAAAGAATACAAAGATGATATGGGAATCATGCACTGACCAAAAACAAATTAATCTTATATTTAAAAGATTAAACATTAGGCACCCTTTGTATGCTGACCACTTGTCACTTGTTATTACCCATTCCACCTCATTTATTTGTAATTAAAGGTTTGTAAAGACACTTTTATTTGTATAAAATAAATAAAAATGGAAAACACATACGGTAAAAATCAACACATAATAAATTATAATATTTGTAATAATTCATTATTATTAGCCACCACTTTGGATATTAGGGAAATAAATTAAGTATTTCTTTTTTTTTTTAATTATAAACATCATCAAGAATTAAAGCATAAGCTTTTAGATCAAAAATGTTTTTAGGATCATAAGAAACAAATTCAGTCAAATGTGTCCAAACCATTGACTGTTAGTGTCAAGTATTTTCATGTTCCTATTGATTTAAAAAGCAAAATGTGCATCATATATAATGCCAATACAATGCAAAAATATGTTACCATCAATAAGTTCTTCTTTAAGCTTCGATAGTTCTTTCCTCATCTCCTCTAGAATGTCCTAAAAAGCAAAGCAATACATTTGTAATTAGATTAGAATATTATTTTAAATACTCCAAATCAAAAGGAGCCAAGCAACTTATAAGCGCATGTCCCTGAACTGTTTTCATGTCAGTAAGATTCCATATTTGATAAGAATATATGAACTTGAGAAGAGAAATGAGCTACCATGATACTGTGGCAAGAAAAAAAACTATGCTACGAGTTCTTAATAGAAGCTGTTATCTTAAATGCACTTGGCCTTGACCGTTAAATGACAAGATCACCAGGTAAGTAGATGCATGTAATAACATCAACACTCAGTCACAATTACTGCTGCTATAAGTAACTCTTCGACACTAAAAACATTCCCTGAACAAAGCAGACAGAGCTGAGTGACTTGAGTAACTGTGTTCTTAAAGATAAGTAAGACTCTTACATATGCCTTTCATATCTAACATGCTCATTCATACAGAAGGGAGGTATTGCCTTTGTAAAGAGGTCTATAAATGTACACGCCCACAAAAGCATAACTGTACACTGTCAACCAGTATTTCTCCCTCCGTTTTTTAGGAAGTGCTGTAATATCAAGCACGTTTTTCAAAAGAGGAAAAATGAGTAATTGTGCCACTAGCTTTGGTAAGACTTTGCTAACCTATTGAGGAAGTGTACAGCCCCTCTTATCAAACCCTGAAGGGCTAAAAGTTTAAATAAGTTTCAGTTCTTCTCAAATTTTGAGAAGTACCTGTTTCAATCTGTCATAGTCGAGAGCTTCTGTTGGCACCCCATTGGCACTTATGGATCCGGTAGGAGTTGGTGTAGACCTTGGTCTAAGGAGAAAAGAAATTGCGTGAAGCAATGCTATTTTAGTCACAGAAGTCAACATTGTAGAGTCAAGATGCAAGACAGAAGTTTAGAAACACGCTTTAACCGTCATTTCAGATGCTGTGCAAATCTACACTGTTCAATCACAATTGGTGATTTAAAGAATAAGCACAGCATTAACAAGGGATCATTTCAAGATGTGAGAGGAAAATGCAGGGCATTTTAAGATTTCAGGTAGTTGGAACCCTTGTACCGCAAAGGAAATACACACATCCAGATATATATAGATATAGATATAGATATATATATATATATATATATATATATATATATATATATATATATATATATATATATATATATATATCAGGGTGAAATGCATAACAGGGTGAAATGTAAATGAAAACCATGAGAATTGTATTTCCTTGAGAGAAGCGGGCACATTCATCGAAACCAACACTTTTGCAGCCCCAAAAAGAAAACATTTCAAAGCACAGCAAACCAAAAAACACTGCTTGAGACTTCAAAACACACAATGCAGCAGCCATATCACTCTCATGCATGTCTGTGGCTGATTCAGACAGGATACTATTGCCAACACAATAATCACCATAGGGTGGGACATGGGAAGTGAGGGATATGACGCTTTGTGGGGAAGTCGTGGCCTAATGGTTAGAGAGTCGGACTCCCAATCGAAAGGTTGTGAGTTCGAGTCCCGGGCCGGCAGGAATTGTGGGTGGGGGGAGTGCATGTACAGTTCTCTCTCCACCTTCAATAACATGACTTAGGTGCCCTTGAGCAAGGCATCGAACCCCCAACTGCTCCCCGGGCGCCGCAGCATAAATGGCTGCCCACTGCTCCGGGTGTGTGCTCACAGTGTGTGTGTGTGTTCACTGCTCTGTGTGTGTGCACTTTGGATGGGTTAAACACAGAGCACAAATTCCGAGTATGGGTCACCATACTTGGCTGAATGTCACTTCACTTTCTTTCACTTCTTCTTTCACTTTTATCTCTCCCATTGGGAAAGAAATGAATGCTGAGTGGGTTGTGTTGTGCAGAAAGGAAGCAGAAATCAAGCAGATGAGAACATAGACACAGCTTACAGCAAAAGTTATGTGTAAAAATACAAGCGTGTTTCGCCTGAAGTCTTTGTATCAAAGCTTTCTGCATTTAGAGTGAAAGGATTACTGCATTCTTTGGCAGAATAAACTAAATTAGAAGTACATTTGTATGTTTTTACATGAAGCTCATATTTAAGCTGTCTTAATTTTGTACTTTTTCAAATGCCTTATGTATAGATTTTGTTTTACTCTTATCCAAAACCTAGACTTTCACTTTTTAATTGATAATCCATCTTGCATTATTACATTTGAAGAACTATGATAATCCATATGAGTGAAACGATTATAAATTATTTACAACATTTGTATTGTGTGGAAATGATTTATATAGACCACCATTCAAAAGCTGGGGTCAGCAAGTGTTTTAAATGTTTTTAAAAGAAAGTATCCTATGCTGCTCACCAAGGCTGCATTTATTTGATCAAAAATACAGTAAACTGTAATATTGTGAAACATTGTTAGAATTTAAAATAGCATTTTTTTTTATTCAGACATAATTTAACATGTAATTTGCACCATCCATTACTTCAATCTTCAGTGTCACATAAACCTTCAGATATCATTCAAACACACTGATTTGATGTTCAAGAAACATTTTTCATTATCAGTGTTGTAAACAATTGAGCTGTTTAATATTTTAGTGTAAAATGTGATATTTTTAAGGATTCGTTGATGAATAGAAAGTTCAAAATAACAGCATTTATAAAAAAAAAAAGAAATAAAGAAAAGAAAAAAGTCTGTACTGTAAGTTAATTTAAAGGCAGCCTTGCTGAATAAAGGTATTAACTTCTATAAAATTAAAACTTTTGAACAGTATTGTATATATTTACACAAATTACCACTGGGCCTCAGATCTGGTGCAATTTACATTTTTCAAAAAGTCCACAGAATCAAAGGTTTTCAAAGTTGAGGAAACACCCATATATTAAATATGCATCTTTATTATAAAAGTAGCAACAGTTTTGAAAAGCATTAAGTTTTTTATTTATGCCATTTCATGGTGGTTATACTGTTGGCAACAGCAAAATCTTTGTTTATGAAAAGAAAAGAAAAAGAATAACCGTAGACAATCATTGCACCAACCCTCATCCTATTTAGAGAGCACTCTCAGCAAACAAATTCTATAAAGTTCTCAAACTAGCCTCTTATACCTGTTTAAGGAATCATAGTACTTGTCAGTACCCATCTGATTTCTCCATGGTGTGTCCCGTCTGTGAGAGTAAAGAGACTAACCAGGTCAGAGGTCAACAGCGTGGATCTGAACTATGCATACTCATAGTAATCTTCTGAATGCACTGGTTCCAAATCAGGTGAAAGTAGAAATATTTAAATTTCAGTGTAGCCCTACTGAAATGTGCTTCAACCATTTGTATAATTGTCCTTGCAAATGCATGAAAGAATATAATATACTAAAGCAAAAGGAATAAGCAAAAGATTCAAAAAATGCTGAACAGCTCTGGTAGACACAGATCTGATGAGAAGCAACAGCACTGTGCTTTAGTGATGTCGAGCGCGGGACCCGACTGCCTGCATTCTCACATGCGATTGTGAGGGGCCCCGGCCTGCAAGCATGTGATACAAAGCAGTCGAAGCAACAATAATTCAAATTAGCTTTGAGAAAAGCGGGACCTGTTGAAGACTTCGATCCCAAAAGCTGGACATTTCCTTCAAAGGGTATTATGAATTGGTGGAGGTGTAATTCACACATGACTCCAACCCATCAAAACGACATGCAAATTATTACCTTCCGATGACTGGTGATTTGCTACCATTCATGGTGTTTGTCCTCTCCCAAGGCTTTCTGGGCATATCTGTAAAAAAAAACTAATTCATTCATGTAATGAATGTAAAATGTTGTGATAATTGCAGTCTCTTATTTCACAAAAAAGCTATGGTTATGCTTCAAGGCCCAGACTGTACATTGGAGAACATAATTTTGACCTATTGCAAGTGAAAAAAAAAAAGTTGCATTAGTTTTAGCCTCATAACCAACAACAGTTGAATCTGCACCAAAGTACCAGACTTTCACTGAACAACAAAAAAAAAGGTATAGGAAATGTTTTCTCCTCCTTTTAATAGTTACCCAATTCATACGACTAACCCAATGATTCTTATGGAGCATTATTAGAAGGTTAGCTGCATTTTATCGCTTGTTTTTAGCATAGTTTCTCTCGCTTACCTGGAGTGCTACAGGCTGACACTTTTGGAGTTATGGTAGCCTCAGTGTCATCCTGACAGAAAAATAAAAAGTTAATCAATTTGAAAATCAGTCACATGAAGGTATGATCATATCAATACAATGAAGCAGTCTATATGTACATATTTAGACAGAGACCGCTGAATGAAACTAACTCACAGCTTTCTGCTCAGGCTCTGGCGATGATCCCTTCTCAGCAATTCTTCTCCTGTATCAAATCAATGGTAGGATCTTACATTTCATTACATTACTGGATATTACAGCCCTGCCAACCTTGGAACCATTTTTTGAGTACCATCAGTTTGACGAAACGGGACATGGGGTTTATGGAGATGCATATATTCCTAGATTCCTAGTTATATTATTACCTGAAGCTTAATCCCTGATGACTGATGTCAAAATCGTAATTGCACAATGTGCAAAATGCAGGATTTAATGTTAAGGTTAGCAGGTCTGCATAGTTTGCAACATTACAGTTAGCCCACAGATCAATACATACCTCGGTTTTAGTTCAGTTGAGTTCTAATGGCTTGGTACATCAGTGTTTTATTGCGATTTGCAATTTAAAATGCCATTTAGAAAAATAAAAAAAAATCAAAGTATATTTTAATTAAAACTCCAGTACACTTCTGTACACTGTAGAAAAACAAGGATTATCATGTCTACAGATTTCTTTTGAGAGAAGTATTATTTTTATGGATTGGCCTATAAACATATTACAGAGGGGCCCTTGTGCTGAAAATCCATATATGCATCACAGAAGTAATAGAGCTCCTGATGTTCCATCAAATCCCTAATATGGACAAAGACATCCTGACGTTTTTTACATTTTACATTTATCTGACACTTTTATCCAAAGCGACTTACACTTGCTATATATGTCAAAGGTCACATGCCTCTGGACCAACTAGGGGTTAAGTGTCTTGCTCAGCGGCACATTGGTGTCTCACAGTGGATTCGAACCCGGGTCGCTCACACCAATGGCATGTGTCTTATCCACTGCGCCAACAACACCCCTACATCCAGCTATTGCTGTGGCCAAGTAATGTTACTAAAGTATTGAATGCTAAAAAAAGACAATAAACATGACTGTGATAATCTTTACTTTACTTTGAGTTCTTCAAGCCATCTCGGGTATTTCCATTTGCTAATTGACAAAGGCTTTTTTTTACAGTATAGAATATATTTTCTCCCTCATTCTGTGATAAGAAGCCAGATGACAAAAGGAAGTTATTTCAAACACTCAACTGATGTTGTGGAGTAAAAACATGTTATAATGTTCTCGTTTGTTGGACAGCAGGTTTAGAAATGCTTCTCATTATAACTCATTAGTCATTAAGCCTTGTTGCTTTTTCGAATGCTTGTTATAAGCAGGGAGGCGTTTCCCCATCTAAGCGTGTAAACACATGGACACACACAACTGGGGCCAGTTTGGAGAGAAATAAAATATTAACTGAAATTATTTAAAAGCAAAACAGACAAAAAAACAAGTAATGACTACTGTAATGTCCTCGCTTAAACGAGTGAGAGGGCGGGAGTGGAAGGGGGTCGAGCAGGATTTTGTCTTGCTGACAATTTAATGATAGCCCTTAGGCATTTGTCAATCCTCCCTGCCTAGGGAAGTCGTGGCCTAATGGTTAGAGAGTTGGACTCCCAATCGAAAGGTTGTGAGTTTGAGCCTCGGGCCGGCAGGAATTGTGGGTAGGGGGAGTGCATGTACAGTTCTCTCTCCACCTGCAATACCACGACTTAGGTGCCCTTGAGCAAGGCACTGAACCTCCAACTGCTCCCCGGGCGCCGCAGCATAAATGGCTGCCCACTGCTCCGGGTGTGTGTTCACTGTGTGTGTGTGTGTTATCACTGCTCTGTGAATGTCACGTCACTTTCACTTTTTTTATTTTTTTTTTATTTGGGGAATGAACCCAGCACTCTGATTGGCCAAACTCTTCTTCTTTTGCTGTTGCTTGATTTGAGTGAAGCAGAAGCCTAACCAGGTTTTTGCATAGTTTAGAGTGACAAATCAGTGTGCCCGCTATGCAAAAAGCATACAGGTTGGCAGGTCTGATATTATACAACATTCTGATAATTAATCCTAAAAACAGAACTTTTTATTAGTAAGTTTTGATACTAATAATTGTTTGAAAACTAAGCCCTGTTTCTATCACTGCAATCATTCTGGCATTAGAGACAGACAGAGCACATAGTTCACCTCCTGGCCAGCAGGGCGCTCATCTCCTCCATCAGCCCTCCTCCTCCAGGTAAAGGACCATTTCCACGGGATGCCTCTGGCTTGGCACCACCAGAACTCACCGCAGATCCTGCCTGGGGCTCATCACTCTACAGTAACATGTGGAACATGTTTAGCATTTTTGATGATTTTTCAGAAAAAAGAAAACTTGTTGTTTTCAGCTTTAGGGTGCAGTGCAAGGTAAGAAATAAACTTTTCTATACAGGAACAATATTTGTCCTCTGGAATTTATTTACATGGACAATTTATTTTTATTTTATCTTATTTTTTACCTTCCGAGGGCAGTTTTTATAATTACCTTATTAAATGACAAATACTTAAATTTAACCAATCACCTCAAGCAATCAGAATACTTTGTTACCAAAGAAATGTAAACATGGAAACATGAGCAGATCTAAATTTAATGCTATTCATTAATTTTGGCATTTCACTGTAATTGTGACAGCCATAATAGATATAGTTTAATTGTGCAGGGGCATTTTTTGCTCCCTTATCTTGAGTTTGGGGTGGTATTTTTGTTCATTTTGGTGGAGATTTGTTCATTTCTGACCCTGTGAAATGTGCTAACATGCTTCAGGGGAAATTTTATGCAAATGGGAGCTTTACAGTCCGTGAACCCTTACCCTTGGCACTTTCTTTAGCTTGGCTCCAGCAAGGGCGGCTGCGAGCCCAGACAGACCCTTGTTCTCCTCTGTGGTGGGCGAGGGGGTGAACAGACCCGAGGGCAAAGGCGGGGCTGGGGGTGGAGCTGGTGGAGGAGCCTGGCCTGAGAGTGTAGGCGGTGGGCCAGGGGGAGGAGGAGGACCTGTTGGGGTGAGTGTGGGGGGCAGAGGTGGTGGGGGAGGAGGAGGGGGAGGGGGACCAGGGGGTGGTGGAGGTCCAGCAGTGGTAGGAGTCACAGTGGAGCTGGGAGGGAGGGGTGGTGGGGGTGGAGGGGTTGGTATCCCCTGTAATGAATCTGCAGTGATAAATAGACAAAAGAACAAGACCATTATAACATGTCTTTATAACTTGCTATGTTCTAAATCCAGGACTGTTTTAGTTTGTGAAATAGATCATCAAAATCAGAATGAGGATCTCTAATCTAATCTAATCTAATCTAATATAATATAATATAATATAATATAATATAATATAATATAATATAATATAATATAATATAATATAATATAATAATAGCGTTCAAAAGTTTGCGATCAGTAAGATACTGAATAGAAAGGTCAAAGGAACAGCATTTATTTGAAATCGAAATCTTCTGTAACATTACAAATATCTTTACTGTCACCTTTGTCCATGTATCCTTGCTGAACAAAATTACTAATTTCTTTAAAAATAAAATCGTACTGACCCCAAATTTTTGAACCGTAGTGTAATATAAATCCATCAATAATAATAATTAAAATAAAACAAATAACAAAAACAACAAACAAAGCTTACACGTAATGGTGAACGAAGACGGATGAAATTAATAAATGATGTGAACATACTAAACACTTGACAATAGCTGATCATTAAACCAACTTCCACAATGAAGAAACTGATGATTTATCATAATATTAAACAAATCTGTACATCAATTTAACAAAATGCAGAGATATAATCGGGGTAATGGTTTCAAACTATTTAATCATTTAAATGTAACTTAAATGTAACTTAAACCTGATATTGCATGTAAAAATCTTTACATTTCAGGAACAAATCCGTTTAACTATTTTTCACATTTGGCTGTTTTGATATAAACAGCTGAAGTTTTTTTTCAAGTCTATATGACAGGCATGCCTGTCAAACGCACTCAAGTTAAGCATATTAGTGTGTAGAATTTAGCTGAGCGTCAAGCTGCATCATGCATATGAGGTGTGAAGTCTAAAACCTCTTCTATAAATAATTCAGAGCTGATTTTATTTCTTCGTTGCTGTATTGACCTGACCTCACATGAAACGCTCCATTTACTGTATGCAGTATGGAACAAAACAAGCATTCAAGGATAAAAGTGTAATCAATATTATTTTCATTCATTTCATTTCTTTTTAAAATAAGGATGTTTCATGAAACAAATGTGTGAATGAAGAATAACCAAACAGGATGTGGGGCATTCAGTTATTGATCATGTAAAGCTTACTGTGCAATGACTGTTCACTTGTACATGTTAACATCTAGAACTTCTTTACCATAAACCAGTAATCAGAATGAGATGGTTGTGATAAACTGCAGAAAAACACTGATGAGAACTAAAGCAATGATATCGCAACTTTGCAGTCCACAAGACTCAAATCAAAGTTTCATAAAAGAAATGTGTTTTCATGCCATGCAATTTTACACAATCACGGGCCACACAAATTAGCATCCATTAAACCGATGAACCCAAAAGACAAGACAAACAGCCAAACATTTCCTAAGGACTTTTCGTATTGAGCCAAAAAGCAAATTGCCAATTGCAGCCAAAAAAGCAACCCAGCTCAACATGGAAGCCAACCTCTTCGAACCCCGATTAGCGGGTTAGTGGAGGCTGAGCGACACAGAAGAGGCCTTACCCGGCTGGCTGGGGAAGTCAGCAGGCTGAGTGGGCAGCTCTGGAGCAGAGGAGCAGGAGTCTCCCAACCCAGAGTTTACAGAGTGCTCAGCAGAGGCAGGGAAGGCTGTGGAAGGACAAGGGAGAACAGCAGGCTGGGGTGAGGGATAAGACACAAGGGAAGTGATGGACAAGGTGGGCGAGGGGGAATAGAGTGGCGGCGGAGGGGGCGGCGTTGGCGGCAAAGAAAACGGCTGACTCGACACCGGTGATGAGGCGTGGAAGTGTAGCGAGCTGGGTGGCCCATTGGGTGCCGAGATGGGCGAGGGGGGTTTCTGGGAGAGCGGACTAGGGGCCGGGATCATAATCATCGGGCGAGGACCCGTGGCCTTGCCCGGGGGGCTGCTGATCATGACCGGAGGTGAGGGCGGTAGGGGCGTGAAGTTGTTAGCCATCCAGACTATGGATTTGGAGGCTGGAACTGGAGGTGGAGCTGGGGCAGGGGGTGGTGGTGTGGGCGGGGCAGGCTGTCTGCGAGGTACGGTGGCGTAATGAGGCAGGACCGGGTGGAAGGCGGAGCCAAGCGACGTGGCGAATCGGGAGGCCGAGTGGCGCAGGGGCGGGGTTGGAGGAGTGGCTGTGGAGGGCGATGGTGTAGGTGGTGGGTAGCTGGGTGTGGAAGGAGACACGGGTGAGGAGGAGGTGGTCTTGATGTATTCCGGAGGTGGAGGAGTGTAGAGGGTGCTTTCAAATGCTGCACACAACCAGAGGACAGGACAGGATGGGACAGGACGGGAGGAAGCGGCAACCGTGCAAAGGGAAAGAACACAAGACAAAGAGAGAAAGGGGAAGGAGACAGAAGAGAGAAAGGGGGCAAATGAAGCAAGAGAACCAGCAGAGACCTACAAGACCATCATATGTACTTATTTTTGTCTATGAATGGGGAGCACACTGGAATTAGTACAATCAGTTAGCTGTTGTCAACTTCATGAACTGGAAAAGACTGATCAACTCCAATGCATGTGGGCAAAATGTTACACAAACATCTAGTTTAGCATGTAGTACTTTCAGGAGAGAGCACTGAAGGGTTACTGTACATCCTGGATGCATGTGTCACATGAGGTTAGTGTCCTAGCTTTGTCACGCAACTGCTAAAGGCTAGTCATCCACTCTCTGCCTGCCAAGAATATGCTAATGAAAACCTGCACTTTTTGTGCTTTCTATAGTCAAATATTACATTAATCTGAATGATATATCAAATTTAACCCAGTAATCACACATTTCCGCTGAAACAACATCATTGGTGAGTCACGAGCTGTGTAAAAACGTATATTATGTACAAAAAAAAGTGAAAAACAAAACAAAAAACAAATATATATCACCATTCATAAGTTTGTGGTCGGTAAGATTTTTTGTTGTTCTTGTTGTTTCTCAAAGAAGTCTCTTATGCTGCATTTATTTGATCAAAAATACAGCAAAAATAATTGAAACATTACATTTTAATATAATATTCTATTTTAAAATGTAATTTTTTACCATTAAAATGTCAAGCTTTTTAAACTACTTCAAACATTCAACCTAGGCTATCTCAAGCCGACATAAAGTTTGTCTATAAACTTTAGTAAATCATTTATTGCTGTTATATCAACGCTGAATTTTCAGCAGTGTCACATGATCCTTTCAAATTCATTCTAACATGATTGATTTTTTTGCTCAATAAACATTTCTTATTATTATCATTGTTGAAAACTGCCTAATATTTTACCGAAAGCCTTTTTTTATTAATTCTCTGATGAATAGAAGTTCAAAAGAACAGCATTTTTTTGAAATTAGTGTTTCTTAAACGTTTTCTGTAATTTATCGGAAATGTTCCACTTCTTTGCGATCATATTTGAAATATAATTTTTTGGTGAAATTATAAATGTCTTAACTGTCACCGATGTAACAAAGCCAGGCTTAGAGTGCAACACAATTTTATGCAGTATATATGTAACGGGAGCCCTGTTTCTCAATTTGCTAGGGCAAGGCAACACATTTAGGGCTGTTTATTTATTAAGTGCAAGTAAATTCTTGTTTTGGTTTCACTGTAAGAGTCACTGCCTGCCATATGTTGGCCAAATCTTTCTGCTCTAGTGATTCTCATAAGCAGCCTGCAGACACAGCTGCCCTCCTGCTGCGTGAAGCCCACCACGCCCCCCTGAGCACTGCTCAAAATACACGTCAACACACAGGCAAACACAAATTATCATGCCCTACATTCAGGTCATCTCTTTATTAACACTTTCCCATTATTCACGCTGGCTTCATGACTTAAGTACAGCTGATTTCTCTTTATCCTTTATTTTAAATTATAGTGTAACAAATAATTAATACGTAACCTGTACCTTCACCCTGCTTTCTTCCATTTCACTTGCCTCCTCTGCCTTTCCACACTATTAGCTTTGACAAGCAGGCCACATGACCCATGATGTAGCGCAGTATGTTCACCAAAGTGACTTAATGAAATTCTTCCACTCCTAGAGCTCAAGCAGTCACATGGCAAGACCTATCGGCTGTGCTCCAGAGAGACTAATCTAACTTTATTAAATCAACTAGGGATCCCCACATACTGCTTTTATTACTAATGAGTTTATTAATTTAGCATGAACATAACTGTATACGACTCTTAAGTAAAAAAAAAAAAAAAAGTGAATGGTTAGAAAATAGTTTTGGCAATAGTTTCCAATTTACACCAATACCAAGTACTTGTAATTATTTCTCTACTAGTGCTCCAACTAATGATATCAAATTTGTTGCATCCATTCAGCAAAATGGCAAGGTATTTATTGGATAATTCTAACCAAAAAGCAGAATTCTCTCAAGACATGACTCAGAAAAGTCACTGAGCCAAGACAAGATCCACTAAAAATACAACTGCCATACAGAAAGTTTTCATTCCAGACAGAGAACTCAATCTGGTGTCAATTCAACACTCAGAATAAAGCATTAAAAGCACCAGCCAGTCAATACTGCAGTGAGAAACACATCAACTGCAGACAAGCTGTTCAATGATCTGTCTAGAAAGCAAGCATACAAAAACAAAACTGAAGCATTCAGACATTTGTGATCAGGAAATGTTATTCTTACCCTCCTTGAGAGCATTTGGAAGTATGTAAAAAGAATATCACTGTTCTAATCGAATACAAGGCAGAAAGACAGTCACAATTTACAATTCACTGCCAGTGAATAAAGCTTCAGTTTTCTGAACAATGACGTCTCCTTCACAAATCTGATTGCCAGTGTGTCAATGTGTAACACGACAGGTTGTGTTAGTAGTAATCTAGATTCAACACATCCCTGAGCAATTGACACTGCTATGGAAAAATGCATCTTGATTTATGCAAACTATTGCATCACCTCCAAATAACACAGATTATTTGAAACAAAAATCACACATGCACTATACTAAGCCGCTCAAACGTTTAACACTTGAAATGACAATTCCATCTATCAAAGCCTGAGGCCAGACCTCTCACGCATCATCTGTGGTATAAACATCCCTGCCCCCCACACCCAGAAGAAAAGGGCCTATTTTTTCACATGCTTCTGAGAAATGTATGCAATGTGATGTGATGAACTCAATACAGACCCTTATTATATATATATATATATATATATATATATATATATATATATATATATATATATATATATATATATATATATATATATATATATATATATATATATAAAATCTTATTGAAAGTTCCTGATCTTTTTGTGAACAGTTCATCTGTGCATGTTGTTTTAAAGCCCCCCATTTGTGGGGATCCATAACCTCTCTCTACTGTCACCTAAATTCTCGAGTTCTGGCAGGTTAACCCATAATCCTAGTGGGCTGTACACAGGACAGCATGAGGGAAATATGGTTAGTGTGTGCAGCTCTCCTTGAGTTTCGTCATCTTTCAAGCTGTTGATTCAGACTCTTCCAACATACTGACAGATGGACACGTCAGGAGAAGATCGCTTATTGATATATTAAGACGCAAGGAGGTATTGACCCTTCCTTCATATAAACAATAGCCTTACGTAGAACTAGAGGCCAAATACATACTACAAATGTTTTACAGCAAGAAGAACAAAAGGAAACATCCAAACCAGAGATGCACAACATCGGATATCAGTGGAATTTATTCATTTAATTTTTAACTGTGATTTCCAGTACTGGATATTAACTTTTGGTCACTTGTTTCACATTTTATGTTTAAATCTTAGAGGGACAAGTCTAGATTACAAAAGATTTAACCCTTCAAGAACATTGCTATCTTATAATAAAGAACTTACTTTTTTATTAAAACAAACTTTTTTCTTTATCAGATTCCCAAATGAATATCTATCCATATTTCATATTGTACATTATATTGTTGTTTATCACAACACTGATTTAACATTGACAAGAACAGCACTGATTTTATTTGTTTATTTTTTTGTGAATGTTATTTTTAGGCAAAATAGTACAGATTTTTAAACCTTTGTTTACGCAGTGTGAACTAAGGAAAAAAGTTATTTTAAATGAAATTAAGGATATAATAACTGTAACACTAAGAAATGAATTCTGATTGACACTAACAGCATTTCACAGGCATTTGCATGCTAAGCGTACTGTACAACAGAAGAAAAGCCACTTGTATTGTTAGTGTGTTAAAACCTCACTCATTTTTTGACTCCAGCCCGTCTTGTCTGCCTCTTATCTGTCAATTCTATCCATCAAAAGACGTTAAAAAGAGAAAATACAGATACTCACCAGCGTTGGAGATGCGTCTCCCTCTCTCCCAGTCCATCTGCTCTCTGTCCAGCTGCTCTTGGTTCTCCCTTTCTTGCTTCTCTCTCTCAGCACGCTCTCTCTCCATCAGCTCCCGCTCTGTGCGCTCCCGTTCCTGGCGTTCTCGCTCAAGCTGCTCCTGCTCTTGACGCTCACGCTCAAGGCGCTCCAGACGTTCCTGCTCATTACGTTCCCTCTCCAGACGCTCTCGCTCCAGACGCTCCCGTTCCTGACATTCCCGTTCCAGCATCTCTCGTTCCTGCTGTTCCCGCTCTAGCCGCTCTCGCTCCAGTCGTTCCCTCTCTTGCTCCTTCTGACGCTGGAGCTCCTGCAGCTGCCTGAGGACACATGAGAGTAGAAGGGAATGAGTGAGTGCATAATGAACCTACAGCTTTTCAATTACCAGGTAAGTTCAAATTACCTTTAACAATTTTGCCACACTACCACAATATCAGATTCTTATTTGGTTTCAGCAGTTTTGGTACAATGTACAATTACAGGTCTCGATCAGTAATTATTTATTTATATATTTATATATATATATAAATAATTACTGATCGAGACCTGTAATTGTACATTGTACCAGAACTGCTGAAACCATATATATATATATATATTTTTTTTTTTTTTTTTTTTCTTTTTTTTTCATTTATTATATTTAGCAACAAATCAGCATATTAGACTGATTTCTGAAGGATCATGTGACACTGAATACTGGAGTAATGGCATCACCACAGGAATAAATACAATTTTTAAATATATTAAAAACAATAAAGTAATAATTTCACAATAGTACTGTCATGTTGCTCAAAATGTATTATGCAGTTTTCTGTGCAATAAGAGACTTAGTTCAAGAACATTAAACAAATCTTACAGTCCCCAAACTTTTCAGTCTCTGCCCATTAAAAAAAACGGGCTGTTGGGGGAATTAAAAAGATGGCCTTAAAGGGCCGTTGGGACATATTCAATAAGAAAGGCTTTTATAGATGACAAATAAAAATTACTTGCTTTCTTCCAGATACTGAGACAGATGAACACTGAAATACAAGCAGCGCAGTACATCATATCATACACTAGAGGGAAGCACACTCAAATGGAAAACAAGAGGTGTGAGAAGAAGTGCCAACTTCAGCATCCAGACCAGCTCGCCTGCAAACGTTCTGCTAAGTAAGGCTTTATAAAAAAGATTTGCTTGTCAGTCCTCTTGTGCTTAATCAGCATCCAGCACATCCTCATGCCCAGAATTCCAGTGTCTAATTACATTAGAGAGCCAGAGACATTTGGACTGTGGACATCGGGGACAGTAAATGAAGAAAAACGGGCCGTTTGCAGCTCTGGTGCTGAAGGAGGACAGATGGACCTAACTCGAAGACTAGGGCCTGGACAAATTGGAGAGCATTCATGAATGAAAGCAAAAGAGCCTAACAATATGAAGAGTCATCATCTTCCAGGCCGTCCTTAACATGTGTTTTTACATCAATTTACTTAAAAAAAAAAAATGTATACCAAAAAAAAAAAAAAGTCATTTATCACAATCATGTTGTTTCAAACATGCTATAACAGTACTATAACATTATAACAGGGCATTTCTAATGGCAAGAGGAAAAGCTGTGGAGTAAATGATGAGACAATTTTCATTTTAAACTTTGTGAAATAGCTTGTGAAATCAGACAGCTGTCATGGGAAACTGGATAGATGATAAACAACACATCATCAAGGTTTGCATTAAAACTGGTGATCCTGCCTTTTCCCCTTTGGCTAATAATCTCCCACACGTCTTTTTGAATGGGCATTCATGATGTCATTTCCTGGGACCTTGCCAGACACACCTTCCACTCAAGGTGTCATCATCACCATGACAAATACCAGCATAGGTGCGGTGACATCATGCCTCCACAAGTTTCCAAAGAAGAGAACAAGATGGGAAAACCACACCTCAATCTAAGACCCCTTTAGAAGAGCAAGTTTATGCCTAAGGCTCCAACGGAAGCAGTCACACCTGAACCGAGTCACTCCTGCCGTGCCATTAGTTCTGACATTCAAATCGACTTCAAATCTCAGACCAAAGCTACAAAGAATCTCAACTACTGGCCCATTCACATTTATAAACCCATCCGAAACAAGATCGGTATCAAATATTCTACTTTTCATTTAATATAATTCTGCATTTGCATGTGTACATTTGATTAAACGCTGAACAATATTTGCTTCATCACTTGCCTTAAAACATTACAAACCACTCCTACGCAACTATTGTCATCTGCCTTATTATCAGACTCTTTTCTACTGAAGTTTACAGAAAATATCCAAAAATATAGTAAAAGATGGTCTAGGCACTTACAATGTAAAATGTACTTTAAAATGTACTTTAACCTGTTTCTGATTTGGGGGCATGTAAGTAAGAAAATATGGCGGACATGACAGATGCAGCATTTAAATTGCTGGCAAATTTATTAGAAATTATTTAATTTTTTCCCATTTAATATGAAACTAGGTAAGGTGTCTTAACAAGGGTCGATTCTTGAACATCTGAAATGGATACAACAAATGCAACTAGTCGAGAGGGAATAAAACTATAGAGCTATCAGTGAATCCACAAGGGCTACTATGAAGATCTTCCGAAAAGAGCTTCCATAAGCTTGGTCTACTGCCCGAGTTCTCTATATCTGCTTAATTTAGTAGCCTTGTTTCAGAGTTGTTCTTGAACCTGGCTTCCCAGAGGATGTATTCTGAGCCACTCCATTATGAAATGCTGTTAAGGCATGGATTGCTGAGAGCGTGTCCCACTTCCCCCAAAATCCCTGCTGAGCCCGAGCCAAGCTCTCAGAGATGTAATTAAAGAGCAGAGGAAGCCTTGTTTATATCTGTGATAATATACTACCCCAAAAGACCATGGCAGCCATACCGGAGCCATCCATAAGTCATCCCTGGATAGGGTTTTAGTGCAAGCATCCTATAGAGATGAGCGCTGAAAAGAAATGGGGTCAAATGGATATTTGATATGAGAGGCCTATATTTAATTTCCATGACACATATGGGTTAGGCAAGGTTAACTTTTCATGATGCAATTGACGTGCAATCCCAGTGATCCTACAGGGGTGGAGAGGTCATAATAATATCAAGGGCTTCTTGTTTTCGGAAGCTGCTGAAAATAAACCTAGAACAAACACCACTTTAAACCAAACTGGCATTTGACCAACAGGAAAAAGGATGTATGGGATCAAATGTGCACGCTCCTTGTTTCTTAAATAAGAATGACACCCCAGACCTGTTCTCAAGTGCAGTTCGCACCATTTAGGTTGAGAGCTTTATTTGTGCGTAATCCTATCAGACACATACACATTCCCTGGCATAGGTGATCACAACATTCTGAAATAACGAGCAACACAAACACTTCAAATTAGAAGCGGGCCCTGCTCTCTCAGAAGAGAGACTGGAAGGGGCCAAAATACGGGGTTGAAGGGTTCAGCAACCTGGGCTGCTACACTAAGAGCTTACTTTAGTAGGCCTTTTTTTATTCTACATATGTATCGGCTCTTTCTGACCCTGTCAGGTAAGCAAGCACTCTAGTTCTTCAACATTCCAATGCATTTATGTAATAACCCTTTTCAACAAAACTCGTGGTCACTTAAAAGTACGGGTTTGTTCCACTGCAATCACAGTGAAACATGGCAGGGATTGTTCTCATATTTTGGAACAGAACTAGAGATACTTGTCAAAAGGCCATCCAATATTCTGTCAGTAAGTTAAACAAGCCACAGCAATGAGTCAGCAAGTCAAGAACTCTATATAAAAATTATAAAAGCAATGTTCAAATGGCAGACATTTGATCAAAAACAATATCAGTTTGGAATCTGCATTAGTTTAGGGCAATGGAAAAACTACAAGCAATGCAAAATTAGCTTACTGTCCCACCCTCAAACACCCCATTCTGGAACAGGCAATAAGGGTTTAAAAGATGATAAACATGCAGCAGATCCATTTATTGGCGTCACCATTCCTGACATCAGTTACCAAGGAAACAGTAGCGAAGAGAGTGTAGGCGGTTCACAGCCTGATTCAGAATGTCTTCCAGATTACTACAACAGATTCTAAAGGCAGTATGACTTCATTGGATAAAAAAATGGTGATAATACATAAAAAAAGAATAATAATACAGGAAAATAAGATACAAAATTTTTTTTTTTTTTTTTTTCAATACGAAACAAAAAAATATTTATTGTGTGTGTGTATATATATATATATATATATACACACACAGTACAGACCAAAAGTTTGGACACACCTTCTCATTCAAAGAGTTTTCTTTATTTTCATGACTATGAAAATTGTAGATTCACACTGAAGGCATCAAAACTATGAATTAACACATGTGGAATTATATATGGAATTATATACATAACAAAAAAGTGTGAAACAACTGAAAATATGTCATATTCTAGGTTCTTCAAAGTAGCCACCTTTTGCTTTGATTACTGCTTTGCACACTCTTGGCATTCTCTTGATGAGCTTCAAGAGGTAGTCACCTGAAATGGTCTTCCAACAGTCTTGAAGGAGTTCCACGAGAGATGCTTAGCACTTGTTGGCCCTTTTGCCTTCTGTCTGTGGTCCAGCTCACCCCTAAACCATCTCGATTGGGTTCAGGTCCGGTGACTGTGGAGGCCAGGTCATCTGGCGCAGCACCCCATCACTCTCCTTCTTGGTCAAATAGCCCTTGATGCCTTCAGTGTGACTCTACAATTTTCATAGTCATAAAAATAAAGAAAACTCTTTGAATGAGAAGGTGTGTCCAAACTTTTGGTCTGTACTATAAATATATATATATATATATATATATATATATATATATATATATATATATATATATATTCATTCTAATCTTACCGGTCTTCAGAGAATGTATCTTTACAAGTGTGTTTTGTTCTACTGCACTAGCAGATTTTGTCACCTATTTTGAGTATAAAGTATTATATATGTGTGTGTGTGTGTGTGTGTGTGTGTATTATACACTTACAATCTATGAAAACACTTTAATATCTTTGTTAGAATTATTTTAAGTAAATTCAACTACTTAATATATTTTACTGGTTTACAAACAGCTCTAATTAAAACTCATTTACTTCTAACTCATTAAGAAGTAATGTATGTGAAGTTATGTATATCATTTCCAACTTGAAGACACCAAAATGCTGATGGAAGATTAGTGGTATAGAAGAAAATCATGAGTAGTCAAAAAATATTACAAAACAGGGCAAATTACTGCACTGCTTGAAAAACTGAAATATAATTATATGGAGAAAAAAAGCCAACACTGACTAAAATAAATGACAGACCGTTGTGAAAAAGTGAGCAGAATGAGCACCATATTGAAGTCTTTTTGGCACGTGCAATTCCCTTCTCTCCTGGAAAGGCCCGGCAATTTTGTTAACATCAGCTGTGTCCAAGCTAAGCCATATGGTGTCTATTGCAAGGCTTCATCCAAAATTTCAACAGATTTGGGCCCAGCTCACTGATTCCCCTTTACACAGAAGTAAGAACATCTTTAAAAAGAGAGTGTGGTGCAGCACATGGCAAAGAGCTCCGAAAGCAGGAAGTGAGCTTTCTGTTACTGAAGGGTCATTCATGAAGAGATGACACATCTGGACGTGGCTGCCGATATGGTCTGAGTGCATTATTGTTCTGAAGTGTGAAGAAGTGGCTATGATTATGACAATCAGCTTTAAATGAAGCCATACGTCTGCTAATGAGGTGGTGGCTCTTTTCTCGCCTTGCTAGCTGGGTATAGTTGGGGGAAACGGTCTTTTGTGTCTCTACCTGACAGATGTGCTGAAAGCTGGCAGAGCAGCAAACCTGCATCAGCGTCCCACTGACTATTTTTATCCTCTCATACCACTTCATGTCTTTGTGAGCCAAAAATATACTGTTAGTATTTGATTAAAGAGTTGACCCACGTGACACTGGGTCCTGCTGGAGTTGGAACAACCTGTAGAAATAAATGAAAGCTAAAAAGTATACTTTTATACAAGTAATCCCCTGGAAACCGTAATCCTTGATGTCCTGGTGATGGGAGACATAGCCGAATATTTATTTTTCCCAGCATGAAAGTAATACAAATATAGCATGTCTCAATACAGGCAATGGCATGCAATTCAGACCTAAAGGGGTATAAATTCCTCACAAGATCATTTCTGAGGAATCATTTCATCATGAGGTTTACAGAAATGCTCAAGTCTCTAATTCAAAGCATGTGTGCACTAAAACACTCCAGAAAATTAAAAGATAAAAAGCATAGAATCCCGAAACATTCTAAGCCTCAAACATAGTGGTTCTTTTGCACAAACAAACAAATGGACACTGACTCATACTAAAAGAATTTAGATGTGAAAACACAGAGAACAGAATGACAAATCCTACTGAAGTCTCTAATTTAAGTTAAAAACTGCACTTTTCAGTCATTGCATCAATATAATTGTTAGGATATTATGCAACACCAATTTTCTTGAAATAATTTGTCATTTTAAAGTTGTCTGCACTGGTTATACCTATATATGCTATTAAGATAAAGAGAACTTTGACTAAAATTCCTCTAAGCACCTTTCATGACCTTTATTTTTAAGTGACCTCTAAAACCCTTTGACAAATCTTATTCATGCCACCAGAGTCCTGTGGCCTGTCTGACAGGATAACTAATTTATCTTCTGACAGTGTGCAGATGCCCTGATGGCTGTTCATATACTGACTGTTAGAAACCTGCCTCTCATTCCTTTCTTCTGCTCTCCTTCTCAGCAGCATTGTATAAGGTTTGCATCACGAGATGACATCAGACACCAAGCATGCTTTAAGTTCCATTGACTGCAATAGCTAAATATGGCTGTGGGTCGGCACGCTGCGGCTGGCCGGGTGGGTGGCAGCAGGCCAATTCTATTACACGCACTCAATGACATTCTTTCGGAGAATATGAGCCCTTTTCTTTCTGGCTGATCCTTCATCAGACAGGGGAAAATATCCTTATAAGGAACATTTCCACTATATGTACACTACAACACCTGACTGATGAACACAAGATGTTAGAATGTATGAATGACTTTTTCAACTTCCTTAAAGGGATAGTTCACCCCAAAATAATTACTACTAACCTAAACCTTCATGTTTCTTTTGAGTGAATTAAAAACAATATACAACCAGTGGTGTCTGATTCCTAAATGTAATGACTTTTATGAGTTGGATCTTTAATGATTAGTTCAACAAGACACTATATTTTACAGTCCTGTTCTGCATGTACATACTATATACTTGTTATAGTAATTACAATAACTGGGTAATAATTATACTAACCCTGAAACTACCCCTAAACCTAACCCATGTAGTTACTTTATATTATCCAGTACTTTCTTAGGTAAGTACACTGCACATACTGTGCACATACTGTAAAATAAAGTGTAACCAAAACAATTAAGAGTCTTTATTATATGCAAGCAAAACGGACAATTATATATATCCAATTGAAACTAAACTGAACAGAGTTGTGCATAAGCTATGAATAGCTACGATAGAATTTAAATGAAGTGGATACAGTGTTATTAACAAAATATTTAAAAAGTATCTTGATTAATTGAAATTAGGTTGAAAAGTGTTCCTGTGGCTCAGTGATAGAGCATTGCGTTAGCACCACAAAAGGTTGTGGGTTCGATTCCCAAGGGAACACATGTTAGGAAAAAAATAAGAATACATTTTTGGCCTGAATGCACTGCAAGTTGCCTGGATAAAAACATCTGCTAAATACATAAATGAAAAAAAATAAATAAAGCCATTGAAATATAAAAAAAATTATAATAATAAAATGGACAAAAACAAAAAATTGTTAATAACATTAAAACATAAACTGAATAAATACCTAACAAACTATTATAAGTTAATTCAAAATATTGAAAAGATGTGTACAAATAATACTAAAACTGTTAGTGTCCCATCATTTCTTTTTACAGTACCCAACACCTTCTACATCCTCAATATTCTGTGACGCAACATTTTAGAAAAATAGCCAGAAGGGAAGGCCAAAGCTATCAAGCCCTCCACAGAATTTAACAATACAAAATCTGTCTTCCCCACACTATTTTAATAACCCACAAAACACCGCCTTGATGTGACATGCACATGATTATAAATCAGTATCGAGTCTGCAGTGTACTTAAGCTGTGCACCCTATGTAGCATGTCTGTCTGGAGTGAAAAATTAAGGCCAAATGATGTATGTTATGCAGGACATGCAGCGTTGTCCAATGCTGTTCTCGCCTGGCTCACAGCACAGAGGGAATACACCAATGGTTAATGTTCAACAGGCAGCAAGGGCTCTGCAGATAAAGCCTGTGAAGATGTGACATTTCTTCTGTAGCAGAGAAGTAGGACATCGCCACTGCTGAGTCACCATCAAAAGACTGAGGTCATATTCAGTATTCTACAGAGCGCACCAGACTCCCTCGGGTTCTTCTCATGGAATGATGCACCACTAATGAAGAAACACCCATGTGGCAGATCTGTAGATATGTCTCTACTCTCCATCAAGGAAAAGGCTAATAACTTTCATTGAGTCATTAAGGACAACACAACTTCAAAATAGACAGCATTTTTTTATTTATTTTTTTACATAACAAATGTCTCTATTCATATGGTGAAAGAAATTGGGCAGAATGATTGTTTTCATACTCTTTCTGCTCCTTTGTAATGATTATATATATGCGCCAGATGACCTGGCCTCCACAGTCCCCGGACCTGTATGTATTTATGTATGTGTGTGTGTGTGTGTGTGTGTGTGTGTGTGTGTGTGTGTGTTTATATATATATATATATATATATATATATATATATATATATATATATATATATATATATATATACACATACATACATACATACATACACACACTCACACATATATATAAATATATATATATATATACAGTATATATATACACTGTATATACACATACATGTGTATATATATACACATTATATATATGTATATATATATATATATATATATATATATATATATAATGTGTATATATATATACACATTATATATATGTATATATATATATATATATATATATATATATATATATATATATATATATATATATATATATATAATTCATGCTTAAACGGCACTTAAAATGACTATTTCACAAAATAGCACCAACTCTTTGAAAGCCAAAAAACAAAGATGCAATAGTTGCATCAATGGTATTGTATTATTAAAGCAGAAAGCAGAAAGACGACTCTGACCAGAAGGCAGTGAGCTTTGAACATTTCTATTCCAGTCAAGCAGCCTCAAACTTGACTGTTGCTTCCTTAGGGAACTCGTTGCAGAAAAGCTTTTCATTAATAAGACCAGGCTGAGTAACAACCTCTGTCCTCGTTTGAAGTCTACAGATATCTCCATAAAAACAAGCTCATGAAAAGACGAATTCAGGGCTTCAAAGTGGTGATTTAACTGAACTTAGTCCAGCAGACATTAATATTACATTGCTGCAATATCCAATTTTAAATACTGCAATGTGAAAGTTCACCAGGTTCATATTCTTCCATGGGGTGGAAGGTGTTTTGTGGATAAGACTGATTTACGAAGTCATTTTTCCCACTAAAACTAATTTTACACCTAAATAAATAATTTTGAGTAAATATCACTGTTCTAGGCTTTTTGTTTACTAACGGTTTGCACGGTTTACTGCAGTCAAGTGTCTGTAACTTTGGTTTTTACCTTTTCTGCACCTCCAGCTCCTCTGGTGATGGGCCATTCTGCACCTGAGGGGTCTGTCTTGGCATCGGGGGGCCTGTGGAAGAAAAAAAAAAAGAGAAAAATTGAACTTGGAAAGCACTAAAGACTTTGAAAACTGATCAATAATGTAAAGTGCACTGGACAAGCACCAAAAGAGTAACCTTAACCTTAACCTTAACAAGCACCTTAACTTTTAGAGTTATTTTTTTTAGAGTTAACTTTATCTAAACCAAACCTAACTTTATGTCATTCTTGTCTGAAGGGCAGGACTTTGTTAGAAATGGAAGCATTTGCATGACTGTAAAAAAATATACCAAACATTGAAAATACATTTAAAATAAATGAATTATTTATATTGATATTAGTATATATTATAAACTAAAAGAAAAGAAAAATATAAATGGAAGGAAGGAAGGCTGACAGATGACCTCATGCTGGAAATATATCATGCAGATGGAAAAGCAAGCCTTGATATTGTCTTATTTTACAGCACAGTTTGGGTATAGAGGCTTTGCTGATTTTGCTAGGCTGGATTTGAGAGCAAAGGAAGGTAGAAGTCTGAATGAAAGCTTAGCATGAACACAGGACAAGTCTCTGCCGTGACATGCTTTACTAATCAATCAATGCAGCATTGTGCAGGTGAGAGAGGTCTGTTTAAAGAGTCTGGAGGTAAGGCCCTCTCTGTAGCGCATTACCAGACTACATGTGCCCTCTGCCATTTCCTGTTTATTTGCTTCACACAGCAGGGCATTGCAAAATTGTCTACACACCAAAAGGTCTGGTCCACACTGCAGATTTGAGATCATCTGCCTGACAAAGGACCAATAGTTAATGTTTCCAGTAGAGTTTTCTGAAATGGATTATGCCACAATAATAAAATCTAAGCAAGCTAAAATAGCAAAACATAACATTTCACAAAGCACATAACAAAAAACAACACAATCTAAAAAAAGTGTTTATTCTAAAAATATATTACATTTAACATATAAAAGGTAAAACAAAACATAAAACACAACATTTAATAAAACATAAAACAACATCTGTCTTGGAATAATACTAAAGTAACAGTTTTTTACATCAAAATGAATGTTGGAGCAAAGTAGATCATGGCATGCAAAGCGCACCAAGTAGCAAAGCTAAACTCAGCCTTAACCAGAAACAAATGGCTTGCAGAACACATTAATTGGATTCTCACAGAATTCTTTCTCCCTGCAGCACAAGACTCCATGCAAAAATATGACATTAGAGCTCAGCCATCTGGACAAGCCAAGCAATAATCAACTCATGTGTCAAATCTAATCTAACATTACAATTCTGTGCCCAACTTTAAGAAAGGCAACCATTCGGAATGGTCCATGTTTGTGTAACCCACTCTACAAATTCCCTTCTCAAATGTTCCTTGTCTTTAACACATAAAATACACCTACGCTAGCCTTAATGTGCATGTAAAAGGCCCCGTTATATAAGCAAGCACCCTCACTTTCTCTTCCTGCCTTGAAACAGAAACAAACATTACTCTGAAATTGTGATGAGCTAATCACAAATTATCAAAGCTGTTTATAAAAACAGATGATATCTAATGAGTCAGCAGATATAACCTCTTCAGAGAGCAAGGTCAAGTTGTGCAAATATTAACTTTATTTGTTATTATGGCAACATTATGAAGATTTTGAGTGCAATTTGAAACTGACACAAAGGCAAGTATACTTGCCCCATTTATCCCGGCCAATCAGAACAGCACTTTAAAGGCACTCAGTGTCAGCTTTAATATGGACTGATCCTCCTTCAAACCAGTTTGGTAATGTACTGCCATTATATTCACAGACAGATAGCATAACCTACAACTGACTTCTTATTCCAGAAAAAAAAATAAAAAAAATAATAATACATCATAATATAATATAAAGTATAAAAATCAAATACAAATAATAAAAATCATTAGAAACACAGTTTAGTGTTAAGTTTAATATGCAATAATAATAATTAAACATTATTAGGTGCATAATTTGTTTCTTAATGCACTTGCACCACCTTAACTAGATGAATTTACACAAAAATTAGTAATACTGCTTATATATTAATTAGAAAATGTCAAATAAAATTTAATCCGATAGTGAAACTAGAGATCACACTCAACTATCAGCTCAGGTTGAGTTTCTACTTATTAACAGTTCACGGAGCAACAGAAAGATAAAGAGTCAGAATAGCACCTACATGAGAGGAGGAGAGAACCACCGAGTCTCTTCTGACAGCAGATGTACTGCAGAAGTCCATCCTGGTCTTTAGGTGCACTTGTAACAAGTGCGCTAGAGCCGTTCGCATTAGCTCCCAAACTGCCATCAGTGACTCCGTGAGATCTCAGAGAAAGCAGCATGTTGTTGTGGCTACTCTCAAGCAAACACTGCTGTGGTAAGACAAGACCAGACCAATAGGCTGGCAGTTAGACGCTCTTTCACAACGTTCACCGAGCAGGATGTGGTCCACTTATTGCACTTTCCGGACCTGATCAATTATTCATATGCCTGGATGGGCGAAGGGTAAAGCGGTCAATGTTACAATCGCATCACAACTATTACGGGCAGGTGGGTGGAGAAAAACATGGATGTTTTCACAGGTTTAACCCTTTCGAGACAAAGACAGCGAGATACAGCTGAGGCTCTGAAATCTGGCGAGCTACTATGAAGGGTGAATTGTAGAGATCCGCTTCAGAAAAATTGGTACAAATATATTCTCTTCAGGGAGGATCAAGGAAGTCTCACTAAGCACTGATATGGAGAAACAAAGCTTGTCTTGGCCACAGGACCAAGTAATGGGCTTGAAATCAAGTTATCGGATGATGTCACCAACAACTAATAGCCATGAATACACCGGACAACTTTATTTTCACAGAGCTGAATCATCTTTCACTCCATCAAAATTCACACCATACATTAGGAATACAAAAAAAAAGCATGAGTTCAAGGGAAGAAAAAGAAATTCTGCTTCCTTCTGAAACGTTGTCAGTGTTGGACAGTTTACCTACTATATGTACATACAACACAAATATATTATACTATATGAGACAATATATACTAATATATAAAATAATATTGAATCTCATTTCATAATACAATTTTCTTTTTTTTTCTAACAAAATATTTGAAATGGTACTGCCAAGAAATGTTTGGTTGTCATTGTGTAGTAGTTTCAAACCTGAATTATAATTTTTATACATACATACATACCATACATACATACCATACATACATACCATACATACCATACATACCATACATACCATACATACATACACTTCTGTGGAACAACAAAAGCTAATCTTTTTAAGATTTTGGTCCACACAATGAAAGTCAATGAGTGTAAAACTGGCTTGACGTTTAAGATAAAAAAAATTATAATAATATTGTAATAATAAAAATATCTTCTGAAATAAAGTCACCCAGATTTGGAATGAGATGAGGCTGAGTAAATTATAACCAAATTTTCATATTTGTGTTGATCATTTAAACAATACAAATAGCCACATAAAACAGCCACATTAATCCAATAAATGGCCTAACCAGGTGCAACATGGTAAGTAACCGAAACACAAAGCAGGCGATCAACAAATGTCCAGTCATAGTTGATCTGGACAAAATCTAACTTGTTAGCAAAACTGGAGCAACATGTAAGTGATCGTTCAAATTCCTAAATCTACATTTGAGCAATAGTAACTGGGATGCTTTGCCATAAGCACCATTAATTATGCCCCAAAGGCTTGAAAATCAGTCCAAGATTGAGACACCACCTGGTCATGAAAAACCGTTTTTCCCCTTGATGTTTTATAACTACATTTGGGAAAAGGAAACATCAGCTAACACACTGCCTCATCACCTTGTAAATATAACACACAAATCCCCTTATCTATCATATGTGTCCCACAACACAGACTGACACAAACCTTCCAATTAATTCCACAGTTGTGGTTCCGCAAATGGGAAAATTACAGTCAAGTACTGCATAATTTGAAGATGAGGAAGCAAATTATTAGTTCTCTAGCTTTACACAGATTCTGAATGGATTGTGAGCAAGTCTGTGAACCGGTTAAATGGGACATTATTAAAGCAAGTCAAAAAGAAATGTCAATGCATACAGAATCAGGATTTCTGTCCCAGTGGTAGAAAGTTGAAGGAGTCAAGAGAATATCGGTCTGTGTTCGCGGCCATCCAAGGATTAGGATATAATGAAAATCTATAGCATCATAGTTTTGATGGGTCTCGTTACTTAGGGCTCCAAGTCAGAAAAAGAAAGTCTGGCAAGAAATGGGACTGGGACCTAAAAATAGCAGAAGTTCCTGTGTTCTACTTATTACAACTTTCTCAAAATAGTTTGTCCATCTAGTTACACAATCCGTTGTGTCCATACAGATTTGATAACCTTCAATGTAAAAATAAATAAAAATGTAAAATAAATTAATAACACATAAATGTATTTATAATAAATAATATAGAAATAATTTATAAATAGTACTAAAATGAAATAAAATAAAAAAATAAATTTAGTAAAAAAACTAGTAATTCTACTGGCCCAGAGATCCTAAATAGCATCACCTGATCCCACTTCAGCTCTGGGGCGGCTAAATGACTGCAGTGGCAGGAATGAGCAGCATAACCATTGGAGGGACGCTTTTTGATGCAATGTTGCCTAATAAAAGAAGTTCTGCTTGGAAACAGTCCTGCCATTTGTACTCCAAATGAAAGAAAATCTGACCACTGAACAGGTGCAGAGTGTAAACAATCATTTTTAGCACTTCTGAAATAAGCTGGCAAGACTGTTTTTAGGTAAAGACATCCTGTCGAACCATACAATGCAGCTTTTGTTGAAATAACGGACGTCTTTAGAGGCTATTAGCAAAATAGATTCATTACATTGTGTAGAACATTGCAAGCATGTCACTTACACTTCTGACAGAAAGCTGAAATGACATTGGGAAATGGTATTATCTTGGAAAGGCAACTCAAATTGAGTAAAAAAAAAAACTACAGGATAAACGAGATTGAGAATGGCTGCAAAAGTAGTGAAAAGACTGACTCAGCACACAGAGCTAAAACATGCACACATTACACTGAAGAAAAAGAGCAGCTCTTGGATCGGTATGGACAGCTTGTTTCAGACATTTAATGACTTCTCGTGATAAACTTGGCAAGGAATGTGAAGTGGTTAATTGGATTGATTAGACAAAATCTGTCAGCCGTCACAATTAACACACCTTGACCAGTATTTTGGCTTGACGTTCATCAGATTCAAATCCAGAATTGAGTTTGTTATACTTGGTTTGAGGGAACTTACAAAGTGACGTGTTTGAAGGTGAAGTATTTCTGCAGTACTAGTGGCAACAAAAGGAACTGCAAAAATAATGGCCGTGTTTCAGTAGGTTGCCAGACAAAATCTGGTCAGCTAAATAGATAATCCAAAAGAGCACATGCGCTACTAAACTGAAAAACTGTAATAAACAGATTATTGTGCCAATACTGATCAAATCTACACATTGAATAACTCGTGTTAAGTATTTTCTTCCTGTAACAGGGAGCCAAGACAGAAGCTACACGCGATAACATCAAACAGACACAGTTTACTATAACCAAAATGCTAATAATAACCAGAAAAAAAGCAACAATAACAAACAAATGTAACTATTAACAAGCCTAAAATGTAATGGGACTCTTATTTTGAAATGTTTACGCTTTACTACTGCCAGCTGTGCATTCAAAAAGATGAGAGAGATAAATTATGGACTCTTACAACCATCTACAACATATTACAATACAAACACCACAAGGCAAACATTGTTATAATTCATCAACATTAGATCATAAGCAATCTATTGCACAGTATTCACTGAATACAAACTGCTCTGAAATCACGAGCCTGTAGAAGGCTTTTATTATTAAATATTCAAACCATCTTCATAGTAAACAAAAGTCTTATTACATGCTTTCATTTCATTGCTGCTCAGACAGATGATGTTTTTTAGGACAGAATCTGATAACCAGGCATGGGCATATCAACTACTGATCCTTATTTTTTTATTTTTTTTTTATTAATTTTTTTTTTTTACAAAAGGTCAGATTTTTTTAGTTTGTTTGAACCAGAAAGAGACAATTTAATCCTGGAAATAGAGATGTAACCTACCAAAGTACCTAACTGCCCCTGCTGGGTGTCTCTCATGGTTATAAGCCCCATCCCTCCCCATCAAACTCACTCCTCAAGATGATCTCAGTGCGGCTGATCTTCTGCGGGAAGCGGTACACTCTGGGGGCTGGCATGATGGACAGGTGCCTGCAGGCCTGCCTTCCTGCTCTGACACTCTGAACACGGACCAAGCAGGAGAGTTGGGGCAGAGATATTGAGTTCTACCGTTGTAAACCAGAGTCAGATTCCCGAAAAAAAAAAAAAATGGAGAATGAAACTGTATAACTAAGAATAGAACTCAAAAGAAGCAGCTAATTCCACAGCAGAAATGCCAACCTGGAAGTCCCCAAGAAGCTCTGCAACTATTTAGAAAGCTAGAGAGGAGAAACCTTCTGCAACGGGGACCATAAAGAGTCTGGGGCAAGAGAATGATCTCATCGATAAAAAGTGTTCTGGGCTGCCAACGTCATCTCTCCCACCTTGGCTGTTGGAGCAATTTGGTGGTCATGTGGTGTCACTAGTCAGAAAACAAACACATACCAGACACCAGCCCACCGCTTTCAAGCCATATTTAGGCTCCATGACCAGAAAAACTAACTCTTTTTGGCTCAGGAATGTTCTGTCTTTCTATTTCCTTTTAGAAGGACCATGACTCAAAAGATAAATACCTGTCTGACGACCTGTGAAGTCTCAAAGCAGGGTGACCTTCATTTAGACCTCTAGACACAGACATAGCAGGTTCCTGGGGGTCTTCGGTAGGACGGGGTGAAAAGCCTGCTTTGTTCTGACATGGATGAGCTCATGCAATCCCCCATATGTCACGATTGTCAACAAGTCATCACAAGACATATTTATACACTGAAGGGTGGCACAGAAACCTTAACTCATGACCTTCTTACATGTTGCAGGCTACTGGTCCAGGCAGGATGTTACACGGAAGCTAGTGACAGATACCTAAAATTAGTGCTCTATGATCAGTCATGTTAGTTATAACAGTTGCCAGGTAAAGTTTCTGAGAAAGAATTTTTTTAAGCATATACCAGGTGTGTGTTTCTATTTTTCTTACTAGACTGTTAGTCCATCCTTCAATCTCAGAAAGTGATGACATAAAGGTCAGGACACATGAGCCATGTGGCGGCTAAGGTATCTGGACTTTTAAAGATCTGATTTTTTTTTTTACTATTTTAGGCAAAAGGATGTGGAAGACTGGGTATCAATTTGAAAAACATCTTACTTGCATGCATCCTTTATCTTATATTTAGTATTATACTGGGTGTCTACATAAGTTAAATTGAAAACTTGAGAGTTTTTTTAATACCACCTATGTGAAATCATAATCATTAATCTGTTGACACACTAACTACAGCGGGGGAAAAAAAATCTTCATTCTGTCCAATGTTTGTAAATTCAATGATTTTACAAGTTTGTAAAATTCAAGTTCAAGTTTGATTTCTAACATTATTCTATCAACGGACATTTGCATCGATAGTCTAGTGTTATAATTGATTTGCGTTTGGTGCACTGTGGAGCGGGTAAAACGGTTTTTAATGGCTGGCTAACATATACCCATTGACTCGCGCTAGCCTAGCATCGGCTATCTATCCAAATATAAAGACTGGATAATTTAAAAAAAAAAAAATGTCTCCACTAATGAATAACAACCAGGCTGACTTAAAAATGAGGTCCGATGTCAAAAATCCCGAACCACCCCTTTAAGAAAATCTCAAAATGAATATCCATGTTCATGCTTTCCATCATGTTGTGATGCACACATTCACTTTAAGCATTTAAAACTAATACATTTTAGCCTAGTTTTTTTTGTGTGTTTTTATTTGAGTTATTCTTTTTTTTTTTATTTAGACAAACAAGATGAACGGTCATAACATGAACATAATTAACAACCAGAGTATTAACATCTGTCCATCTCAACTGAGAAAGAAGATTTCAATAACAGTCTACATTGCCAAAGTAATTATTTCGGTACAAGACAAGGTCTTTTTCCCCACTGAGATTTCACGGCGTGAAAAATCACACGGCTTCAGCTAAGCCAGGGTATTGAAGGAGCTTAACCAACAGCAACTAAATTACCCAACTGTTGCCATCCCATCAGCACTACAACAAACTTCAGATCCTGGTCCTCAACCACAAACACATGGCTGTCTGTGCCAGTAAGCAATCACGCTTTTGTTCACACATTCCTAGCAGTCACGTCAAGGTAGGAGATAAACAAAAAAACTAAAAGTGAAGAAAGCGTAAAGTTTACAATAGTTAAACTCCAATTACCCGTGGGAAAGATAAAATGTCATATTTCATTTCTCATGTAAGCTCCACAGGCAGATTGTCTGGTTTGGACGGTTTGATTTTTCAGTGACAAACTTGTTCATACATTACCTCACCAATACATCAATCAGCACATCCATCACGCCTCCTTGTATATATATAGTCCATGTTGCCAAGAGCTCAAGGGCTGTCTGCCTTCCAACAGAGATCCTCAGTCATGCTGGCAACAGCAGTTATCTAAAAACCAAATCTCACACTGTCCATGGCTCCAGCATCAGGGTAACATCAACCCTGGCATGTGACTGTTGCACATTACACCCAGCTTAAATTAGCAGACATATTCTAGGGGTTTGTAAAAAAAGGACTTTTGGTTCCCCTGGACTCCTCAGTAACATCACTTTGTGGGCCGGATGACAAATTCAGCACATAAAACTAAACAAAATATATACACGAATGCCTTCAAAGAGGATCACCATTAGCTAAACATGCTTTCACAACTGGATGACGAACAAAAATAATGCGTAAATGGGTCACACTCAGAGATTTGTAAAGTACTAGAGACCCAGACTTGAGTAAAAGTACAAGTGCTCTATCAAAAAAATGACTTGAGTAGAAGTTGAAGTGCTCTTTAAGCACCACACTTAAGTAGAAGTACTAAAGTATTCAAAATTTTTTGTACTTAAGTATTGCAAGTAGTCTATTTGAAAATTTACTACTCAAGTACTGAAAGTAAAAGTACAAGTATTGTGTTATGTAGTTATTAAAGAAAGTAGTCAAAAGTTTGAACATATTGTTTTTACTATTTCAAATGATTAACCTAAAGGACAATCACAATTCCTTTGACTGTACGTTTTTGTAAACAAAAAACAGATTAAAGGGTTAATTCGCCCAATTTGCTAAATTATGTCATTAAAAACTTACCCTCATGTTGTTTCAAACCCGTGAGACCTCCGTTTATTTTTGGAACACAGTTTAAGATATTTTAGATTTAGTCCGAGAGCTCTCAATCCCTCCATTGAAGCTGTGTGTACGGTAGCGTTATACTGTCCATGTCCAGAAAGGTAAGAAAAACATTATCAAAGTAGTCCATGTGACATCAGAGGGTCAGTTAGAATATTTTGAAGCATCGAAAATACATTTTGGTCCAAAAATAGCAAAAACTACGACTTTATTCAGCATTGTCTTCTCTTCCGTGTCTGTTGTAAGACAGTTCAAAACAAAGCAGTTTGTGATATCCAGTTCGCGAACGAATCATTCGCTGTAACCGGATCTTTTTGAAACACCAAATCGAACTGAATCGTTTAAACAAACCAATATCCCGGAGTAATTCATTTACTCAAACAGTACACTGACTGAACTGATGTGAAGAGAGAACTGAACACCGAGCCAGATAACGAACAACAGACTGACTCGTTCACGAGTCAAGAACACTGATCTATATATATATAACATATTATAGATCAGTGGTCAAGAACCGTTTCTGTCAGACGTGTCCGGTTCGAGAACCGAGGAGCTGATGATACTGCGCATGTGTGATTCAGCGTGAAAGCAAACCGACACACAGAGCTTCTGAACCGAACTGATTCTTTTGGTGATTGATTCTGAACTGATTCTGTGCTAGTGTTATGTGGGTAAACCGAAGGCTTGCAGTCAACGACAATGACGCCATTACGTCGAGCGCAAAAGAACAGGTGAACTGTTTTCTTCAACCGGTTTATTGAATCGAACTGTCAGAAAGAACTACTGGTGATTCGAAAACCGACGCAACCGGTTCTTGACTCGTGAACGAGTCATTATCTGGCTCGGCTCGGTGTTCATCTCTCTCTTCACAGCAGTTCAGTCAGCACGCGCAGTCTTCTTAATCGCTTGATTCGCTCAATGATGTGCCAGCTTCATCAAACCTGCCATCTACAGTTCTGTTTGTAATGGAATGATTCGTAACATTTTTATAATTGTAACGAGTAACGATGCAGCACATAAAATATCGGAGTAAAAGTATTAAACTCATCGAAAATATGTACTGAAGTAAAAGTGGAAGTAGGAGAAAAAAATAATACTCTAGTAAAGTACAGATACCGCCTTTTAGTACTTAAGTACAGTAGTTGAGTAGTTCTACTTCGTTGCTATACATCTCTGGTCACACTCACAAACATTCCTATCAGCCATTGTAAACACTACTGAATGTGACGCTCCAAAAATACAAACACAGCAACTAAAGGTCTTTAAAAAACTACCGCCTACAGCCGCAAGAGGGCGCTCAATGTCTTCAGTGTAGACTACAGGAGCACTGAGCAGCATAGATCGCCCTCCCGCGGCTGTAGACGGTAATGTTTTCTATTGGTTCAATTCTCTTGGTTCATTTCTCTCGGTTCATGTCAAATTAATTTTGATAAATAAGTCGCACCTGACTATAAGTCGCAGGACCAGCCAAACTATGAAAAAAAGTGTGACTTATACTCCGGAAAATACGGTAACAAGTCTGCATAGTAACACTGAAAATACCTGTACAATCAACAGGGGGTGTATTTTAAATGTATTAATTTATGCCAAGAGAGTCAATAAATAATGCCAAAGAGCCAAGAATTAAATTCAAACAAATAAATTGTTATTTTTTGCCCACCAGTGCTTAAATTTCTAAATTGCTTGGCTGGTGGTTTATTAAGATTTATGCAAATTTTGACAATAGGTGTTGCCATACAAATGTGGATGAATCTCAAAGCCCTCAAACAAGCACCAAAGCTTAAATGCATCTCAACTTTAGAGCTTCAAAAGAGCTAGCACACTGCAAATAAGTTCACTTGGAGATCTGCATTCAGACTGCAGTTAGTTAGATGGCTCTAATAGAACTGAGCACAGTCATTTACCTCTACCACATGTCTGCATGCCAGGTACCTACAGGCATTAGCAAATTCAGCAGAGATAACGTAGTGCACACACCAGCGTCAGTGAGTGACGCTACTAACGTAACTGTATTTGTTACATTACACAGTAGTTCAGCAGATTCCAAAACAAGTGCAGCTTTTCTAGTTACAAGCTGCTTTTGGGAAAATGACTTTTTTTCAACTAGCATTTTGTCTCACACCGCATTTCACACTTTTAACCCTAGAAAACATAACCAAACACGCTGTCCTATATTGACACCTTGCTCGCATGTAACATTGAAAAAACAGGTTCAATTTTAGTGATCTACTCATTTAAATCATGAATGAAGCCATTCAAATTAATTAATTAATTGAAAAAAAGTGATGCTGTTCATCACTATATTTTCAGTGTAGTGTGTGTGTCTAATAAATATATATGCCATTTCTTATATTTAATACCAATTAAATGCATAAAAATGTATAATGCTGAAACAATATTTATTTTTATTTCAAATAAATGCTGTTCTTTTGAACTTAATATTCATCAGATAATCCTGAAAAAAATTATCATGGTTTCCACACACACACAAAAAAAAGTGCTTAATTTAACCAAAAATTAAAATATTAAAGATACAAGTTTTTAAAAAAATGTAATATATATTTCAATTTGACAGTAAAGAAAATTACAGAAATACATATCTTACATAAATGTAGTTAGTTACACTACAAGCTTATACTGAACATATATAATTATTAATTATTATAAATGTTTTTTAGTGCAGTTTGACTGTCATTGAACTACCTTAAATTACGAATAGATAGTGTCCCCAATGCTGGCACAAAGTAACTTAATGTAAACCTAGTCTCTAATAAGAGAGAACGTGGATGAAAGAAGTGAGAAGAAAGCTGCGAGGCACATGAGAAGAGGGAGAAACTAAAATCCCAAAGGCAAAACTCCTCTCCCCCAAGGCATTAGTAGATTCTTCTGTCTGCGGGGTCTGAGAGTGAGACTAAAATGCCAATCTCACAGTAAACATCATTTCACATCATTCATTCAATGCTTTTTGGATTGCAACAGTCAGAAGACTTGGACTGCAAAGCTATCCACACATCAGCAAAGTATGCATAATTAAAAGGGCTTTGCATAATTAACTACCGTGCTATCAGGTAATTAATAGACAGTAATAAGGCCACAGAGTCTGAAGCCCCCTGTGGAGATAACAGGAGCCCAGAGCAGTGACTAGATACCTTTCCATAGTTAGATTAGTGAGACAAAGAACTGAAGGTCATGGAAAATGGCAACAGTCACAATGTCTGCATTGCTTTAATAAATATTATTTCACAAAATGCCTTTTCTTCCTTCTCAGACACAAAAAAGCCGAAAAAGCCGAAAAAGAATTTATATTAACTGAAATAAAGCTGAAATAGAATAAAATATACATAACACATAAAAAATGTAAATGATGCCTTAGCCAATAAATGAAATAAACTGAAGTACTAAAACCACCAAAACTATATAAAAAAAAAAATAAAAAAAATAATATTATATTATATTATATTATATTATATTATATTATATTATATTATATTATATTATATTATATATAAATAAACAAACTAAAAAGAAAACTAAAACTAAAAGTCTAGATCAAAATATATATATTGTTGTATATTAATACTAAATTATCGCCACTCAGTATTTCGTCATACTCTGACAAGCTCTGGTTAAAATTGGATCTAAAAGTCAAAAATCTAACTGTGACATTCATATTTATTCTATACATCACTGAAACACTATTTTCCTATAAAGAAAGCCTAACTGAATAGATTCCAACTTGTTGCAATGGATACAAACAATCCTTTCAAAGGCTTCCTTGCCTCAAACACACTGTGTGGGGTTAACAGAATGACCTTACTATTGTGATACACTGTAAAAGAGATAACAGCTCAATATGCAACAGTTCAGGACTCTGGGATCAGCCATATCTCAAAGAGACAAGCAGAGTCCGGTCCACAAAACAAAGTATCATCTGTTTCTAATAGGGAAAACAACCTCAGCAATGAACTGCCCTGACACGCTGAGAGCACTGAGCTCGTTGTGGGGAATGACCACCCCATACCCCCCCCCCCCCCCGCTGCGACCATGCAAAAGTCTCAGGCAGCAGAGGAAAAAAGGCCGAAAGCGACGCATGAGCGCACATATGCACATGCAACCATTGCAGACAAATGGATTTCATGCAGACTGTTATACACAAGCCGAGGCACCTCCTCCTAAACCCAATAAGAGGTAACCCAGACTCCCACTCTCATAAACAACATGCATACCAAACAAAACCCCTGTGAGCAGGCCCCGTTTGCTAAAGTACAATTCATTGAGCACAATAGGCTGAGTCTGGCTCCAAATGTGACCTCACAAACTGGCCAGAGAACAGAACACAGCCAGGTTCTGCAGAGCTCACCAGTGAAATACCATTTACTAATTAGACTGTGTTTTTATTCTGTGTCAGACAAGATTTAAATGTATTAAAAACAAAGTGTAGATTTTGCAATGTTCAGCATCAGTGATCTTACAGTAAAGCAATAAGCCATGTCCATGTGCATTGCAGTATTTTTACCAGGACTATGGGCTGTTGTTACTGCGGTGCAAATTCACTGATGCACATCCTGGAACTTTTCAAGTGGTGGGAATAGTAATATGATAGCTAATATGATCATTAATAACAGTAATATGACACCAAAATACTACTACTACAATAATAATAATAATAATAATTATTATTATTATTATTATTATTATTATTTTATTTACTTTAATACATCATTTATTTGAAGAAAAAAAAATCTAACCATTAAAATGGTTAAACTAATATAATGACAATAAAAATAATAATAATGTTGCAGTTTTATTTATTTTTTAATTAATTATTTATCTGAACATGATTCAACCAAGATTCATTATTATAAAAAACAACAACAACAACAACAACAATAATAATAATAATTATTATTATTATTGTTGTTATTATTGTTATTATTACTACATTACAAAAACTTCCTAAAAGAGTTCCAAAATGATTCTTCATATGATTCTTCAGAAGTATCCTGACTATCACTATTGGAGTGCCATGTGAAAGTGCTGAAACACAGAACCCAGTTCACACAATTCACACGTCATTAAGCTTTGCACTCTGGTGTGAAAACAGCATTCCCACCTGCATCCTGAGAGTTCAGCACCTCCAGGGCGTGCATCATGGCACTGGCAAATACATTGGCATCCTCTTTGCTGCCAAAGTTAAGGCCGTACACCTGCCGTGCATCTCGCCACTGGTGAAACGTTAGTGTTGCCTGGTTGTATTTCAGCCCCTTGGGAATGGCACAGTTTATTACCACCTGTTGACAGATAAGAACAGCATATTAATATTCAAATCAATTCTTGAAAATCATATATTTTACAAAAGGCTGTAAAGCACTACATATCCTCATTCAAGAAAAAACGGAGTAGTCCATAAAACTCCACAACGGTCTCGGGGGAACAATGTGACATTGCATATACAAATTGCTGCAGCTTCCATGTGAAGCATTAAAAGAAGCCTCATCTGTGCTGAAGAAAATAAAACCCATGTTTAGTATGGGCAACATATTCCACTTTTTTCCAAAAACATATGCACAGCCACGTTTTTCCTCATGAGACCTAACTGACAAAACTCAAGGCTTCAAAAGTTTAATGTAAAAATTTCTCACTAAACCACCTCTCCACACAAAGGAGAAACATCTGCATTACTAAAAGATGACAGATAATGCTGCATTTCAGAGACAAAAACTTGCTCCCTTAAAGATTCACAAGGGCGAACTAGAAATTGAAATATGCTACTTGCAGCACCTCTATTCTTGTAGATAAAGTAAATGCATTTCTTCAGAACTTGCACAAAAGCCATCCCGGCACCAGACAGGTGTTACAGCAATCATACTACTCTGTTAATGTGGTAATCTCATATGAAAACACTTGACTGGCTCCCTAAATTCTCCAAATATCATGTCCTCAACAAGGTGAATCTTTCTCTATAGCTTCTGTGTAAACTGTCTGTTTTCCCAGTCATTTCAATTTCTCATCCATTGACATCAATGTAATTACCACGAGAAGTGCAACTAATTAGCAAGCTTTATAAAAGGAACTTTGAACTGTCAGCCATCCTGTCACAACTTACAAGTGGAGAAACCTTCTCAGTTTTCTCAACACATTAATGAGATCCAGCAGCAAGAAATAAGACTGGGGCATGGCCCTGTATAAGAACTTTTCTCGACTAGTTTCCAATGTTTTAGCCGTACAGTCCTTAAGTGGTGGCAACTTCTGCTAATATTAATTTTAATATATACAGGAAACATTAATTTTTTCCTCCACTCCAACCACTTACACAGAATATATCACAATCAGTCATTACTGGATCAGCTTTCTATAGAGTGTTGTTCTTGTAAATGTGTGTCTATTAAATTACAAGTTACTGGCTCCCTTGCAAGAATAGATCTAAAGACATTATTCAGTTATATATAGATGACAAGGCTATCCTGGCAGGTCAAACGTAAAAGGTGTGTTGACATTTTCTGTGCAGCTCTTTAATTCTTTTCTCATTTCAGATATTAAACCGCCGTGAATGGCTCGTCAACAAATGCCAGTAAGTTTCCTGAAGTAATCTGATATGCTCCGTCTTCAGATATCACAGTGATGATTGTGCCGTTTGTGAATTATTAACATAACCAGGTCTAATAAGGCCTAGGTGATCTCAGAAGCAGAAATAGGCTTTCCACAAAACACAGAAAACCATAAAATAGCAATGAGTCATGTACAGTGTCACCACCCCCTCAGAATTTCTGCCATTTGTGCAGCAGGACGCAACAACCACGGTCAGTGCTGAATAAAGGTTACCTTTAAGTGCACATTACCATGCACTTCACTAAAAGTGTAGAAAAATGTCCTCGCCTAAACAATGGAAGACAGAAAGGTTTCTTTAACGGTTCATTTCTTCACAGGAAATGAACAGATAAAAAAAGAAGCAGGCCAGATGCTAATTAAATACATGTGCAATAAACAGCCTGAAGTGAATTATGTGACGTGAAACATTCTAAATTTAGCACACAAAAGTGAGTTTCTATGCCTCTGTACAGAAAAGCAAAAACTCTTTTCAAAAAGGTTTCTTAAACACTCCCGTCAAATTACTTCTTAAATACAAATGACATGCATGTCCTTAAAGTTTTTTAGTGGGATAGAAGTATTAAAAAACACCTTTTAATGATCCCAGAAACAGCATTTTCACCCTTAAAATGAAATGAAAATGAAACGGCTTCAAGTGCTGGACACTCTTAATTTTAAAAAGGTGTTTCAACACAGTGTCAATTCAGCTGAACACTCAACATTCGTTGTTTAAAGTCTGTCTCCAGCACAGCCTTGACTGACTAACCTTCACAGAGAGATTGATTGGCTGCCTATTAACATGGATATAATGGACTTGGTTATATCAGGATACAGCATACAAATAAGTCCTTGATGATGATCAGGAAATATAATACAGACTTCGCAAGGACGGAACAGCAGCAACTATACGAAGCTTGAAAATGAAAGCATAATCAAAAGTACAAAACATATTTTAAAAATTAGTTTCATAAGCATGCACCGTTACTCGTTTCAGTGCAAAGAGGTTGTTTTTTAGATGTTTTTGATGCCCAGAACTTTGACATAATATAGGTGGAAAAAATAGAAAAAAGGATGACCACTTTAAAGAATATATATACACAAGTTAAGCTGTATTGACAGCATCAGTGGCATGGTAAAAAACATGGCAAAGAAATGCATGATCAGTAGAAGTCTATATTTGCTATGCAAGCAAAAAACTAACTAAAAAAAACTGCTTTCACTTCTAAACTACAATATTGAATGCCTTTGATCAGAAATCAGTCACATTAATACGCCTGTCACAGAAAAGGTTATTCTCTTCATCCCACCAGACTTCATATTCATGTATGTATTCATAATGTAATTACTTGCCAAATTGTTGGCATACACAAAATGCAACAAGAAGCCTTCAACATTAAAAGGAGGCTCCTGTTTTACAGTTAAGGGGCAGTTAATTAAGTCTCTCCCACCACATATGGGAGTTCACAAAATACACACAAAAAAATGAGGAAAGGTTGCTGAAGCTGCGCATAGCTCTCACATGTGTACATGCGCATTTGGCAGAATCTCTAAAGTAGATGTTTCATTTAAGATAATGTTAATAGCATTCAAATGGGACCAGGGTAACAATTACAAGCTCAGCAAATGGCACTTCAAGACAAATGGCTTGAACATTGACAGTAGTCAGTAGTTTCTTTATCATTCCACATTTAGATTCACAAAAGAAAGAAATTCATAATGGTTTAGACCATTGTCATGCTGAGTATATGATGACAATTTTTTTTTGTGTGAACCATGTCTTGAAACCCCACAATGCTTTAGCATTTCTCATGAGTTATTATTCTCTTTAAAGCACGCTGTGCTGATCTGTGAGCCTCTCAAACCTCCCATGTTCTGTGTCATGGGTCATCAAAGCACTCTCTGCAGGAGAAGCTGACAAGGCCAAGCAGACTGCCTTCAGTTAAACCCACTGGATGTGGACTGCCTTTACAACACTCATATCAGATTAGATTCTAAAAGACGTTATCACAACAGCCCATATCTGTGACAATATTCACTATAATATTACATACAGTCCCTTACTGTTCAAAATGTAATTTTTTTTTAGAAGCTATCCTTTTTAAAAACTACAATAAAAAGCAGCAGAAGATCCATACTGCATCCTAAAAGCTTAAAAGTGATTTAAAATAAAATTATTTAGTATAAATTAATTCAGAAATAAATGAGCTAATAAAAGAAAAAACACTTTTAAAAATGTTTTTTTAAAAATGCCAGTTTGCATAAATATTTGAGTTATGCAACTTCTAATGAAATTGTGTTTAAATACACTACATTGAGTTAGATTAACTCAATTTGTAGCATAAACAATTTTCAAGCGATTACTCAAAAAAAAAATGTAAGAGGTTCCAAAAAACTAGAAGAAAAAAAGTCTTATCTATGTCATTTCAAATTAACAGCAAACACAGCATAATGCAAAAATAAAAAAACTGCATAAAAAACTGCAAAAATGTTAATTAAGCATGTGAAGTTAATAAAATACATTTTACTTGTCAGTGAAGATATTATAGTGTTAGCACAGTCATTCCTCATATGGTCAAAGTAGCGTAATTTAAGTTACTACAAATGTTTTTAACTAATAATGCAGGAAATTTGTTTATATTTTACAGAATATTACAGTAATGTCATGATCAATATTATTATTTCAAAAGAAGTTATCAAAATAATGTTTGGAACTTTCTAATAGGTGATAGGTGACATGAATTAATTTTTTGGAGTGTAAAACTAGGTACAAATATCGACCTCTTTTCAAATGACCAGCATGGAAACTTAAAGAATTTCTTTGTCAATCCATCATGCTAATTAAAAGTTTCCAACTACAGCTCCCCTTTCTCCTACCTGGTGGTCCTGAATTTTACGGCCCACTACTCTGAAGGCGTTGTTGCCAGTGTGATGATAGATGTGGACTCGACTAAAGCCTGTGGATCCACCAGCCGGAACCCACTTCTTATTGGCGTCATCATATACCATGACAGCAGCCCGCGCCTGACAGATACTCTGCTCACTGAAAAGGAAGAAGAGAGAGACATATGAATGATTGGATGGTGGAAAACAAATCTGCCTTGAATAATCTTCAATGGTTAAAGCCCTTTATTTGAATAAAACTCAAAATTCAATAAAGTAATTAAATAAATAATAATTTGATGTCCTCCCGCTGTCTCTGGTCTAAAATAAATAAAGAAAGTGAAAGAGAAAGTGAGAAAGTGAAGTGACATTCAGTCAAGTATTGTGACCCATACTCAGAATTTGTGCTCTGCATTTAACCCATCCGAAGTGCACACACACAGAGCAGTGAACACACACACACACTGTGAGCACACACCCGGAGCAGTGGGCAGCCATTTATGCTGCGGCGCCCGGGGAGCAGTTGGGGGTTCGATGCCTTGCTCAAGGGCACCTAAGTCGTGGTATTGAAGGTGGAGAGAGAACTGTACATGCACTCCCCCCACCCACAATTCCTGCCAGCCCGAGACTCGAACTCACAACCTTTCGATTGGGAGTCCGACTCTCTAACCATTAGGCCACGACTTTCCCCAAATAAGGCAATAAATATGGAAATCAGTGCCTTAAATTCAATGAGAAGACATTGCAAGTAAACATTGTAGTAGACAACTCTTCTTTCAATCACAGAAAGATTTAAACCATAGAGAAGTAACCATCCGTCATGTGATCCTGCATTGGCACTCAAATGCAGTACACCTTTATAGGTCACGCTTTAAGCAGTCACCCATTAAATGTAAACACTGGAAATCAATCTCCCCGGTCTCTCTGCTCACTTTGCACTATAGAGCAACTCTTCCTTGCATTTAACACTAAATAATTTACAATGACTTCCAACTTCCCACTGCGAGCCACTGAAAGGTGCTGCTAACACGCACTTACTTTGTCATGTGATCACATGGAAGCAACACTTTTAACGCAGAAGGAAAAAGGCTAGAGAGAGTGGAAAAAGTGCTCCGACCTTGTGAAAAAATATTTCTGGCTGTGCATATCTCCCTCCTTTAGAAACACTGACAATGTTTTGGCAGTATATCATTCAATAAATCTGTTCCCATTTGTAATGAATCTGTGTCCCTTTGTTTGCAAAACGGAAAACATGTCTAAATTGCTAGATTGTTTATGACCAGCTGTATTTTGTTAGTTGCTTGGTTTCTTTGCACCAAATAACTCCTGTTCTTCCCAGTTGAGACACTGTAAAACTAGCACCAATACTCCGATATCCCTACTATTTGATTTACACTAATATAAATTCTCAAAAAAAATTATGCAACTTAATATTCACAAACAAAAAAAAGCAAGTCTTTGAGATCAGATGCAACACGGCTAACAGCATTTAGTTAATCGGGTAAAATAAACAATCATGACAAAGCACTTCAGAATATACATTGACAGACTGTCCAGTGTTTTGTTTTGCTTTTCCCTGAAATCAATCTGAGGACTGAGATGAATTCAGGAGATCATGGGCCCGGCAGATAAAGGCTAATCTAACAGGATTGTCTGCAGAGATCAATCCCTGCACTTTAATTAATAAACAGGGGTGCAGGAGTGGGCCGAGAGGGCTCTCCGGTGCTCTCTGTCATATTACAGAGTAATAGATAGCAAACAGTCAGAGAGCTAATGGTTTACACAGGACAACTGGCCAAGGGGAGAGAGCCATGACACATCCAAAACAAAAACCCCATTCTTTCAACAAATCTATGACTCAAACAGGAAATACTGAAATCTCCAAACAGTTTTTGCAAAGAAACAAAAGGAACAATGTTTTAAACAATTACTAAACAAAATCAAAACAAATTATCCAAAAAAATAATCTCTCTCTCTCTCGCGTTCTCTCTCGCGTTCTCTCTCGCTCGCTCTCTCGCGTTCTCTCTCGCTCTCTCTCTCTCTCTCTCTCTCTCTCTCTCTCTCTCTCTCTCTCTCTCTCTCTCTCTCTCTCTCTATATATATATATATATATATATATATATATATATATACAGTATATACACACATATACACACGCACACTGTATATATACACACACATACAAAGACACACACACAAAGACACACGCACTCATACAACACATTGAAAAAAAAAATAATAATAAAGGCAGAACTCTTATTCAGTAGCCTGACTGATAACAGCCGACAAGGACGAGATGGACCAGACTGCAGGTATTTGCTGATATCATGATAGCTGGAAATGATGTTTTCACCCACATCTTGCTACTGTATGTAAATTCCATCTGACACAACTGAAGAATTCAGTCTCACAGTCCGACTACAGTCGGTCCACCATTTCTGTTTATATAGTCATCCTGATTTGGCAATAAAACAACTTAACTTTAAAAAACAAATGTATCCCTGCAATTTCATTCCAGAGTAGGGCTGGGCGATATATCTAACGATATGATCATGCGCATCTAGTCAGTAAATCTGGTTCCCTGATTAGCCCTAAATCACCATCCCCTGCTTTCAAATGGAGCGGCATTTAATAGACAGAGCCGTAGATCACTGACAAGCTACGCAATATCGCGTTTATTATCACAGATGAATCGCCTTAGATAATGAACTCTATATTGCATAGCTTGTCAATGATCTACGGCTCTGTCTATTAAGTGCCACTCCATTTGAAAGCAGGTGATGGCGATTTAGTGCTAATCACGGAACCAGATTTACTGACTAGATGTGCATGATCATATCGTTAGATATATCGCCCAGCCCTAATCCAGAGGTGCAAATAAATTCCAAGGACAGAGGGAGACTAGCACAAGTGATCATGAAAGGAAAACTTCACGTGATGGAATAATGTGCATACCCAAATTATGACAGCAATTTAGGGAACATGTTAAAATAAAAAGTTCAGCTGTGCTGGAATTGGATGCAAATAATAAAGCAGTTTAACATAAGCTAAACTACTGGTGAGTGTGTGTGTGTATGTGTGAGATTATCGATTGCGTCAAGTACAAAACATTTAATCTTTTTCAAACCTTTTATTATTTGTCTTTCTTCAAAAGGTTAAGTGAACAATAGTAATTAATCATTATATTAGTGTTAATTGTCAAATAATTGACTATCTCTGTTGCATGTCAAATGTTTGGTTAATGTTTAAACAAATTAATTTGACTGTAAATTTGACAAAGTGTGATCATAAATTCCTCTGATTTAAAAAACAAACAAACATCCAAAGCACTGCAGCAATGCAATCAGGAAACATTTTCACTCCCTCATCACTTTAACATCTCAATAGCTAAAAAACGACATCAGAGAGCTTCGTGCTGAGGGTGCAGAGACGCGGGAGCAAGCGCTGCCTGCAA